>NC_137799.1:89362321-89867321 GCF_963383645.1 Muscardinus avellanarius
ACAGTCTGGACACTGCCACCCGCTCATTGCAGTGTCTGAGCCGCCGTGTTCTGACAGGTACCTGTCCTGGATCCTCTCTCAGATGTGCAGCCTCATCTTGCTTCCTGCTCTAGAGGATAAGCAGCAATCAGTGCAGGGGAGACTGGGCTGCCTCGCCCAGAGGAAGGCCGAGCTCAGAAGGAATCAGCCACCTCCTCCACTTCCCCGGGATGAGGCACACTCGGGGCCATGGAGTCCCTTCCTAGTTCAGGGGACTAGGACCATGCAGAAGCCGACGGAGGCAGCGAGTGAGCGCTGAACCGACTCCTCTCACCACAGGCACCACCTCTGGGTTACCTACACCCCACACTCCAACACAGAACACACCAGTCCTGTAAGAGCATTTATTGCGGATAATAATTTTTTTTGGTAGGGGGGGGGCTGGAAGCTTTCCTCTCTGGAAATGATGGATAAGGATTTTCTTTAAGCAGGAGGGAAACCCCTCCTGACAAGGTGCCTGCCCAGCCGCTCGCACCCTGGACACCTCCAGGCAGGGCTTGGTTGGGGCACAGGGACTGAGTAGGGCATGGGTCGGGGGCGCCTCTGGCCCTTCAGTGCCACAACATTTGGGGGTTTTCTGTCCCTGGCTCTGATCTGCTTCCTCTGGGTAGGCAAACTCGGCCCCGCAAGGTCAGCTGCTTGGCCGCAGGACTCAGCACTTGGTGGTTCAGAGCAGAGAGCTCCGTGGCTGAAGGGAGGCACCTGGAGGGGCTCTGCCTGGTCCTGCTGTCCTGCCTTCTGCTGAGATTTCCCACACTTCATGGTGGATGTGAGTGGCTTTTGGGGGCAGGTGCGCTCTACTCCAAGCCTGTGCCCGAGTTTCACCCCTTGGACCTTCTGAATGTCCCTCGAGACTTTCTGGGCTTCAGGATTCCCAGCCGAGGCCGCTTGTCCTCTAACAAGGCCTCTGCCCTGCAGGGATGATGACTGGGAGCTGCCTTCTTCCAGAGAATTTTCTTGCTTTTTGCATTTTATACTAGGACAAATCCATTGCAAAAAATGCTTCATCTGGTTTCTGAGGAGGAAATTTGGGGGGGGCTGACTCTTCAATGTCAGGGTTGGGGCGGACTTGTTCCCCACTGTCTCCTCCAATGTCCTGTCTTGAGGTTGGTAGCTTTTCCTTGTGGGTTGGCAGGTCCCCAACCCCGCATCCCCTCCACCAAGCTCATCTCTTGTGGGTCAAGGAGGAGTCATTCCTTTAGCAGCTGGGGGAAAATTCTTGTCTTGGCCCTGGTGGAAGCCAGGCTTAGGGACGCAGGGCTTCCTGGGTCTTCATGTTGTTCACGTGGACACAGGGCCCTTAAGAATCTGCTCTGTTCCCCTGGAGGCACGCTGCCAGGAGTAAGTGGGGTCTTGGCGGTCACCTTTGCGTGGTCAGAGGCACGTCATTAGTTTGGCCTTGATCCTGATCTTCATTTTAAACACTGACTCATCAAAGCATTGACTGTTAGAGTCAGTTCAAGATTGCGGGGAACAGCAGTTCTTGTGGACAGCCTTTCTGTATCAGAGTTTCTTATTTGCTTACAATCACATCTGTCTCTATGGAACTTTCTCAATTGCTTATTGTCAAGAGACTGTAATGTTGTCATCGACAAGCATGAAGCTCTTCCTTCTACCTTGAATATCTCCCTGGGCCTATTAGTCATGGATGTATTATCACCAATATTCCTTTTGCACTGAGGCCTTTCTGCACAGTTGCTGGAACTCAGTCTCTTATCCGTGGCCTCAGGTCCAGTCCCAGCTTGCCTTGTGAGCGGTTTTCAGCTGTATCTATTTGCTGGCACAGAATGGTTCTGCCCGGCTTTGCCTGTGCCACTCTGCATGCCTTGTCTGCCCCACTTCGTTCTCTGAAGGTCCTGCGCACCCTCAGGCCTCCTATTAGAGTGAGATTGTCTCAAAATCCCTTGATGTGCCTTGCTCCCAGGTGAGGCGGCAGAGGCAGGACATTCTGGATTGGAGATTGACTTTTTTGTTCCTACTTTGCACTCACGGAAAGCGTTATTACTCTAAGATGTTTGGAGACTTCAAGTTTAGAATCTACCCCAGAAGGAAGGGTGGCAGAAGAGAGAAACTTGGAGTGTAAAAAAGACTGAGACCGATCATTTTCCATATTATTGATTTCCGTGGACCCCTGGACTCGGGGGGGAAGTCCACACATCATTCTCACATAAACATTTTTCATATGGCCTTCCAAAAAGTCTTCTTTGTTGGAACCTTCCTTGAAAATATCTTGAGAGGTATCAAGGTAGGTTTGACCACCACAAAATGGCCTCAGATCTCTGTGATTTCCTTGCCTGCAGCATTTTTCAGGCAGAGACTGTGTCGGCCTTAGAGAACACCATGACCTATGCACAGTGCTAGGGATCTGACCCTCACTAATTTCATCTAATTTCCTACTGAAGTGTACTTTCAGAGTCATTTCAAGTTGTTTCTGTCTTGGGTTCATCCCTGACATCCTTGAATTTTTCCTGGAAAGACTCCTCAAGTGACTTTTTGGGTCTTTTGTAGAGTCAGACCACAGAATTTTACCAGGGGACACCTCTCGGTCACTCAACAGATGACCACTTGCATCAATCCTTTGACCACATCTTCGTCCCTTCCCTACTCCCTCCTCTATTAGAAACATTTTTGAGCTCCTCCCGTGAAAGGATCTGGGTGGGCTCAATTCAAACTTGTTTATATCGTTGCTGCTCTCACACTTAAACAGAGATGCATGAGAGGCCATGACTGCTCTTTGGCTCAGATTTCCCAGGAGCCTCTGCCGGAGAATGCATCAATAACACAGACTGATGGATCCTGCTGGGCACACCCCACTGGTTGGGAATAAACTTCTTTTGAAGGTGGCGTTCCAGTTTTCTCTGGAGCTCAACACTGTGGGAATGATTTCCAAGAAGGATGTAGACTGGAAGATGAGTCTTGGAGGACTGGTTGGCCAATGGAATCCTGGGAGCTGAAGGACAAACTTCATCAAGAGATTTTTGGACTACAGAGGGCAAACCCCACACACTCTACCGTTCTTTCTGCGACGCGTTATTATAGTCCAGGTCATGAAGTTCTGACAGACTGAGACACTGTGCCTCACCCTGCGGTCCGTGAAAACATGCCTCACAGGTCCTAAACTGGGCTAGAGTAGATGGTGGCGGAATTGGGGGTGAGGATTCAAGTTGGGCCTGGGGTTGGTCAGGAGGGAGATGTAGGGAACCAGATGTGGACAGGGCTTGAGGCAATGGCTGAGGATAAATCTCAGAATGAGAAAGGACTGGGGACTCGTGGCTTATGGAGGTGGTGGACACCGTACTGAAGCAGACAAAGGCTGAGGGACAGCTGCCCGAGGCAGGTTCAGTGAGGTTCAGGTGCTTGCCCTGTGGAGGCCCCAGAAAAACTGGCTATACTTCTGTTGTAAATGGTGCCAGGCAGTCTCGGGATCTGGGGGCTGCTGATGCACGCGCAGCTCCTCTGTTCTGTCTCTGCTCTTCACAGAAGGAAGAGGGACTGCTGAGCCCTGGTGGCCAGTGGCCACATTTAACATTTTTCCTTCAGAATGCAGTACGTAGCTGGGCTTAAGTTGTTCTGGGAAAGTTTCCATTTCCTTTTCCTTTTCTTTCCACACTGGGGAATCCCCCTGTGTTTTGTCTTCCCTCTCCGAGAGTGTCAGAACATCAGGGCTGAGAAAGGAGAGGTCTTCAGGCCTTACACTGTTGTCTGCTGTGTCCCCCCCTAAAAGAGGCCTAAGAGAAAGGGGGCACAGGAAGTTCTTGGGGACATCGAGTGTCTTCGGCATGAGGCCGCTGCCAGGAGAATGCTGGCTTCGCCAGGCCTGCGCTCTCCAGGCCTCTCTCCCCGGAGACCTCAGTGGGCAGCCGGCCAGAGCTGGAGCTCTTCAGAGGTAAAGTGGCTTTCGGCTGGACTACTGACTCGACTCCCTGAGAGTGTTGAGGTGAGAGAGGGGGACGAGCACATGGTGGGGGTGGGACATAGCCCACCGGGAATTTGCACTTCACTGGAGGAGTGGACCTTGGTGGCAGAGAGTCGCCCAGTGGTGAGAGTGAGTGCAAATTAGTTAAGGGGGTGACCTGCTTAGGTGACAAGGTGGAGGGAGAAGGTGGAAAAGGTTCTGGTGGAGGAGCTGGAATTGCAACTCCTGGATGGATTTCTGACATGTCAGAGGACAGAAAAGATGACAGCTCTTCCACAGAAGCCACGGTGGAATGGGGCGTGGTGTCTTCAGCATCTTCCAGAAAGGCTCGAGAGAGCAGATGACTGACCTTGGCGGTTGTCCTGTTGCACACCTTGCAGAGCGGGTCTGGACACAGCAGTTGCCGAAAGCAAGAGGTATCAGGATACTGCTCCAGGGGGCTGCAGGGACAGGAAAGTCAAAGCTGTGACCAGGACCAGCACAGGGCAAGGAGGCCTGAGGCCAGTGGGGGTGGCCACCTGGAGCCAGCTCAGCCCTACATATTGTTCAGCACCTATCACCTATCACACAGCACTCTGGAGCCTCTCCCCAAGGCCTTCCTTCAAATACCCGTTGCTATGGCTACTCCTCCCTTGACTAGGGAAATCTGCACGAAATTCTGGGGAAATGCGTGGAGCCCATGAAGACAGGGAGCCTGAAAGAAGGGAAATGGCTGATCACCTTTTCACCACAGCAAGCAGCCTCCTCCCCTCCTCGGCTTCCTTTGCTCTTCTCTGGCGTAGTAGTCTCTGACCTGGAAAACCAGAACAGTGAGTTTTAAGTAGCCAAGGCAGAAACACAGGGATCATGTAGGAGTCTATTTAGGGGAGAATTCTTAGGATATGAATATCAGAAAGCCTCAAGCATCCATCGACAAGGTAAAATGGCCGATGGTGGCCTTATGAAAGCTCACATGTGCACCTGGCCGCAGGTAGAAAGGATTTCACACCCACCACCCCCTGTGGTGGATGTGCCTGAGCATCCAGGCCTTGAGGTATTCTATACAATGTCAGGAGACAGGAGACAACGTTCTGGCTCCAAAGCCACCAGGAGTCCTTCCTGGACATCACGTGGCCTCCTTCCTGCTGGGCACACCATGGCGAAGGCCCATCACTGCTGTGTGTCACAGATATGCCCAGCAGGGACTCTGGAGTCTCAGGTCTGACTGCCTTCCCCTGAACCTCTCCTCTGTGGGCTGTGCTTCTTGAGAGGCCCGGCTAGCAGCCGGCATCCTCAAACATCATGGAGCTCATGGAAGAGGCCCAGAGGGTCGCCCTTGGAGAGCTCAGGTCAACAGAAGGAACGTACCTTTAGTAAATGCATCTCTCCTCTTCATGCCTCTGCCATGTCTCTGATAACAAAAAAGAAAATAGAATGAGGGGCAAGGAGACACTAATACTCTTCCTCAGACACCCATTAATGGCTCAGACACCCATTAATAAATGGTAACATGACTCTCCCTTTGATAGAAATTTCTACTTTTTGACATTATTATTATTATTATTATTATTATTATTATTATTATTATTACAGGTCTGGGGATGGAACCCAGGGGCATTCGACCTCCAAGCTACACTCCCTGCCCTGTTTTTTATTTTTTATTTTGAAACTGGGTCTCACTGAGTTGCAGAGGGCCTCACTAAGTAGCTGAGGCTGTCCGCGAACCTTGATCAGCTCCCGAAATTCTGGGATTACAAGCGTGTGCCACCATGCCAGCTACTTTTCGACCTTTTAAAGTGATGAAACATTTTCAATTTTCCTACTTTGAGAAGCTTAGGAGAGGATTTTGCTGTGAGGTGTGCACTTGATGTTCTCAGTAAAAGACCTTTGTGCATGGAGGACACAGAACCTGAGGCCAGCAATCACAGCTGTACTCCCTCTCAGGTCCCTGCGTCCTGGGGACAGAGCTCAGCCTCAGGCTCTGCCCAGAGGCTCTCAGAGGTCCCCGTTGCTCTCCTGACCAGCCTGACATGATGGGAGGCTTGGTAGAAGACACCTGACCTGGCACTGGGGCTCAGGATCAAGGGGCAGGAGAGACTGCTCTCCTTCAAAGAAACTAAACTCACTAAACCAATGTGCGTCCACAAATTCTTGCTTGGGTTTTATCCTGAATCCCCCTTCCACACTCTTAGATAGTCCTTGGAGCCTTAGAGGGAAACCCTGGTCCTCCCTGTACCCCCAGTACTCTTCCCTAAAGACTCAGACTTCCCATCTGGGGTGTCCCTCTGAGCCTCACAACCTCCTTTAGCATCGTGAGAATGGCAGTGGGGCCAGCACGACAGAGGCTTTCCCCTGGGGTCACCAGGCCTCCTCACCTGTGGGAGGGCTTCGCTTCTCCACAGTGTGGGTAAGAACGATTCCAGTAGCAGGTAGCCCAGGTACAGAAGGAGCAGCCCCGCTGCACTCACGAAGGTGCCACAGGGGTCCATGTCAAAGACGGCCAAGCCCAAACTCAGCCAGAGCTCAGTGAGGCTTTTCAGAAAGTGAAGAATATTCTCCATCGTTTGGAGAATATTGCAGAGGTCTGGAGAATACTGCAGGGTTTTCTGAGGGAGCCCAGAGGAGCATGGGGCTTGACTCTAGTTCTGGGGCCTACGTCACAGAGCAAGGAAGAGTCACAAAGGGTTTCTGATGGTGGGCAGGATTAGACAACTTGAGAAGGGCATGCCTGTGGGTCTTCCTTCACCACCAGCCCAGCCGATCCCTCTGCCTAGCCCTGATGTTGCAGTTGCCACTTCAGGCTCTGTTCATATTGAGGAGTTAAAAACAGGCAGTGAAGTATTGAGGACCACCGAGTCCTCAGGGTTAACACAAAAGGAAAAGGAGCAAACAAGAGTAATAGTTCTGGAGATTCGCCTTGAACAATACGGCGAGGTGCTCTCAATGATGACCAACTGCTTAGATCTATACAGATACATTATCAGCATAATTTAAGTCCTCAATTCTATTGATTGATTGATTGATTGATTTACTTATTTATTTTGAAGTACTGGGGATGGAACCCAGGGATATTCTACCTCAGAGCTACACCCCCACCCCATTTTTTTTTTTAAACAGGGTCTCACGGAATTGTAAAGGGCCTCGATAAGTAGCTGAGGCTGTCTTCCAACCATGATCCTCCGGTCTCTGCCTCCAGAATGCTGGGATTACATGCATGCACCATCATGCCTGGCTCCTCAAATCTATTGTATCTACAGAATTGCCTTATGTTAACTCAGATATAAGACAAAGTTCTATCACATTTATTTTGTTTTGTGAATGTTGAACAATGTATTTTTGTGTTTCCCTTAGCTTTTAATGTCTTTAATCAGAGGGACAGACACAGGTCGCAAAACTAAAATAAGTATAAAATAAATGTATATAATTAAAATTTCCAGCATTCTTGGGTATAAATCTATACCACTTATTTTTCTGGTGAAACTCAAAGGTTTTTAAGACATGCTCTACACAGAAACACACACCAAATCTGTTGACAAATTAGTCTGGTATCTTCTTATCCAGGGATCAAACATTTCCTCCTACTATTTCAATATTTCACTTATTATTTTGACCCCATATCTTCTAACTCTACTTAAAATACAGACTTTCTTAGCCCTCTGCATCAATTTCACAATATATGTGACTCCCCTAAACCAGGGATAGATTATGAGGTACTGGTCCCTTAGGGACTGATGCAGGATATGACCTAGGAGTGTTACGGACTTAGGGAAGACCCAAGTCTTGGGCAGCCTCACCTGGCTACCCATCTGGGACACCTAACTGTGATGTTTTTCTAAGAGTGTCCATCATGAATGACGGTAGAAAAGATGTGCTATATAAAGTCACCCTGCTATTATCTAAAAATCAATGATCGCAATTTATTCAGACTTTTGGGAGTTAGATTTTAATAGTATCCAAATCCCAAGCCCTACCATTCCTCCTTGTTGTAAAGCCGAACTGTGAAGCCAGATTGCGGGCTAAGATCTCCTTCCAGGCAAATCCCTAGGCTCTGCCGAGGAGTCATTTCTTTCTGCTGCCTCCTCTTTGTGGACCTGCTCTAACAACTGGACAGCGGGCAAATTAACTAGATTCCACACCATGGACTACTGCTTTATGCAACAAATAGGCATGAAAGAGGAGGCTGCCCCCCAGTGGAAAATTCCCAAAGAGCAGCCACCCTTCCGATCAATTCACAGCTTATTCTTTCTTTTCTTTCTTTCTTTCTTTCTCTCTCTCTCTCTCTCTCTCTCTCTCTCTCTCTCTCTCTCTCTCTCCTCCCCATTTAAAATTGTTTATTTATTGGTACTGCAAATTGAACTTGGGGGCGGTCCACCTTCAAGCTAGACCCCAACCATTTTTATTTACTTTTAAATTTTTTTAGAGGGGGAAAGATTTATGAGGACTTACAGTTTCAGAGGTTTCAATCCATAGGGCCAGCTCCAAAGCACAAATGTCCGAGGCTGCGGTGACAGGAGTCCTGAAGGGACACTGCCCCCAAATCACGGGGTCCTGAAGTTGCCCCCACATCATGGAGGATGGAAACCATTCTCACCCACGTCTTATTTCAAGGAACTGATAGGGCACCACGTTCCACCCTTAAAGATGCCCCCAGCCCAGAGCCACAGGGAAGAAAACGAGCTGCAAGGTACAAATCCATTTATCAGTCTAATGGTAGCAGGAAGTTGAGTACAAAAAAATAGACAAACTCAAAATCTAAATGTTCTTGTGTTTCCGTTCCTGCCTTATTTATATCGTGGATGCAAAAAGTCTGAAGCACTCCCTGTCTTTGTTCTTTTTGTTCATCAAACTTTCCTTCTCTGTCTCCTTTTATGTGCCAGGTGCATAACTTTCTAAAACAGATGTGACTGTCTCTTCCCATGTGGCCCTACACTCAAGGGCTGAGGGCAGAAATGAAGTAGCTCAACTGCTAAAGGATTGGATCAATTTGGTCAAATTGGTGGGGGGAATGGGGTGAATGAAAGCTCTAATAGGGCAAGAGAAAGATCAGTTAAATTCACAGTACTACTGAGTGTGAGCTTGGAAGATACATCTTAGATGCGCTTGAATCTGGACTCCACAACTGGGCAGGTTCCTGAAATTCCCGGTGTCTCTCTTTCCTTTTATACAAAGTAGAGATAACAAAAGTTTCCCACTGGGCTACTGTGAAAAAGGAAAGTGGAGCCCTTCCCTAGAGATGCCCACATCTCCTCTGGACATTGACTGCATATCATCTGGCTTCCTGGGATGTCTAGGTTTAAATTTTGTCTCTCTTGAACAGCCGAACTATCCCTGAGACAGCATCCAGGGACCTCCAAAACTAAAAGCTCACAGACACCTGGAGTAAGACGTGAGCTGTCCAAACTACCTGAAGCACTTTTGGGAATTAGCCGGGGTCTAAGGTTGACAAGCAGAAAACCCCACACTCCAGAAACATTTCTCTCTGAGAAGTTGTCCAGATGGCTTCAGGGCTCCTGAAAGCAAGCTCACCTGGGCCTCTTCTGAGAGCACAGCCTTTGGTTCCCACCTGGCTCCCTCAGCTTCTTCAGATGAGGCTCAGCCCCTGGGGGAGATAGGCAGGACTGGGCATCAAGAGAGGGGCAGAAGGTCTACATGGGGCCAGTCACATAGCCCACATACTCAGGGGCCTTGTTCCTCACAGGAATACGCAAAGGTAAATTGCTGAGCAGGTAGACTGTGTGGCTTCTCTCAGCCAGGGACTGGTGTGTCCAAAGCATCTGGATCTGAAATAAAATGTTAACAAAAATACTAGGAGAAAGATGCAAATCAAAACTACCCTGAGATTTCACCTAACTCCAACTAGAATGGCAATCATTCAAAACACAAACAACAACAGATGCTGGCGAGGATGTGGAGAAGTGGGAACTCTAAGACATTGTTGGTGGGATTGCAAATTGGTACAACCACTTTGGAAAACAGTATGGAGGATTCTCAGAAGAATGGGAACAAATCTACCATTTGATCCAGCAATACCACTTCTGGGTATCTACCCAAAAGAAAGGAAGCCAAACTACCAAACTAATGCATGTGCATCTATGTTCATAGCTGCACAATTCACCATTGCCAGACTATGGAACCAGCCAAGATGTCCATCAACAGATGAATGGATTACAAAACTGTGGGATATGTACACAATGGAATTTTACTCAGCCATCAAAAAAACTCAGTTACATCATTTTCAGGGAAATGGATGGAACTGGAGGACATTATGCTAAGTGAGATTAGTCAGTCACAAAAAATAAGAAATCAGATGCTTTCCCTAATATGTGAGAGTTAGGGAGAAATGGGTCATAGGAGGGACTCTAGATGAAAAAGGAAATCCTATAGAGAAGCAAACAAGGCAACCTAAAGGAGGAGAAAGGAGGGGGGGGAGAGGAAAATCTCTAAAACACACAATGTACTTAAACATACCAAAGTCAACCACTAAGCCAAGCAAGGGAAGGAGGGGCGGGGAGGGAATGGTGTGGGAATTGGGTAGGGGCTAAATGTACACACAAGTTTTTTACCCCAATATGATGTATGAATATAATGCACCAATAAAAATTTTAAAAAATAATACTAGGACAACAAGTACATTCCACTGTGGTCAGAAACCAAACCGTTAAAACTTATTTTCAATAACAAGCACAAGAAACTCTCAAACAAGTAACCAAAATGTTGTGGTTTGGGGTGAGGGTTACTGTTTGGGGGAACTGTCCCTGGGGACCCTGGTTAGGCTCCCAGAAACAATTGCCATAAAACCGCAGGTTCTTGTCCTGAGCTAAGGATAAACATACAATACCCCACTCTTGCTGAATATTTAAATGAGTTTTATTAAAAAGACAGAAATACAGAAGACAGTTACAGCCTCATGCTACCCACGGGTATGATGAGGGGGTGCACCGAACAAAGTCACCAAACCACAAAAACACATAACAGCTTTTATAGACGTAAGGTCCTTCATCTTGCCCTCCTACATAATCCCAGGACATAGGTAAAGTCCGTCCCCTTAGTTTTCCTGCCTCACTTTTGGTTTGCGCCCAGGTTTCTTTGTTTAAATCAGAATGGCTCGAGCCGGGCGTGGTAGCACACACTTGTAATCCCAGCCTTTGGGAGGCGGAGACTGGAGGATTGTGGTTCGCGGACAGCCTCAGCTACTTAGTGAGCTCCTCTGCAACTCAGTGAGACCCGGTTTCAAAAATAAAGAATAAAAAATAGGGCAGGGGATGTAGCTCGGAGGTCAAATGCCCCTGGGTTCCATCCCCAGACCCGCAAAAAATAATAAAAAAAAGAATGGTTCATAGGTCAAGGGCCATGTGAGATCTATTCTCTTTGTGAAGGTCAGTCTCCTCCTCCCATCCTCTTGGGGAATATGCAAACTTGTCTTTAGACTGTGGAAGTCCTAAGGTCCAACTCCCCTATGGACTTGCTAATTACTTTTAGCTAGGTTGATTTTCTTTATAACAGTTACCTGACTCCTGGCTGTAACCAAGTCCTGACTTGCCCTTTCCTCTTACAACTCTGAACTTCATCTTCTGTAACCGATTTTTTCTTGAAATATATTTATTAATGATCAGAGCTGCTTTCTCAAATCTTCCTAGGCCATTCCCAATACTGGTACTCAAAATGATTACAATATTATTATTAATAATCTCTTCTCCTGTCCTGAAGGAGAACCCCACTTTCAGGTCAGGCAGTGGGCACCAGGGCAGACAGGTGAGTCCTTACACCACCCAAAGTTACTGCCAAGGCTGCTGGGCTGGGTCGTCATGGAAACTGCTGGGCTGTGGGGCAGATCCATGGCAAGTGAGTGGGATCAGGTCCAGGCTGAGCCCCAGGGAAGGCTTCTTACGGGGAACTCCTGAATCTGATTCAGGAGTTTCATGAACGAAGAAGAAAAGGACAATTCCTAGGTTTCCTTCGCCAGAAAGAGCTTGTTCCCTACCGGGGATTACAAAAAAGCGAAACAGGAAGTGGCTTCTCCACTCAGAATATCCAAATTTACTAAATGATCAGAATAATGGTAGTTAGAAATACTGACCCAACCCAGTTTCCCTTCAGGCCTCCCCAGTAAGAATCTCCCTGGCAAGACTTGAATCTGGATTTATCCAGAAGCCTGTTTAAAATGCCCTGAGGTCGAATGGGGCCCGGGTCGCGGGACTCTGGGCCCCTGCCGAACTGCGCGTAGCACGCCAGACCCCTGGAGAAACCAGGCCCAGTAAGACGCTGGGTTCTGGGCGGGGGTCGCGGGCTGGGCACGCCAGATGGGGCCCGGGTCGCGGGACTCTGGGCCCCTGCCGAACTGCGCGTAGCACGCCAGACCCCTGGAGAAACCAGACCCAGTAAGACGCTGGGTTCTGGGCAGGGGTCGCGGGCTGGGCACGCCAGATGGGGCCCGGGTCGCGGGACTCTAGGCCCCAGACCGAACTGCGCATAGCACGCCAGACCCCTGGAGAAACCAGGCCAAGTAAGACGCTGGGTTCTGGGCTGGGGTCGCGGGCTGGGCACGCCTAATGGGGCCCGGGTCGCGGGACTCTGGGCCCCTGCCGAACTGCGCGTAGCACGCCAGATCCCTGGAGAAACCAGGCCCAGTAAGACGCTGGGTTCTGGGCAGGGGTCGCGCGCGGCGCACAAAAGCCGGGGCCTGGGTCGCGGGACCCTGGGCCCCGGGCCGAACTGCGCGTAGCACGCCAGACCCCTGGAGAAACCAGGCCCAGTAAGACGCTGAGTTCTGGGCGGGGGTCGCGGGCGGGGCACGCCTAATGGGGCCCGGGTCGCGGGACTCTGGGCCCCTGCCGAACTGCGCGTAGCACGCCAGACCCCTGGAGAAACCAGGCCCAGTAAGACGCTGGGTTCTGGGCGGGGGTCGCGGGCTGGGCACGCCAGATGGGGCCCGGGTCGCGGGACTCTGGGCCCCTGCCGAACTGCGCGTAGCACGCCAGACCCCTGGAGAAACCAGACCCAGTAAGACGCTGGGTTCTGGGCAGGGGTCGCGGGCTGGGCACGCCAGATGGGGCCCGGGTCGCGGGACTCTGGGACCCAGGCCGAACTGCGAGTAGCACGCCAGACCCCTGGAGAAACAAGGCCCAGTAAGACGCTGGGTTCTGGGCGGGGGTCTAGCACAGGGCACGCCAGCTGGGGCCCGGATCGCGGGACTCTGGGTCCCGGCCGAACTGCGAGTAGCACGCCAGACCCCTGGAGAAACCGGGCCCAGAACAGAAAAAGATAAAGAAAAATATCGGAGAGGTGGTAAGAAAGCCGTTATGGATGCCAGGACACTGGAGATGCAGACAAAACTTATCTAAATGCACTGGAACTTATGGAAAAATTCGCCGTGAAAGAGGACTGCTATTTCTCTATATTGTTAAGAATCTCAGACATCACATATAAGGAGAGAGTTTAGCGGAGACCAAGGAGAAATGCGGTGTTGAAAGAGTTCTTCGCGATGGTGGTAGAGACTTGTATTCAGGAGAAGCAGAAACCGGATCTTACCAACTTTATTTTTTTGGAGAAATTACACCAAATGTCGAATGCTACCATCACGCATGCTTAGGAACACTGGACAACATTCAGAGTGGAAAAAGAGCCTGGGAAGGATTTGAAACGGTGGAGGCAGTGGCAATGCCAGTGGCCAATATTCGGGGGAGGCAGAGATCTGATACATTACAACTGGAACCTTTGAAATACTAACCACAGAGACAGTGATCGGAACCTGCTGAGGGGTTAGGCGGGCGCCGGGGCCAGTGGCCGACATCGGAGCTTGCTGTGAGGCAGGGCCACTACTGAGGCCTCCGTGGCGGGATTGTAACCTGCAGAGGGGTTAGACCGATGCTGGGGCCAGCGAGGCCGGCATTGGAGCCTGCCATGATGCAAGGCTTGTGCTAGGGCCTCCGAGGTCGGGTCCGGAACATGCTGAGGGGTTAGGCCGATGCTGGGGTCAGCGAGGCCGGCATCGGAGCCTGCCGTGAGGCAAGGCCAGTGTTGGGGCCCCCGAGGATGGGACCGGAGCCTGCTGAGGGGTTAGGCCGGTGCTGGGGCCAGCGAGGCTGGCATCAGAGCCTGCCATGAGGCAAGGCCGGTACTTGGGCCTCCGAGGCCAGGATAAGCGCCTGCCGAGGGGTTAGGCCGGTGCTGGGGCCTCCGAGGCCAGGATAAGAGCCTGCTGAGGGGTTAGGCCGGTGCTGGGGCCAGCGAGGCCGGCATCGGAGCCTGCCTTGAGGCATGACCAGTGCTGGGGCCTCCGAGGCCGGGATCGGAGCCTGCCGAGGGGTTAGGCCGCTGCTGGGGCCAGCGAGGCCGGCATCGGAGCCTGCCTTGAGGCAAGGCCGGTACTGGGGCCTCCGAGGCCAGGATAAGAGCCTGCCGAGGGGTTAGGCCGGTGCTGGGGCCAGCGAGGCCGGCATCGGAGCCTGCCGTGAGGCACGGCCGGTACTGGGGCCTCCGAGGCCAGGATAAGAGCTTGCCGAGGGGTTAGGCCGGTGCTGGGGCCAACGAGGCCGGCAGCAGAGCCTGCCGTGAGGCATGACCAGTGCTGGGGCCTCCGAGGCCGGGATCGGAGCATGCCGAGGGGTTGGGCCGGTGCTGGGGCCAGCGAGGCCGGCATCGGAGCCTGCCGTGAGGCAAGGCCGGTACTGGGGCCTCCGAGGCCAGGATAAGAGCCTGCCAAGGGGCTAGGCCGGTGCTGGGGCCAGCGAGGCCGGCATCGGAGCCTGCCTTGAGGCATGACCAGTGCTGGGGCCTCCGAGGCTGGGATTGGAGCCTGCCGAGGGGTTAGGCCGCTGCTGGGGCAAGCGAGGCCGGCATCGGAGCCTGCCGTGAGGCAAGGCCAGTACTGGGGCCTCCGAGGCCTGGATAAGAGCCTGCCGAGGGGTTAGGCCAGTGCTGGGGCCAGTGAGGCCGGCATCGGAGCCTGCCTTGAGGCAAGGCCGGTACTGGGGCCTCTAGGCCAGGATAAGAGCCTGCTGAGGGGTTAGGCCGGTGCTGGGGCCAGCGAGGCCGGCATCGGAGCCTGCCTTGAGGCAAGGCCGGTACTGGGGCCTCCGAGGCCAGGATAAGAGCTTGCCGAGGGGTTAGGCCGGTGCTGGGGCCAACGAGGCCGGCAGCGGAGCCTGCCGTGAGGCATGACCAGTGCTGGGGCCTCCGAGGCCGGGATCGGAGCATGCCGAGGGGTTAGGCCGGTGCTGGGGCCAGCGAGGCCGGCATCGGAGCCTGCCGTGAGGCAAGGCCGGTACTGGGGCCTCCGAGGCCAGGATAAGAGCCTGCCAAGGGGCTAGGCCGGTGCTGGGGCCAGCGAGGCCGGCATCGGAGCCTGCCTTGAGGCATGACCAGTGCTGGGGCATCCGAGGCTGGGATCGGAGCCTGCCGAGGGGTTAGGCCGCTGCTGGGGCCAGCGAGGCCGGCATCGAAGCCTGCCGTGAGGCAAGGCCGGTACTGGGGCCTCCGAGGCCTGGATAAGAGCCTGCCGAGGGGTTAGGCCAGTGCTGGGGCCAGTGAGGCCGGCATCGGAGCCTGCCTTGAGGCAAGGCCGGTACTGGGGCCTCTAGGCCAGGATAAGAGCCTGCTGAGGGGTTAGGCCGGTGCTGGGGCCAGCGAGGCCGGCATCGGAGCCTGCCGTGAGGCAAGGCCGGTACTGGGGCCTCCGAGGCCAGGATAAGAGCTTGCCGAGGGGTTAGGCCGGTGCTGGGGCCAACGAGGCCGGCAGCGGAGCCTGCCGTGAGGCATGACCAGTGCTGGGGCCTCCGAGGCCGGGATCGGAGCATGCCGAGGGGTTAGGCCGGTGCTGGGGCCAGCGAGGCCGGCATCGGAGCCTGCCGTGAGGCAAGGCCAGTACTGGGGCCTCCGAGGCCAGGATAAGAGCCTGCCAAGGGGTTAGGCCGGTGCTGGGGCCAGCGAGGCCGGCATCGGAGCCTGCCTTGAGGCATGACCAGTGCTGGGGCCTCCGAGGCCGGGATCGGAGCCTGCCGAGGGGTTAGGCCGCTGCTGGGGCCAGCGAGGCCGGCATCGGAGCCTGCCTTGAGGCAAGGCCGGTACTGGGGCCTCCGAGGCCAGGATAAGAGCTTGCCGAGGGGTTAGGCCGGTGCTGGGGCCAACGAGGCCGGCATCGGAGCCTGCCGTGAGGCATGACCAGTGCTGGGGCCTCCGAGGCCGGGATCGGAGCCTGCCGAGGGTTTAGGCCGCTGCTGGGGCCAGCGAGGCCGGCATCGGAGCCTGCCGTGAGGCAAGGCCGGTACTGGGGCCTCCGAGGCCAGGACAAGAGCCTGCCGAGGGGTTAGGCCGGTGCTGGGGCCAGCGAGGCCGGCATCGGAGCCTGCCATGAGGCAAGGCCAGTACTGGGGCCTCCGAGGCCAGGATAAGAGCTTGCCGAGGGGTTAGGCCGGTGCTGGGGCCAACGAGGCCGGCATCGGAGCCTGCCGTGAGGCATGACCAGTGCTGGGGCCTCCGAGGCCGGGATCGGAGCATGCCGAGGGGTTAGGCCGGTGCTGGGGCCAGCGAGGCCGGCATCGGAGCCTGCCGTGAGGCAAGGCCAGTACTGGGGCCTCCGAGGCCAGGATAAGAGCCTGCCAAGGGGTTAGGCCGGTGCTGGGGCCAACGAGGCCGGCATCGGAGCCTGCCTTGAGGCAAGGCCGGTACTGGGGCCTCGAGGCCAGGATAAGAGCCTGCCGAGGGGTTAGGTCGGTGCTGGGGCCAGCGAGGCCGGCATCGGAGCCTGCCGTGAGGCAAGGCCGGTACTGGGGCCTCCGAGGCCAGGATAAGAGCTTGCCGAGGGGTTAGGCCGGTGCTGGGGCCAACGAGGCCGGCAGCGGAGCCTGCCGTGAGGCATGACCAGTGCTGGGGCCTCCGAGGCCGGGATCGGAGCATGCCGAGGGGTTAGGCCGGTGCTGGGGCCAACGAGGCCGGCATCGGAGCCTGCCGTGAGGCAAGGCCGGTACTGGGGCCTCCGAGGCCAGGATAAGAGCCTGCCAAGGGGCTAGGCCGGTGCTGGGGCCAGCGAGGCCGGCATCGGAGCCTGCCGTGAGGCAAGGCCAGTACTGGGGCCTCCGAGGCCAGGATAAGAGCCTGCCAAGGGGTTAGGCCGGTGCTGGGGCCAGCGAGGCCGGCATCGGAGCCTTCCTTGAGGCATGACCAGTGCTGGGGCCTCCGAGGCCGGGATCGGAGCCTGCCGAGGGGTTAGGCCGCTGCTGGGGCCAGCGAGGCCGGCATCGGAGCCTGCCTTGAGGCAAGGCCGGTACTGGGGCCTCCGAGGCCAGGATAAGAGCTTGCCGAGGGGTTAGGCCGGTGCTGGGGCCAACGAGGCCGGCATCGGAGCCTGCCGTGAGGCATGACCAGTGCTGGGGCCTCCGAGGCCGGGATCGGAGCATGCCGAGGGGTTAGGCCGGTGCTGGGGCCAGCGAGGCCGGCATCGGAGCCTGCCGTGAGGCAAGGCCAGTACTGGGGCCTCCGAGGCCAGGATAAGAGCCTGCCAAGGGGTTAGGCCGGTGCTGGGGCCAGCGAGGCCGGCATCGGAGCCTGCCTTGAGGCATGACCAGTGCTGGGGCCTCCGAGGCTGGGATCGGAGCCTGCCGAGGGGTTAGGCCGCTGCTGGGGCCAGCGAGGCCGGCATCGGAGCCTGCCTTGAGGCAAGGCCGGTACTGGGGCCTCTGAGGCCAGTTTAAGAGCCTGTCAAGGGGTTAGGCCGTTGCTGGGGCCAGTGAGGCCGGCATCGGAGCCTGCCGTGAGGCATTACCAGTGTTGGGGCCTCCGAGGCCGGGATTGGAATCCTGCCAAGGGGTTAGACCGGTGCAGGGGCCAATGGCCAGCATCGGAGCCTGGCGTGAGGCAAGTTCACTCCTGCGGCCTCCAAGGTTGGGACCAAAGCCAGCTTAGGGGTTTGACCGGTTCAGGGGCCAGCGAGACCAGAACTGGGTCCTCCCATGAGGCAAGGCCGCTGCGTGAGCCAGCGAGGTCTGGATCAATCCACTGAGTAGCCAGGCCACCATTGGGACCATCAAGAGTGGGATTGGTACTTGCAACGCAGCATGCACAGAGAAATATCGCAGAAAATATAAATCAGACGCTTCTCTTAATCAGCAATAACTAGGAGGAAAAGGGCAACAGGAAGAGGTTGAGCTATAGAAAGGGCCCTATAGTGAAGCAACTAATGTGATCAATCAGAGGGTATGTAATACTGGAGGACGGAGCCTCTTTAAAATGCAGGAGATACATAAACAAATATATCAAAGTAAATCACCAAAGAAGTGTGGGATGGAGGGAGGGGGAGGGAATGGGATGGGGGCCGGATGAGGGCTAATTGGATGATGTGTGCTTGTATTTCCTCTCAAGTCTTGTACTCCAATGTGATTGATATATGACTACAATGCACCAATTTAAAAAAAATAAATTAATTAAAAAAAAAATGCCCTGAGGTCGCCAGACTCTGGGTTTGACTGTTCCTTTTATTCAACTCACCACCACCACCTGAAGTTGGTAAAGGACCCATGCTCTGCACCCCAGTTTCCTCTCCAGTGGCTCTGAGCTGGGAGTGTCCTCACAGATGGAAATGTGGTACTCTTTCAGTTTCTTGAAATACCGAATGAACTGATTGGAAGCATTGCTGCTATCTGAGAATGTCACACAAGGGGGCAGCCTTGTCCTTTGCTCCTATTCAATGCACAAAGCCTTAGCTCCTGGTGTGGAATCTAGGTAATTTTTTCTGCAGCCTGGTTATAATACTGTCTAGGAAGTGGAGCTTGTATGCAGAGAGGGAAGGCTTCTTATGGGGAATGGTGCAGAAGCAGAGCCTTGGGCATTACACGAAGAAGCTCTTAGCCCCAACTTTTGGTTCACAAAGAGTTTAGAACAAGGAACCTTCACCTGTAAAGCAAGGATAACTGGTACCCTATGCATTTATCAAGCCTTATTTTGATAATCTGTTTATAGGTTTGACGTCTGTGTTACTGCCTAAATAAGTATGAGTAATTGGTTCTCTATTAGCCTGCAACGTGCTTCATCCTACTTCAATTTCAAATCATGAACTACTGCTAAAAGGAGGTGAGGAGGCTCAGATGGCTAGGGCCAAGTGATCAGACCCTAAAAATCCATCCCTTGAGCTAACAGAAGCTGTTTTACATAAGGAAGGAAACCAGGAGTGTAAAACACTTGATTAAATGTACTTCTCTCTAGTGTGACTCTTCAGAAACTGGAGTGTAACATGTAGCGTAACTACATGTAGTGCAACTCTTCAGGTTGAGGTTACGATGTACAACATTTCTCACATTTATTTCTCATGGATACTTTTTCTTAACAGTGACCTGCACACCAACCTTTCTGCAGAGCGTGCTTTGGAAAACACTAACTAACCTGGAGTCAGAGTGACCTCCCCAGGAGACATCTGTGAGGTAGGATGATACGGACTGTAAGGTTCTTCTGGCTTTTAAATTTTGCAAAATAGATCTAGCCTGACTTACTTAGGAGAGAGATGGGTGTTCATTTGCTGCAGATGATAAAGAATTGATCTGGCAAGGAGGACACACTACAGTTTATATTTCAGGTTCTTGGCCTTCTTTTTTTATTCACTCATCCAAGCACTAGCCTCGTTTTATAGATATTGAGGCTCACACCAATTATTCAAAGTACCAACCACATCCGAGCTCCTCATTCAGGAAGTGATGGGGCTGATATTTTGAGTCAAGTCTTCTTTAGTGCAGGAGAGAATCCAGGATCAGTACCAGGGCAGCCAGGAGAGGTTTAGGAGGACTGACTTAGTTTTTTTTGTCACCTGAGTATTTAATGGTGATGATGAGGATGGCAGAGCAATAAGGTCTCCTATAGTGAATGGAAGAAAGCCCCCAGTGCCAGCTTTTGATGGTTAACAGGACCTCACACATCTCCAAAAGATCAAGAAGAAAGTGGAAATTTTGTTTTGCTAGAAGACCAACTGCAAATAAAGGAAAACACTTGGTCAAAGAAAGACAACTAAATCAAGGAAGCCAGTCCTCTTATATATGGAGGAACATTGGAGAGGGTGGAGTACAGGCCATCCTTGTTCTTGGAGCAGACAACGGTACTACTTAAGGAATTCTCCTTTAGAAGAATTCAAGCCCTTTCCTTCACATGGGAATTAGCCACATTTGCATTTGGCCGAGTTGTTGGGGAGTGACAGGGCAGCCCATGTGTACTCTACTGAACAGAGCAGTTTGCACCCAGTTTAAATTTGATCTGGATATTGCAAGCCAAACTTTTGGAAATTGAATCCTCTGGCAGAGCCCGTGAACTGGAAGCCAGAGATTTGACAGCTTTTTGGAGAAGCCAAAATTCAGCAGTTGAAGAGAACTGTGGTGGAATGTGGTTGGGCCAAGGGAAAGGACCATGCCAAGGAGCCTCTGGGACGGCCAACAGCTGGTCAAGACAGGCTGTCAGGACAGGACAGCCATATGTCAGAACTGAATGCTTGCAGCCAACTCGTATGTATAAAAGCTCAGAAGGAGAAATAGTTACGGAGCCAGGGCAAGTAGGGTTTTCCTAAAATGAGATCTACACTATTTTTCAGAAGGTTAAAGGTAGGCAGAGGGTAGGGGCAGAAAGCCCAAGATAAAAACAGACTAACTGGCTGGGCGTGGTGACACACACTTGTCATCCCAGTACTTGGGAGGCTGAGACAGGAAGATCGTGCAGGTTTGAAGCCAGCCTCCGCTCATTAGTGAGGCTCTCAGCCTCCCCAACTTAGTGAGGCCCTGTTTCCAGATAGAAAATAGGTCTGGGAGTATAGCCCCAAGGTAGTAAGCCTCTGGGTTCCATCCCCAGCACCATAAGAAAAAAAAAACAAAAAACAGACTAACAGAATATTTTATTGTGAGAAACCACACAACAGAACACCCTGGGAGACGCTCTCTGCTCAGTTCCTCTGCTGAAAATTAAAGGATTTAGCACTATGTCAAGGGTCATTTGTTTGTTTTCGCTCGTATGTGGAAGCTATAGAGAAAATAGGGGAAAAAGAAATCTCAGATCAATGAGGAGAGAGATCCGAATAGTGAAAGGGGTTTGGGAGAGGGGTGGGAAGAGGGTAAAAAGGAAAAATGATAAAGAAAACAGTTAAAATAATGCTCTGTCCGTATCTGATGGTGTTGGGGGAGCCTCCACTCCCAGAGACAATGAGACACGACAGGGAGCCAAGTCAAAGCAGGAACTCGTTTATTGTAGTAACAAGCATTCTTATAAAGCATTAAACCATAAACGGGGGTTCCCAACAGGGGCGTAGCTGGGCCAATCAGGGGAGTAGCTGGGCCAATCAGCTTAAAGGTCACATTTATCACGCAGACTTATATCCATTACTTTTACTGCGATCATGTATTGTGCATGCTCTGATCACGCATGTCATGACACTTCCCTTCCAATCAAGAAAGGCCAGGACATATTAGGCCATATCTGGCCCCTCCTTGGGCTCTCCTGTCCGGCGCCATCTTTAGACATGTGCCCTACATGATGGTTTCTCAGTATCTCCACCAGCCTCACTAACAGAACACCACCACACATCTCATCTACTCTTCCAATATGTTACAAAAAGACAAAGAAATATAAACAAAATATGTTTTTGTAACAACTACATTAAAATACAGCTTACCTACTATAAAATTCACCCCTTCGTTTGTTCACCCCTTTATTAATTTATTAGTCTTTATTCACAACTCATGCAGCTATTATACAATTCTAGAAAAAAATTTTTTTGGTGGTACTGGGGATAGAACCCAGGGGCTTTCTACCTCTGAGATATACTCCCAGACCTATTTTATATTTTATTTGGAAACAGAGTCTAAGTTGCTGAGAGCCTCATTAAGTAGCTGAGGCTGGCTTTGAACCTGTGTGATCCTCCTGTCTCAGCCTCCCAAACAGGGGGATTACAAGCGTGCACCACCACACCTGGCCAGTTCTAGAAAATTTTATCACTGACTAAAGAAATTCCCTATCCACTACTGTGAGCAGTCAATTCCCATTCTCTTCACCTTACCGCTAGCCCCTGGAAATCACTAATCATTCTGACTCTGTAAGTTTGCTTATTCTAGACATTTCATATAAATAAAACAAAAGAATAGATTTTTTTTTTTTTGCTTCTGGCTTCTTTCATGTAGAATAATGTTTTCAAGGTTCATCCACAAAGTACAGTGTGTCAGCATTTCATTATTTCAAAGAATGGATGCACCACATTTCATTTACCCAATTCATGAGTAGATAACTACTGGGGTTGTTTCCATTCTTGCACTATTATGAAAAGTCTCACTATGAAAATCATATAAATCATGGCCGGGCATGGTGGCACACGCTTGTAATCCCCGCGCTTAGGAGGCAGAGACAGGAGGATCATGCAGATTCGAAGCCAGCCGTGCTGGCTTAAGAGACCCTGTTTCCAAATAAAAATCTAAAAATAGGTCTGGGAGTGTAGCCCATAGCCCGGAGGTAGAAGGGCTTCCAGGAACCCCAGTACCACCAAAAAAAAAAAAAAAAAAAAAAAAAAAAAAACCAAAAAAAAACATGTAAATCATGTTCCAGTTTTTATTTGAGCTTATGCTTTGGGTTCTTCTCCAGGATATAGACCTAACAATAGCATTACTGCTTATATTTCACTTTTTGAACTGGAAAAGTTTTCCCAAATAGCTGCATAATTTCATATTTCCACCAGCAAAATATGAGGATTCCAATACTCCATATCTTCACCAACACTTGCTATGATGTTTTTAATTATAAACATTCTGAAGAGTGTGAAGTGGTACCTCACTGTGGTTTTGATTTGCATTTCTTTGATGACTAATGAGATTGAGCACTGTAATGGTTTAGACTTAGAATGTACCCCCATCCCTCACAGAAACAAGGTAGCAATGCTGAAAGCAGGGCAGAATTATACCATAAGGCATTGCTAGTGTAGTATAAGGTTCTCTACTCCCTTGTTCACACCCTGTTTCAGCCTCTGTGCTGTGAGGAGCAGAGCCCATGCGCGCTCCTCTCCCTCTTTCCACTTCACACCACAGTGCCCTGAGGTCTGCACATGTACCACGTACCCGACATGACCCCTAAATTTCAAAAAAAAAAAAAAAACCTGTAAAAAATAAAATTTTCCTAAATTTTGTGGTCAGTTATTTTGGATTATAACAATGATAATGTTGGCCAGGACAAGTACCACTCATGTGCTTTCTGCTAATTTCTACAGTTTATTTGGAGAAATGTCTATTGTGATAATTGGCCCATTTTGAAAACTGTGTTATTTATATTTTTATTACTGATTTGCAATCATTTTTATATATTATAGATGCAAAATCCTTCTCAGATATATGATTTGCAAATCAAAACCCCTTCAGTGGGTTGTCTTTTTACTTCATCAATCATGTTCTTTGAAGCACAAAGTTTTTAAATCTATTACTGTCCAATTCACCTAGTTTTCTTTAATCACTAGTGATGTTGCTATTATATTTAAGAACCATTCCTTAATCTAAGGTCACAACGATATTCTCTCATGTGTCTCTTCAAAGTTTTGTTTTGTTTTTAAGCATTTACAACAAAGTCTATGATCTATTTTGTGTTAATTTTTGCATCTAGTATGAAGAGTGGGTCCAACTTCATTATTTTATATGTGGACATTTATTGATTGAAAAGCCTGTAGTTTCCTTTTTGAGTTTTTTGGCATCCTGGTCAAAATCAATTGTTAATAAATTCATGGTTTTATTTTGGGATTCAAAATTATATTACATGAATTTATATATCTACCCTCTGTCTCAAGTGTAACTTTGCATTAAGTTTTGAAATTAGGAATTGTCAGTCTTTTGACTTTGTTACCTTTAAAGGTATTTTGGGCTTTTCTGAGCCTCCTACATGTTTATTTAAGATTTTAGGACCAGCTTGTCAGTTGCTACAAAACAGGAAAGTGAGATTGTAATAGAGATTTTCATGAATCTAAAAATCAACTGGAGTAGTATTGACATCTTTAAACCACTAAGCATTCTGATCCATGAATGTGGGATGCCTTTCCATTTATTTAGGTATTTTTTAACTTTATTAATGGAGTATTGTTCTTTTAAATGTAGAAGTTTTACATTTTTATTGCTAAATTTATTGCTAAATATTTTTGTTTTTGATGTTATTATGAATGAAAATGTTTTCTTTTTGTGTGTTGTGTGTGATACTGGGGATGGGACCCAGAGGTATTCTACCTCTGAGCTACAGCCCCAGCCCTAGTTTTTTTTTTTTATTCTTTTTATTTTTGAAACCGGGTCTCACTGAGTTGCAAAGGGCCTCGCTAAGTATCTAAGGCTGTCCTCAAACTGTGATCCTTCAGTCTCCGCCTCCCAAATGCTGGGATTGCAAGCATGCACCACCACTCTCGATCTGAAAATGTTTTCTTAATTCATTTTTTAATTTTTTTATTGCTAGTATAGAGATATAATTTATTTTTATATAATGATCTTATATTCTAGAAACTTACTGAACTTATTTATTAGCTTAAACTTGGGACATTCTCAGCTGTTGTTTCTTTGAATATTCTTCCCTATCCTTCTCTCACTTCTGCCCATCTGGGATTTGCATTGTGTGGACACTGCTGTCCGTAAGGGTGTTCCATAAACCCCTAAGTTTTGTTTATTTTTTCCCTATTTCTTAGATTGATTGATCTCAATTGGTTTACTATCAAATTTGCTGACTGTTTCTTTGACTAGTTCAAATCTGCTATTGAGATCTTCTAGTAAATATTTCATTTCAGTTATTGCTACTTTTCAACTGCAAAATTTATATTTGCTTTTTTGTTGTAATTTCAATCTCTTAGGTAATATATTTGGTTATGTACTATTTTTACACTTTTCTTTGGTCCTTTAGATCTAGTTTCCTTATGTGCATTGAACAAGTTTTAATAGAGTCAATTGAAAGTCTTCACCTAACATGACCAAAGTCTGCCAAATCCTAGGTGATGTGTTTTCATTTTTGCCCATTTTCTCCCATGTAGCGGCATCTTGCTTAACCCAATTTAATTACCAGAGTTTGAGAAAATAAAAATTTTAGTCAAAGAAAATCTCTCCTAGAAGATAGCCTCCTCACCACTAGATAATTTAAAATTCCTCAAAGAAAGAAAAATTGGCTATAGACATTTTGCTTTCACATTTAAGTCTTTTCTTATAATCAAATGTTTGCTTTATGTCCCCTGTAATTCCTCCCTCTAAACCATTCAGGGACAGCTACATAATTTGTGAATTCTACGAAAGATAAAAACATAAAGTCAGACATGGTGGCACAGGTTTATAATATCAGTACGTGGAAGGCTGAGACAGGAAGATTGAAGGTTCGTGGACAGCTTCATCTACTTAGTGAGGCCCTCCCCAACTTAGTGAGATCCTGTTTCAAATTAAAGGATAAAAAATAGTGCTGGTGAGCCAGGCGTTGTGGCGCATGCCTGTGATCTCAGTACTTGGAAGGGGGGCTGAGACAGGAGGATTGTAGGTTTGAGGACAGCCTCAGCAACCAGCAAGACTCAACCTAGTAAGACCCTATCTCCAAATAAGAAATAAAATCCAGCTGGGGTTATAGCTCAAAGATAGAATGCTTCTGAGTTCAATTCCTAGTAACACACACACACACACACACACACACACACACACACACACACACGGCCAGGGGTATAGCTCAGAGGTAGAATGCCCCTGGGTCCAATCCCCAGTACTGGAAAAAGAAAAAAAAAAAAAAGAGAAAAACATAGAACCCAAGGGATAAGTGTTAAATATATTAAGATATAAATTTTTATTTAAAACAATTTTATTATTCATAAAATATGATGAGATTCATAATAATCCAAGAGTAACAGTTATGTTGTATGATATAGTATTATAAATTGTTAAAAATATGATTCTGAAATCATAATTTTATACTATGATTAATAACGATGCTTTATCTACATTTTGTCTAGATGTAAATATCTTGATTAATAAAATTTTCTTTTTTGTCCCAGCGTGGTGGCGCACGTTTGTAATACCCGCGCTTGGGAGGCAGAGACAGGAGGATCGCGCAGGTTTGAAGCCAGCCACGCTGGCTTACGAGACCCTGTTTCCAAATAAAAAGTATAAAATAGTTCTGGGAGTGTAGCCCAGAGGTCGAAGGGTTTCCAGGAACCCCAGTACCACCAAAAAAAAAAAAAAAAAAAATCCTTTTTTGGCTTGTTTTTTTGCAGATTCATTTTATTAGGCCACTAGAATTTATTCTTTAGTGACTTTATTTTTATTAATTGAAAACAATCCTGTCACTTTTTAAAAAATAACTACATATAAAACCACAAATAAATTTTGATAATTGTTAATTTGAGAAGGATCTTTATTTTGAAGTGATTGCTATTGGACTTATTAAGAGACTAGTAAGTGACTCTATCAACATTTGGATGAGCCTCTGAAAATTATTTTGAAATACTAAGTTTGTATATTTAGAGCTGATGACTCTTGCAGAATAATTTCCTAAAAAATTTAACTCTTCTTTCACATTAACTTTTTGTAAGTCTGAATTTAGTTTTAAATGTTCACTTATATAACAGCATTTCAGTGTTTCTTCTGACATTTCTCAGAACTTGTGGATATTTTACAAGAAACTAAAAATGGCTTCATGATTCATATAGAAATTTAAAGACCTGTTTATTAATTCTACCACTGTGTGTCTTTCATTATAAGAAAAATAATTTTAAATTTATTTGTTAATAATAGGTCCATGAAAGTTTTTTTTAATATATAATTAGTCCTCTCTTTCATAGAACATAAGGGTCTTTATATTTTATTTCTATTTCCAAGACTGGCTAATTGTTTTACAATGCGATAGTGTTTTTTGTGGTTGTTGTTGTTGTTGTTGTTGTTGTTGTTTTGGTGGTACTGGGGTTCCTGGAAGCCCTTCTACCTCTGGGCTATACTCCCAGACCTATTTTTTATACTTTTTTATTTGGAAACAGCGTCTCTTAAGCCAGCGCGGCTAGCTTCGAACCTGCGCAATCCTCCTGTCTCCACCTCCCAAGCACGGGGATTACAAGCGTGCGCCACCACGCCCGGCTATAGTGGTTTTTAAAACCAAATATTCCAAACTCTTTAAAGAATTTTAATAACTCCTTGACATTACTTTTTGTGTGTGAATAGATATAACACAAAATTATATCTGTGGTGCATTGTAGTTATACATCATAGTAAGGTTCAAAGTCATATAAATGAACATGCATACAAGTCTCAGTGTGTCTCCCTTCAGGTTCCACCACTGCAATGCCCATGTGTGCATTTTTACTTCCTAATAATTTACGGACAGAACTGGCTGCCTGACTGGTAGCAGTTCCTGTTTCAGTGCTCAGGCCCAAGTGTCAATTTTGCACATGCTTCAGGCCTGCCTGGGCTCCAGACACTGATAGGCAAACTGGCCTCCCACCATGGGTTCTGGTAACTATGGTGGACTCTCCCCAGATGGCCCTCCTTTCTCCTAGGGCTAGCTTCTGCTACAACTGCTACCAGTTCCATCACTTTGGGCTTCAGCTCTGGTGCAGGCAGCCCTGCCCCCAGAGCCCCCTGCAGCCTCAGACTTTCCCATGTGAATGTGCCTGGCAACCATGCCAGATGCTTAGAATGTGTAGTGCCCACTGCTGCCCAACTGACCTTCTGAACATATTTTTATTATTCCATCAACTTCACTCAGAAATCACAGATTCAAAAATAGGATTATTAAGACTATCAAGAGGATGACAGCAGAGCCGTAGGCCAAGCATCCTAAGAGCAGGGAGCATAGATAACATACTCTCAGAACCCACTTGAGCCCAGTGGTCCCCAGCCAGGGTGGACTTTGCCCATCAGGGTAGACCACCTCATGTTCTCTTGCACTGGATTCCAACAGAGTTCCTGAAAGGAAGAACAGCGGGATATATTAGCACCAAAATTAGATGCTGACCCTCGTCTGGGGTTGTCAAGCCCAGCAGGCCATTCCCTGCCCTCTGTGCAGTGATCTTCAATAGATTTCCCCAGAGGACTCCAGCAGAGAGCAGCTCCTGCACCTGCTTTCAGCTTGCATTCCTCTCTCATGGGAGAAGTCATCAACTAAATGCTGGAAGAAGGAATGTTAACAGCGACTGACTTGGAAATTTCCCAGGTAAGGCTTGTTGCTCAAGCTATCCATCAGTTGGGGTGGGATTTATGATGTCCTTCTGCACAAAGTCATTCAAGGATCCAAGCTACTGGCAGATCTAACATCCTCAACTGGTGGCATAAAGGTCACTGTAGGTGTTGACATCCGGTGACAGATGGAGTCTCACACCTGGTCCAAGGTTTGGAAGCCATGGAGATCATTTCTCATTCAAATTCCATTAGCCAGACTCAAGGACACAGCCATACCTATGTGAGGGCTAGAAAGCATAGTCTATTTTGGTGCCAGAATTAAGAAGTGGTTTTGTTAGTTAGCTTCCAGCCTCAAAGAAGTTTAAAGATGGGAGATTTAGAATCAAATGTGTAACCACTGTCTCCAGCCCTTCTAAGAGAGGCATCGATGTGGGATAGTCTGTTAGGGCGGACTTCCCTAGAGCCGGCTTTCTAGCTGTGGTTCCTTCTACTCCCTCAGTGTTTGGTTCACATTATGGCTTACGTTCTGGGAAAAGCTTGTATGGAACATACAGCATCCAACTAATGCCCAGAAGACTGACACACCTCTCTGTAAGTGACCGAGTCAGGTGTCTGTGAAGCTTAGTCTTGAATCCATCTAGTGGGAACCAGTTGCTCACAGCTAAGCCAATCATTCATGTTCAGTATGTACTGATCACAAGTGTGAATTTCAGGAGCATGGAGGTAACAGCAGTATTGTCAGCGCTTAAATCCTCCTTTTGCCTACCTCACATTAAGCAAGAAATGAAGTCTGTTGGTGGTAAACAAATTGAGGGTGTAGCATAAATATTCAATGCCACCAGGTATGTTTTACATTATAATCTTATGCCAAAACACATGATATAATTCATTTTGGGGGTTTTTTACTCTGATTTTGAAGACAAGTAGCAGAGCTACGACTTTAGGGCAACAATCTCTCCCACTTTCATCACCATATCAATATTACAGAGATTGTTGAAAGAAGGTACTTAGCTGATCAGACAGTCTTAGAGTTGAGTATCTAGAACCATCCCAGCTAATGATTGTTTCTATGATATGACCATTAAAAACACCCCTTTCACTCTCAAAGAGTCTTGATTTAGATAAATCATATGGTAACCCATAGCCATCCTTTTGAATAGTGGTTTGGTTTGCAACTTTGTAGATTAGAAGCTCAAGGATGTCAAGAAATCAAGGCTGATTGAGGAAAAGAGGGGCTGAGTCACAGGAGACTGATGCTTGGAGCAGAACACGGAGTTTTTAACTTTTGCTGAATACAGCAGCCAGGCAGTGTAGAAACTCATATTGGTGTGTTAGTGTGCTCTCTCTCCTGAGGGGCAATCTCCCTGGAAAGCTGATGATCATAATCATCGTTCTGTGGATAAAAGGAATCAAGATGATGGGCATTAGCTGGAAAAGCTGCTGGAATTACAAGACATGTTTTAACACTAAGTAATCTGCATCACATTTTATTTTGCAACAAGGTAAATGGCCTTGGTTCCCTCTCCAAAGAGATACATGGGGTGAACATCAACTAATGGTACAGAACAGGGATGTGTGAGTCCAACCAACCCTCTGTTCTGTTCTAATGCCAATTCCCAGCTCCTATCACATTGGTGAGACTAGTCAGAGCCCATGATGGTGGCAATGTCCTCTAATGGCTCGGCTCAAAGGAGAGCAGACTTCTCCATTCCTTCCTTGTTTCAACACTGAAGGTTAGACATTCTAAACATTAACCACTATCCCACCCACCACCACCCCAGTTTCCATTAGATGAAAGACACAGTGACCAGAGGCAGGTTAAAATAGGCTTTATTAATGAATTGGAGAATTCAGCTGAGATCCGAGGCCTGAACGAGGTATCCTTCTTCCTCTCCAAGGCGATGAGAGCTGATCACCGAACTTACCACCAGTCACAGACTGAGGCTGGAGCGCGGAGCGCTGATCCTGGCTGGCCCACCACAGGCAGGTCCTGCTGGGTCTCTTTACGGCATGGAGACTGGAAGCCCCAAAGCAGGTCCAAGAGAAAGAGAGAAAGAGAGAGAGAGAAAGAAGCAGGAGGACAAGTAAGCAGGGACATCTAGCACATTATCTCCACCCAGTAGAGAAAGATGGCTCAAGAAGACTTGAGCCCCATCAGCTACCACCATCCCAGAAGTTACCCTAAAGGAGAACCTCTCACCAGTACTTTCTCTCCAGAGGGAATGTTGTTGGTGTGCAGCACTTTCGCTATTTGACTCAACAGAAAATGTAAGAATAATGGGAAAGAGTTCCTCCAAGAAGTGGAGGAGAGGTCAGGAGTTCAGTGAACTGCTCAGTTGAGCAAGTGGCTCCAAGGGCTACTTTATGTGAACATGGCTCTTGGATCAGCAGACACTGGTCCAAACAAGGTCCCCAAGTCACCTCACACCTGAGCACTAACCACTGCAATCCTTTCTTGCCTGGACTCTGGAGCCCATCCTGCTGAGCTCTGCTGAGTAAGAACGTGACACACTTAAGAGGCCACCAGAATGGGGGGTGGTTCCACTTGACACCTGTGGTAGTCCTCCTATAAAGAGGTCCCCCATTTTGTTTCATTCAAAGTAACACCTTCCGACTGAACAGCCAGGTGTGGAGTTGCCAGCATTGTGTTAACCTCAGCAGGAGAGCTGTCAAGGTCACACTGTGTAGAGGGGAGAGGAGATGCGGAATACTGAGACTCCTCCAGGGCCTGGGACAGACAGAAAGAGAGGTCTATGGCGAGTGCATACAGTTAAGTGCCTGGTGAGGTTCTCTGACACAAGGAATCTCTCTTTTTCTAGCTAGTGGTAATGACCTCCTAATTTCTAGCACTCTGGAATCCTTCCTCCTACTCTATTTTCCTATCCTTGTCCTTCTCTCTAGTTATCATTTATTATTTCATTACTGGAGATCGAACCCATGGCCTCAAGCATGCTAGACAAGCGCTCTACCACTGAGCTGCACCCCCTGCCCTTTTTTTAAATTTTAAGACAGGTTCTAAGTTGCCGAGGCTGGTCTCAAACTTAAAATCCTCCTGCCTCAGCCTCCCCAGTAGCTGAGATTATACCCAGTTCTCTCAAATACCACTAATTAGACTATAGCTTTCTTTAATATTTGAGAGCATTTCCAGTGCTAATATTCTAGCTTTGGACCTGGGTGACTTCTGCAAGAGGCTTGATCTCTCCCATTATTTGTGACTCTTTTCATATTATTGCCATTGAAGAGTGACTTCACTTTATGGGCCTAAGGACATCATCCTAGTGTGTCCAATAGGCTGACTATACAACTTTGAAGAAAACTGAATAATTACAAAAAATATTTACCCCAGAGTATCTTTATTAGGGATTCCTGCCACCATATTAACATATAAAACAATCAGATGTTGACATAGAAAAGCAAATTTCACTATACAAAGATAAGGCTCCAATCACAGTAACATGGCCCCCAGATCTCTAGTTTTTCAATGAAATAAACTCATTGTGAATTCTCCTCAGAGTTCTGTTCATAAATATTAGACAAACCCCCAAATATACTCCAAATACATATCTTTCAATATGTTCCAAGCCCAGATAGAAATATGATGCTTTGCCTACATTATTTTCATAATCCAACTTGCAGTAGCACTAAAGACAAGGTTGTGTGTGTATATGTATTTGCCATATTGTGTTTGTGTGAACAAACCCACAGATGTGCACACATCAATTTTCATGGACAATTTAAATCTTGGAGTCTGTGGGTTTTACCCACTAGACTATCTAAGAGAGAAAGGAACAATAGCACATTATAAATTATTCAATTGGGGTAAAATAATCACAATTGTGTGTGAAAGGCATGTTGGTTTTTCTCTACAAATACACACATATATACAAATTCATATATAGACACACATATACCAGTAATATGGAATCTACATATACTCACACGCTTGCCTGGAACTCTGTATCTCATTATATCATGTACTGTCCGTCTTTGGAAGCAGTCTCCTTGGTCAATTCAGGCAATTGGTGACTATCTTCTGACAAAACTAAAGTGGATGTTTCTAACAGGTTCTCATTCTATGCCAACAAAATGGCAATTCAGGATCCCAGTTTTACTTTTGATACCTACTATTGAAATTCAGAAGACCCTGTTCTGTCAACTCCTTGACCTGAAACATTTCTATCCAACAATGAATCTGCTTAAGAGAGATGCTAGCAAGGAATGTAAAAAAATTTCTTAACACAAATCTATGTGTTGAATTACATGTGATATTTGTCCTATTGTATTCTTAAAACTATTTTACGGTGGGAAATATATGACTTCCATAATTTAAAAATGTTATTTAATGTTATCTTTTAAAGCAAGAGCTAGGTGATTTGACTTGGTTAGAATGTCAAAGAAAATGATGAGAAGCACAATTAGAAGGGGACTGCTTTTGTCAGACAGGATGACTTAGAAGTCCTATGAGAAAATAAAATAAAAATAAAAACCTCAAGGTCAAATCTGGCCATTTGCAAACTTCCAAAATAAATTGCTGCAGGTTCCAACTACAAAAATTTATTTTTGTATCAGTATAAATCACTGAAAGTCCGTGAGAAGGAAAACCCACAAACTTAAGAGCAAGTATGTGTATATGTATATGTGTACATATACATATAGGAACTATATATATTATAATGTGTTCAACAGAAGACCTCACAAGCTTTCAAAATCTTCCTTTAAAAATTAAACATCTAGAGCAGGGCATGGTGGCACACACTTGTAATCCCAGCATTTGGGAGGCTGAGACAAGAGGATCGCGGTTCACAGCCAGCCTCAGCTAGTGAGGTCCTTTGCAACTCAATGAGACCCTTTTTCAAAATTAAAGACTAAAAAATAGAGCTGGGGATGTAGCTCAGAGGTAGAATGCCCCTGGGTTCCATCCCCAGTACCACACACACACACACACACACACACACACACACACACACACACACATTAAACATCTAATAAACTCTCAGAGCTCCACTGACTGAGTGGGACCAGAATGCCCTGTTCTGAAATGATACTGATGATCCAGCTGGAGTGTCATTAAACTAAGGGAGAGATGGGGTGGGCCCTCTCTTTGTGAGTGAAGGACATCGATGTTTTCAATCCAGGGAGAACCCCTGTGCTCTGTCCTCTACTGTATGCCCTCTTCTTTCTCCCACACGCCACAGTGTTGGTGAGCAGTCTGCATGGTCAGCATCAGCCCCTCACTTAATGAATCTAATGGTAGGAAGGAGGGAGCAGACAGTGTCCCCTCTGTTGTCTGGTTATCTGTCCCCCTCTGCTTCACCCAAGCTAGATCAATTTCCTCAGTGGAAGCCCCAATTACAATTAGGTTCAGATGTTAAGGAAACTAAAAAGGAAAGAAGGATTATCTACTACAAAGGGTGACACTGTGTTTCTTTCTCTCTCTCTCTCTCTCTCTCTCTCTCTCTCTCTCTCTCTCTCACACACACACACACACACACACACACACACACACACACTTAAAGTTTCTCTCATAGAATCACAATGAATGGTATGAGGGACCAAAAACTTTACCTTAAGGTTTCTTCGTTTTATTTATTTCTGCTTAAACATATCCATGTCAACTTGGATAATGGGTATGCTATTCTGTACATCAGAGAGCCTGTGCCACCATCAATTTCAGGAAAGCGACTGTCTCCTTTTGCCACCTGCCCGCCAACCTCACCACAGCTCTTCTCTGCGCCTCTCCATCCATCCAGTTCCTAACTACATCCACTCTTGGGTTAATATACCACAGCAATGAACTGTTAAGCTTTTTTGCCATTTCTCTTTAAAGTTTCACTTTCTTTTAAACTCATTCTGTTTCCCTAGCTCAAATATATGGACAGAATAAAAATCAAAGTACTAAGTCATCTTGTCCAAAATATCTGGAAATGGACCTCCCCATGTCAACTCCATGCTCTCCGTTTCTACCTCCTCTCATCCCATCTGTTTAGGAAGCTTACTTACTACAATCTCTTTCTATCTATTTTCTATCTCACATGCAGGTAATGACAGATTATGGAACTGCTTAGCCAAAAATATTTTAAAAACAAACTGGTGCCAAAACATTAAAAAATTCCCGATATACTTTTTTGCATCAGTCTTACAATCTGTATACTTAAATAACTCCAGGAGGCTTCATTTTCTTTTGTTTTGCTAAAAATTTACCAAAATAGTTTGAACACATAAAAATATTTTTAAAAAAAACCAAAAAGGAAAACCCAGCATAAATTTAGTTGTATAGGCATTGGTTGGAGGACATCATTTCCACTAAGGATTATATTCAAAAACTTTCCTTTCAGTTTTTACTAAAAGTCTGATTCTGAATTTTATAGCTTGTAATGGTACCAACTATTAAAAATAGAAAAATCTAATTCAGTTCAATGTATTATGATTAATAGCCATCTACACTACAATTAAAAATAAACATATTTTGGTTATTCAAAGGCCATCTTCCTGACCTGCAACTAAAATAACTCTATTTTATTTAAGTGCATCAAATTTTGGAAAGCTAATTTAAAGATTTAAGTTGATCAGTAATGAGAAAGGAACACCTGTTGATGACCACATGACCATTCAGAACCAGGCATCTATTGAAAAAAGAAAAGTCACTAGTATTGAATATAGCCCTTAGTCTGTAAAGATATTAACCTCACGAGCAACCTAGCATGTAGAGAATGAGGCTGACCTTCCCAGCCACCCACTCTTTGAGGGGACAGTAGTACTCATAGTGAAACTGCTCAAACTCTGGTGTCTGGCGGATTTCACATAAGAAGGAGAGATCAATACCTGACTCCAAAAGGAGGAGGAGCAGGGGAAATACAAAGAGCAGCAGCCCCAGGCCCACCACAAGGAGCCTGGAAAAACTCTTGACCAGTGGGTTCACCCGAAAATGGCCGGTCAGAATGTCATAGCTCCATGACAACGCTCGGCGAGCCTCCTTCAGCTCCTCCTCTTCAGCAAGCAAAAAGGCATTTTCATCTGCTTCCAGGTCCTCAAATGAATCCGTGTCTTCCCTTTCCATTTCGAGCCTCGCTGGACAGTCAAAGAGCATGTCAATCTCATCGTCATCCACAGGGGTGGGGAGCAGACTGGCACTTGGGTTGTATGCGAGTTCGGAGATGGTTAAGGGCTCCTCTTTCATTTTATCTTCCTCTTCATTTGGGGGAGCTTCATACTCCCGAACTTCCTTCACTGGTGAGCTAGAGATCAGGGGAGCCGAAGTGTCCTCTTTAGGCAATGGGATGCCTGTAAAGAGATATAGTTTTTCTTTATTGTGTATTTCAGATTTTCATATTGCACAAAAATCTACAGATAGAAACAAAACAAAAGAAAAGAAAAGGAGTCCCTGAAATTTGTCTACAGTATCTTGGCTGTAAACAACATCCTTTGGTAATAGACCCTGAACCAGATATTCTAAGATCAACATGTTAAACCCCAAATAAATAACACTTCTCAAATGGTTGGAAACATGTGCATTTAGATATGTGATTCAGGTTCACAAACTGTGTAAGAACAGAATGATGATAACTCACCATTTTAATTGAGAGTGCTATCTTTTGGAAGTCAACACTATCACCAATATAGCATTATAAATCTGAACTCTACCATAGTAAAACTATAAACTCTACCATACAGAAATAATCTCATCATTTGTATGTGTGGCTTTATAGTCTTTTTTCTAAGCATAGTTTCATGGATCTATATACAGGTTGAGCATGTCTAATCCCCAAACCCAAAATCTGACATTCTCTGAAATCCAAACTTTATTGAGTATGTAGGTGCTCAATAAAGTTTTGAATTTGGAGCATTTTGGATTTCAGATTAGAGATATTGAACCAGTAAAGTCTATACAAATATTTTAGATCCTGAAAAAATGAAACCTGCAATTCTTCTGGTCTCAAATATTTTGGGTAAAGAAAGGATGCTCACTCAGCCTGTAATTGGAATCCTATCATGTGTACAAACATATGTCTTGTTCTTTTTTTTTTTCCTTTGGTGGTACTGGGAGTGGAACCCAGTGACCTTTCTACCTCTGTGCTATATTCCCAGACCTATTTTCTATTTTATTTGGAAACAAGGTCTCACTAAGTTGCTGAGAGCCTCACTAAGTAGCTGAGGCTGGCTTTGAACCAGTGCGATCTTCCTGTCTCAGCCTCCCAAGCACTGGGATTGCAAGCACGCACCACACACTCCCGGCTATACCTTGCCCTTTTAATTTAATTTTTAAAATAAAAAATTTATATTTTGAAATATTCTCTCATTTTATCATTTATAAAAGATATTAAAATTTCTATTTAGTCATCAAATTAGTCATCTACTGTGAACTCAGAGCAATTATAACAGTGCTCTAGGAAATATATTTACATATATAGCTCTTTTTCTCCTCTTGTTTCAGTTCATTTTCCATGGATGGGTATCTAAAAGGCAAATTTCTTGGTCAAAAAGTATAAATTTTTTGGAAAATGTATTGGGGGAGATGGGTTCATCAACATCTTCTTTTATAGATGGGAAATCCAGCTGCCTACTGTCAGGCTTGAAGGCCAGCCTCCTAATGTTAAGCCTTAGGTTATCAGTGGGAAATAAAGACAGCATCAAAGCAGTATTCCTCAGAGCAGATCTATAATATGACACCAAATTGTCAGCCAGATGCATTAGATAGCTCCAAAACAGAATACAGTTCACAATTTCTCTCTCTTCAAGATGTGCAGGAGTGAATAGCTACTTTTATCTTTCAAAAATCGACAGGTAAAGCCAGGTGTGGTGGTGCACACTTGTAATCCCAGGATTTAGGAGGCTGAGACAGAAGGATCACAGTTCAAGGACAGTCTCAACTACTTAGTGAGGTCTTTTACAACACAAAGTGAGCACTAGCACATTTTAAAAGTGTGACATACTTCTCTGTGTATATTCAGACCATAATGTAATAAAACTAGAAATCAACTATTAGAAGACCCAGAGAAATTTCATAAATATGTGGAGACTGACCACCACACTGCTGAACAAAGAATGGGTCATAGAAGAAGTAAGGGTAAAATACAAAAGTTCCTAGAAACAAGTGAAAATAGAGATATATCAAAAACCTCTGAGACACTTTGAAGGCAGTATTAAAAGAAAAATTCACAGCACTGACTGCCCACATAAGAATAGAAAATCACCAAATAAATAACCTAATGACACACCTCAAAGTCATTTAAAAACAGGAAAAGTCTAAGCCCAAAGCCAGTAGAAGACAGGAAATTATTAAAATCAGAGCAGAAATCAATGAAGTAGAGAATGAAAAAAAATACCCAAAATCAACAAAACCAAAAGTTGGTTTCTCGAAAAAAATTAACAAGATAGATAAACACTAGCCAACTTAACCAAAAAAAGAATCAACCCAAATTACAAGGATAAATTACAAAAAGGAGATAGTACCAACAGTGTAGAAATCCAGAGGATTATCAGAAACTACTTGGAAAAACTATACTCCAACAAAATGGAAAACCTGGAAGAAACTGACAAATTTCTAGATAAATATAGCCTTCCTAAACTGAATAAAAAAGATATAGAAATTAAAAAAATTATTGGTGCACTGTAGTCATACATCTTAATGGAGTACAAGATGGTAGAGGTATACATGCAAACATGGACCCCTTCCCAAACTCCCACCCCATTTCTTCTCCCCTCCTTCCATTTCATGTTTGGCTTAGTGATTGACTTTGATATGTTTGTGAATGTACATCATGTACATTAGGAAATTTCTCTCTTCCTCTCTCCCATCACTCCCAGTTAGACCTCCTTATTTGCTCATCTATGATTACTCCTCCTTTGTCTAGAGTTCCTCCTATAACCTTTTTCCTAGCTTCTGCATAAGAACTTCCAATGTCTTACTTCTGTGATTGACTAATCTCACTTAGCCCAATGTCCTCTAGTTCCATCCATTTCCCTGTAAATGACATAATTTTGTTCTTCTTTATGGCTGAGTAAAATTCTATTGTGTACATATCCCATAGTTTTGTAATCCATTCATCTGTTGATGGATATCTTGGCTAGTTCCATAGTTTGGCATTGAAGATAGAGAAAATTTAAACCAACCAATAGCAATCAAAAAGACTGAAGCAGCATTAAAGAACCTACCATCACACAAAAGCCCAACCAGATGGTTTCCAAATTAATTTTATAAACTCTTTATAGAAGAGCTAATCCCAATACTCCTAAATTTATTTCTTGAAATAGAAACAGGACTCTCCTAAATACATTATATGAAGCCAACACTACAAGAATACCAAAACCAAAAAAGACAGCTCAAGGAAAGAAAACTACAGGCCTATATTGTTGATGAATGTAGACACAAAACTACCTAAAAAATACTAGCAACACAAATTCAAAATTACATCAAGAAAATCATACACCATGACTAAGTAGGGTTCACCCCAGGGATGCAAGGCTGGTTCATGTTTTTAAAAAAAATCTATGTATTCATTACATAAACAGAAACAAAGACAAAAATCACATGATCATTTCAATCGATACTGAAAAAGCACCAGACAAACCCATTTATGCTAAAAGCACTGCAGAGAATCGGAATACAAGGAACATACCTCAACATCATAATATGCAATAGGCCCACATCCAACATCATATTAAATGGGGAAAAACTGGAAGAATTCTTCCTAAAAACAGGAACAAATCAAGGATGTCCATTATCATCACTTCTTTTCAACATAGAACTTGAGATTCTAACCAAAGAAATGAGGCAAGAAAAGGAAATCAAAGGAGAACAAATAGAAAAAGAAGAACTAGAACTATCCCTATTTGCAGGTGACATGATAATATACTTAGAAACAAACTCAACAACAAGCCAAAAAGCTTATGGAACTGATCAACAAATTCAGCAGTGTCTGGATACAAAATCAACCTTAAAAAATCAGAAGCTTTCCTGTATGCCAACCACAATTCCACCAAGAAAGAAACCCAGAAAACACTTCCACTCAGGATATCCCACAAAAAATAAAATACTTAGGAATAAACCAAATCAAGGAGGTAAAAGACATCTACAAAAAATTATAAAACATTGAATAAAAACTAAGGAAGACCTTAGAAAATGGAAAGCTCTTCCATGTTCTTGTATAGGCAGAATAAATATCATCAAAATGGTCATTCTCCCAAAAGTTATCTACAGATTTAACACAATACCCATTAAATTACCAAAGTCAATTCTCACAGACATAGAAAAATCAGTCCTTAAATTCATTTGGAACAACAAAAAAACCCAGAATAGCCACTGTAGTTCTCAGCAGCAATAATAATCATGCAGGGGGCATCACAACATCTGACTTTAAAACTATACTACAAAGCCATAACAATAAAAACAGCATGGTACTGGCACAAAAACAGACACATAGACCAGAGGGCAAGAAAGGAAGATTAAGAAACAAAGCCACACACTGATCAAATGAGTTTTGACAAAGGGACAAAAATATACACTGGAAAAAAGATAACCTCTTTAACAAATGGTGTTGGCAAAACTGGATAACCATATGCAGAAAATTGGAAATTAATTCCATTTTCCCACCCTGCACAAGAGTCAATTCAAGATGCATCAAAGACTTGGAAATCAGACCAGAGACCTTACAGCTCCTTGAAGAGGGCATAGGTCCAACATTCAACACATAGGGACAGGTAAAAACTTTCTCATCAAGACCCCAGAGACACAATAAACTAAAAGGCAGATAAATATGTGGGATTGCATTAACCTGAAGAGCTTCTTTACAGCAAAGGAAACCATCAGGAACCTGAACAGAGAGCCAACAGGAGGGAGAAAATTTTTGCCATCTATTCCTTTGATAGAAGACTAATATCTAGAGTTTGCAGAGAACTCAAGAAACTCATAGCTAAGAAAACAAATAACCCAATCAAGAAATGGGCAAGTGAACTAAATAGACCACAGAAGAAGTTAAAATGTCCAATAAATGTATGAAATATGTTCACTATCATTACCAATCAGAGAGATGAAAATCAAAACTACCTTGAGATTTCACCTGAGTCCTACTAGAATGGCAATCATTCAAAACACAACAACAAATGTTGGTGAAGATGTGGAGAAGTGGGAACTCTAATACACTGTTGGTGGGTTTGCAAAGTAGTGCAACCACTTTGGAAAACAGTATGGAGGAGCCTCAGAAGAATGGAAATGAACCTACCATATAGATACCACTTCTGGTTATCTATCAAAAGAATAGGAACCAAATTACCAAACTAATGCAGGTGTATCTATGTTTATAGCTGCACAATTCACAATTGCCAAACTATGGAACCAGCCAAGATGCCCATCAAAGACAAATGAATTAAAAAACTATGGGATATTTGCACAATGAAATTTTACTTAGCCATAAAGAAGAACAAAATTATGTCATTTACAGGGAAATTGATGGAACTAGAGAATATTATGTTAAGTGAGATTAGTCAAAATCATGAAAAGTAAAAAATTGGATGCTCTCCCTAAAATGCAAAAGCTAGGGAGAAAAAGGGTCAAAAGAGGACCTCTAGAGAAGAAAGGAGAAGCCAGAGATGAGCAAATAAGGCAACCTAATAATTCTTGGTATGTACTTATTATGAGACCTCAGTTATTGAGTAGGTAGGATCACTTAATATTCTTGGATCTCAGTTTGTTTAACTAAAAAATAGGAGCAACATCCACTTCATCAGGCTGTGGAGAGGGTAAATAAGATAATGGATGTACAAGTGATGTCTGTAGCTTCTAAAAACCTGCAAAAAATGTTACTATCTTAATGAAGAATGGGCTACATGTGATCTTTTATCAAACAGTATCATCTTACCAACACGTATATTAGTTTTCTAACATGTCTACTATAGAATGCAAGATAAGTTCAATTATAAATGGTTATACATATTTTCTTAATTTTCCTTATAGGTGCTAAAAGTTTTCTACATACATTTTCTGGTAAATTCTAATGAGAATGTTCAAAGAGACCAGAAATATGAAGTTAGTAATAGTATCTACATTGCTCCATCAAATTTATTTTACTTCATCTATATCTGAGATGCTTCCTGAATATATTCACAAAGCTCAAGTATAAATATTGAGAACTATTTGTTTGCTTTAGAAGAAATGATAATGATTTAGGAAAAGGAAATCGTTTTTTAATCTATATAATTATGCAGGCTAATTAAAATTGAATAATTACTATAAAGTTTCTGGATACATATAGGAAACACTCAGTAAATGTTAACTATTATATTTTAGTATAATAACACAGTTATGTGTTTTTATACTATCACTGTTAGTATTTAATTTGAGGACATACCTTATGAAGTGAAATAGCTAGCAATGCTTATGGAAAAGACTGGCCATTGAGGACAAATAGGCAGAGTGCCTGTCTATTCCCATCAGCACCATTCACACAGACTCAATATAATGGCAGGTCCGGAAGGAGCATCTTAGAGCATGATACAACCTACTTGGTAGGCTGTTGATAGATGTTGCTATTGGGAAAGCTGTTTTTCATCTTATTGCTGAAGGAAAAATATAGGAACTTTTTGAGTGCACAGCAAAATTAGTGGCAGGTGAAAATGAATGAGCATTGCTCTTATTTATACTCAGAAACCAACCTGTTAACTCTGAGCTTAGGTGTGACAGAAGCCAAATGCTACAGCTGAGGTTTCCAGCAACTCATGCATGTGCAAAATAGCTAACAAGCCTGGCTAAGGACCCTCATCTAGTTTCCTGTGCATAACAATTATTATGAACACAGCAATGTGATACCAGGTGTCACTGGACTTCCTAACATGAGGATACTTGTAACCCCAACTATTGCTCCAGGTTATGGAAAGAATCAAAAGTGTGGAAGAAAGAACAGTGTGAAAAGGCATTTATGGATATCAGAACATAACAGATCATCTGCAATTTGCATTTAACTCTACTAACCTCCTTAGTGGACTTTGAAGGTTGGGTTTCTCAGTAACTCCAACCCCTTGGCAATATCTTTCCATGTTGAAATCCACCATGTCTTCCAGCATTGCTAGGCTAAAACCAAACTGGGTCCTTTTACAGGGTACATCTTGAGCCCTACCTACAACTCTGTCATGGCCACCTGGTGCCTTCCCCATGAGCACAAGGCTTTTGTTCATGCCTGGAGGCTTGAGCAAGAGGACTCACTGGGAACTGCATTATGGTTCCCTCTAAAGTGCCCCGAGGCACCCCATGCTGACATCCAATTATAAAATGCCCCCCAAACTTCAGAGCAGGAGCGCCAGGAGGAGGATGCTTTAAGAAAATCATGGACAGCTGGGCGTGGTGGCGCACGCTTGTAATCCCAGCGCTTCGGAGGCTAAGACAGGAGGATTGCACAGGTTGGAAGCCAGCCTCAGCTACTTAGTGAGGTTCTCAGCAACTTAGTGAGATCCTGTTTCCAAATAAATTATAAAAATAGGGCTGGGGGTATAGCCCAGAGGTAGAAAAGCCCCTGGGTTCCATCCCCCAATACCACAAAGAAAAAAGTAAAGAAAATCATGGACGCTTCTTAGGCATCACATCGTCAGAGATGCTGGGGTAAGGGTCAAGGCTGCCATATATCCTGAATATTTAGGACAGTCTCACAAAGATTTATTCTGCATCCTAGACAACTTTCAAATGTCAAATGTCAAACATTTTCCCTGCAGTTGACAAACCTATTTAGAATGACCTGAATCTATAGCCTATATCTGTTTTAAACCTAAAACATTTGGGGTATCACTGCAACTTAGCTTTAATCTTTCAGAAATGCAGCCACAGGGTAAATTGAAGGAAGACTTTTGGTAAGAGTTGAATATCACATCATCACCAGCAGGGTGCCCAAGGTGTTAGAGATCCCCATGTAGTGATAAACATTATCACCTTAACCTGTCGGGCTCAGCCCTTACTGACTAGTTCCCCCACAATCTAAGCCCCTCGATCCTTAATTCTGCTTCCTGATGAAGAAAAAAACACTGAAAATTCTTCTTATAATTTTACTTTTAATTTATCCTTCTATAAGATAACTTTTTTAAATTTAAAGTTTCATGTAAGTAACTGTTTTCTAAGTTGCACCTCAGGATGGTAACAAGAACATTCAAGATATTGTTACTAAAGGGAGATGCTGGATCTGAGAAGGGGACAACCATAGATCAAGCACATATGCACCTGCCAGGTCTCTGCAGATGTGACACATCTGCTGCTTACTGACAGTACTGACCTTCCAAAGGTGGGCTAAGCTCTGGTCAGTCTACTGATGTTGACCACTTATTGAGTGTGTGTGTGTGTGTGTGTGTGTGTGTGTGTGTGTGTGTTGCATTCTTTAACTGGGGATAAAGATGAGAAAATGAATAAAGAGTGGAAGAAGAAAGTAGCACAAGCCATCACACTTCCTCTGGAAAAGATGATGGAGAGGAAGGAGCATTGGCCTAGGACTCAGAAAAGATGATGGAGAGGAAGGAGTATTGGCCTAGGACTCAGAACACCTGAGTTCCACTCCCCAGCTGAGAAGTAAGCATTAGAGCAGCCTTACCTATGTCACCCCCATTCTATTTTCTTGGACTTCCTACCTGCAAAATTGACCAGACCCTTTCCAGCTCTGATATCTTGTGGCTCCATCTTAGACTATGCCTGTCCATAATCTGTTCCACTTTAAGTTATGAAGGGGAGGGAAGGGCACTAGGATTTTTAATGACGCCTATAAGGCTGGATACCTTAAAGCACATAATCTTGCTATATTCATAAGAAGAAATGAGAAACCTGGGGATTAAAGAGGTTACATAATTTGTACAAGGTCTGGAAGCTAGGAAGCAACAGAGCAGAGGTTTGCACAGAAGCAGACTACTGCAAAGCTCACACTGCTTTCTCCAAACTCCTCCAAAGAGAATCTGAGAGGCCCCTTAACTATGGTGGGAAAACTTCTCTGTTACTGGCCCAATTTTATTTGGTGAAACCACAGTTTTGTCATATAGGGTGACCATGCATCTTTATTTGCCTGGGACAGTCTTACTGTACGCCTGTGGTCCTGGCAGCCTTATTAAAACGCCTCTTTTGTCCTCAGCAGTTTTGCCCAGTCCATCTTACGGTTGCTTAGGAGTATTTCAGCTCTGCTATGATTGTATCATAGCCAATCTAGAAGCCAAAATATAAAATAAAGGCACTTGCTGACATGAGGATTGACATTTTAAACCAGAAATAAGATAAATTTTAAAACTTCTAATGTTCTCTCTGTGCCATCATGAAAAGACTTCCTGTTCATATTAAACAGCTTGAAGAAGCTAAACTTTCCCAAGACCGTATGCCATTAACCTTATATTCCTTCATATCTCCTTTTAATCCTTAAATAAAATTCTTGTCACATGGATTTAAAGAAAAAAATCTTCAGAATGATATTGACTTTTCCAGGTGAGGGTTTTCACTTTCAGGCACAGACATGGCAGAATCGCTAATACTAGTAATGTTCCTGATGTCTCTGAGCATCTTTGGAAGACTGCCGGTTTATTCTATTTAAAACCCATGAAGAGTCATCCCGGTGACTCAGGAAAGTCTGCACGAATGGAAACTTATACTGAGACACAGTCACACACACACACACAGAAAACTCTAGCATCTTCCCCGTCCCTGCATCCTGACCGAAAGTTGCAACACTGCCACCCACGTAGGTAGTCATCTCCTGACACCCAGGGTGGGCAGCATGGCCTGGCATTCTTCTTGTCCCTTCTCCATCCTCCAAGGCTGAGTCCTTACAGACTGAACTCTCCTTCTGGAAGTCACTTTTCACTGGTGTCCTGTCACGACCTATCTACTCTTGCTGACTCTGTTGATATCCATTGACACCATCTTGTGTGACTTCAATATCTAGAACTCTAGGGGTGATTCATGTGTTCCCTGACCTTGAGTTTCTCATCCATTGCTCTTCCCAGCCTACTGAAATGGTTCTCACCAAGGTCTCCACTGGACACTATACTTCTAAGGACTGTAGTGTGTGTGTGTTCATGTGTGTGTTTCTGTCTTACTACTCTAAGACTCTATACCCTCTTGGTTCTCATCCAACAATTCTAAGTCACCTCTGTCCTCACAGCTCTTTCCCCTTTGTGGCGGTCTTGATTCTCTGCTCCTCACTCTGTCTCCTCTTTCTTGAAGCCTCACTGTATGTGTGGTTCTGATATACTGCTGCAGAGTCATTCAACCTGGTGTTACAGGTAACCAGGCACCTCCAAAGCTGCCAGTTGCTCCTTGTAAAGAATGCTGCACAGAGAAGTTTAGGAGCCTGTGGACACCCCATCACCTCTTGGACATCACCATTAACTTTAATAGTAAAAGCTATAAAATTCATTCTTGTGTATTTGAACCCTAACTTTATACAAATTGCTTTGGACCAACCAGTTACTTAATTGTTCTGTCCCAGTTTCCTCATCTATAAAATGGAAGAGAAATCCAGGACATAGTACATGTGAAATTGTGTGCACAGGAATACATACGCTGATGCATATAAAGACCTGACATATGTTAAACACTGAATGACTTTTAGTATATTAAAATGTATAAGAGGTCCTATAAGAGATTAATTTTATTTTTTAACCCAACATTACCCCCACATTTATTTGCCCAGACAAATTAGAACTCAGTTTAGTTTGGGAAACATGCATTACTGAATCTCTGGCCCGCCTCAACACAAAACTCTTTAATGAGCTCCAATACATACGGTGCAACTACACCCGGTAATATCAGTCTTAATATGTCCAAACCAAATATATCTCCTCCCAATCAAATCCTCCCCTCCCCTCCCTCACTGTGTATGCAGTAAGAGGCACCACCTCTACTCAGTTTCCCAAATCAGCAATTTGATAGTTAACTCAGACTTCTTCCTGACTGCTCACACCAAACCTTCTCCAACTTCTCCAAACTCTACATAATTTTGCTTTCAAAGCTGCCCCTGTCTCTCCAGTCTTACCACTTCTCAAAGTGATGACAGCAATGGGAATGCATCCTGATGGGTTTCTGTGACTTTGGTCTGGGTTCTTGGGAATTATTTAGATGTCAGTTAGTTATATAGATCTTCTTTTTTTTAAGAGGGTTTTTCTTCTACCTTTCAGACTACTGTTTTTTGCTTTGTTTTGGTTTTGGGGTTTTTTTGGGGGGGAGGGGTATTGTACTGGGATTGAACCCAGGGGCAATATACCTTTGGGATACACCTCCAACCTACTTTATTTTTTATTTTGAAACAAGTTCTCGCTAAGTTGCTGAAGCTGGCCTCAAACATGAGACCCTTCTGTCTCAGTCTCCCAAGTACTGGGATTACATGCATGCACTACCATGCCTGGTTCATGTAAATATTAAATTAAACTCTTTAGCACAGGACAAAAATGTTCTTCTTTACCACACATATTTCTACCATATGCATCTATATAGAGTTGCTCATGTGTCATGCCAGGCCATGACTCTGTATCTTTGCCTCTTCCTGGCTCTTACTCACTCTTCAAGATTCCATGGGTCACTTCCTCTGGGAATGCTCTCCTACAGATGATACAGATGCTTATTATCTGGGAATGTCCACGGTTGGCTCTCCATTGTCCATTTCACCCCCAAATCATTAGCTTAAGCTAATCATGGTAACTCTTGTCTCTTGGTCACATTTGAGTTAGAAATGAGCATAAATGCCAACCATGAAAAATAAAAATTAAAGGAGAAAGAGTGAATGAGGCTTGAGGAAGGAATTTCCTAGGACTTTTTTCTCCTTCTAATAAGAACATTCTGGAAAGGTGTAGTCTGTCTGTCTATCTGTCTGTCTGTCTGTCTGTTTCAACTAGAATTTGAACCAACCAGGACATTCTACCTCTGAGATACACCTCTATCCCTTTTGTAAACAGGGTCTTGATAAGTTGCTGAGGCTGGCCTGGAATCTGAGATCCTTCAGTCTCAGTCTCCCAAATACTGAGGTTATAGGCATGTGCCACCATGCCCAGCAAAACTCTTTACATCTTGAAGCTGTTATAATTAAAGGAGACCAGAAGAAAGTCCAGCAGCCATCCTGTGAGGCTGAGGACCACTGCTCTGAGAGAAAGCCTGGACAAAGGGCAAGAGTAGGGGAGAGAGATGAAATGACACTGGCTCTCCACTCTGCAGTCCTATCTGCTTCTGGACTTGTGATAAATTGCCTCATTATTTAGACCAGTGTCAACTAGGATTCTCCTTTACTTGCTGCTAATGGCATCATGACTGTGCACCTGTCATACCATCTGGTGGATCTATTCATCTCCATGGTCAATCATCACACTGGGCTGTGGGTCTATTAAAGAGTTTGCTATTACATCTTTATCTCCTGAAAGGCAAGGATTTGAGGTATCTATGATAGAATTGCATATTTCAAAGCGGTCCTCAATATTCTAAAAATTCAGTTCTTCTTTCATCAATTTAAAATTCAATGTGATGATAGAAACCATATGTAATAGCAAAACTCCTACCAAAAATAGGAAGATGACAAAAAAATTCTTACCACACATTAGTAAGAGTCTGATGGCCTTAGATAATACACTATGATAAAGACAAAAATGAAATGCAAATACTAGAAAAAAGACACAAATCTCTTACCTATTACTAGATGATATGATTATCTACGTAGAAAAAGATTAAAAGAAGTCTGGCAAATTAATGAGTGAGAGTTCAGTAAGGTGTTCAAAAACAAGATCAGTAAATCAAAGCAGGTGGTTTACTATATGCCAACAAAGACAATATAAAAATGTGACAAAGGAAAAACATTCAAAATAGCTAAATGCACAAATAAAACTGGCCATACAATAGCCAGAAATATCTATAATAAAATATGTAAAATTTTCATGGGGACAATGATAGAACATAACCAAGAAACATAAAAGAAAATCTCAATAAATGAAGAAGCATTATGATATTCCTGAATAAGAGGCCTTGATCTTTTGAAAATTCAGTTCTTCTCTCATTACTCAAGTTCAGTGTAATTACAAGTACCAAATTATTTTCATAAACAATAAATGGAGAAAATAATCAGAAAAATTTGTATAAAAAGCAATGGGTTTCATTCAGATAATGAAATATTATTCTGTTATTCAGTGATAAAAAGAAATGCCATGAAAAGTCATGGAGGAATCTTCAATGCATATGGCTAAGTGAAGAAGCTAATCTGAAAGAAGCTAATCTGCACTGTCTGGCTCCAGTTATATGACTTTCTGGAAAAGGCAAGAATATGGCGACAGTAAAAAGATCACTGGTTGCCAAGAGTTGGGGAAAAGGAGGAAGAATGGAAGATAACAGATGATTTTTACATCAGTGAAATTATTCTGTATAATTCCATAATGATGGATGAACGTCATCCAAACTCACAGAATATATGACACAGATGTAAGCTGTGGAAACTGGGTCATTGTATCAGTCTGCTTTTTCATTGCTGTGACCAAAATACCTGGACAACTTAGAGCAGAAAAGGTTTATTTGGGCTCATGGTTTCAGAGGTTCAGTCCATGGTTGGTCAGCTGCAAGCAGAAGCATCAGGGAAGTGTGGTGGAGGAAAGCTACTCTCCACTTATGGTGGGAAGGAGGAGGAGGAGGAGGAGGAGGAGGAGGAGGAGGAGGAAGAGGAGGAGGAGGAGGAGGAAGAGGAGGAGGAGGAGGAAGAGGAGGGGAAGGAGGAAGAGGAGGAGGAAGAGGGGAAGGAGGAGGAGGAAGGGAAGGAGGAAGGAGGAAGAGGAGGAGGAGGAGGAGAAGGAGGAGGAGGAGGAGGAGGGGAAGGAGGAGGAGGAAGGGAAGGAGGAAGGAGGAAGAGGAGGAGGAGGAGGAGAAGGAGGAGGAGGAGGAGGGGAAGGAGGAGGAAGAGGAGGAGGAGGAAGAGAAGGAGGAGGAGGAGGAGGGGAAGGAGGAAGAGGAGGAGGAGGAGGGGAAGGAGGAGGAGGAAGGGAAGGAGGAAGGAGGAAGAGGAGGAGGAGGAGGAGAAGGAGGAGGAGGAGGAGGGGAAGGAGGAGGAAGAGGAGGAGGAGGAAGAGGAGGAGGAGGAGGAGGAGGAGGGGAAGGAGGAAGAGGAGGAGGAGGAGGGGAAGGAGGAGGAGGAAGGGAAGGAGGAAGGAGGAAGAGGAGGAGGAGAAGGAAGGGAAGGAGGATGGAAAGGAGGAGGAAGAGGGGAAGGAAGAGGAAGAGGAGGAGGAGAAGGAAGGGAAGGAGGATGGAAAGGAGGAGGAAGAGGAGGAGGAGGAGGAGGGGAAGGAGGAAGAAGAGGAGGAAGAGGGGAAGGAGGAAGAAGAGGAGGAGGAGGAGGAGGAGGAGGGGAAGGAGGAGGAGGAGGAGGGGAAGGAGGAGGAGGAGGAGGGGAAGGAGGAGGAGGAGGAGGGGAAGGAGGAGGAGGGGGGGAAGGAGGAGGAGGAGGAGGGGAAGGAGGAGGAGGAGGAGGGGAAGGAGGAGGAGGAGGAGGGGAAGGAGAAGGAGGAGGAGGAGAAAGAGGAGGAAGAGAAGGAGGAGGAGGAGGAGAAGGAGAAGGAGGAGGAGGAAGAATAATCCAGGAACAGATATAGTCCTCAAGACCATGCCCCCAGTGACTCCCTCCTCCAGCCACATTCCACCTCTGAAACCTGCTACCTTAGGGACCATGCTTTCAACATGTGAGCTTTTGGGGAGGACACTCTAGACCCCAGACATAACAGTACTCATGATGTTCCCATACAGATTCTTCAACTGTAACAAACCCTGGTAAGGGATACACATGTGGGGGTGGTAGACAGATGGGAATCTTATTTACCAGGACCCTAAAATTGCTTTAGAAATAAAAATATTTTCTAAAAAAGAGAAATGTGTGTGAGGTAATCTTACCTATTTAATATCAAAATTTTTCTATACATTTAGTGATGGAGGAGAAATACTAAAGTGTGCAATTCAGAATACAAGGCAAATTTGTTTATGGTAAATAATTTTCTAAAAAATTGCCAACCAACTGAAGAAGGATGTCTATCCCTATATCATGTCACATACAGGTAAAAATTCCAGAAGCTAAAAATTAAGCAAAAGCAATATTAGGTGCTAGATAAAAGTGCCATTTGTTTAGATAGAAAGCAGTTGATTGTTAGTAATTGTGTATAGCCCAAGTTAATGCATTAAATGTGGGGAAAAAACACATGCCAGGTACCTTTATAATCTCAACATAAAAAAACTGACAAAAAATAAAGACTTACAATATACAAAAATTAAGTAGCTTTCACATGTAAAAGTTGTCTGTACATATAAAAAGCTTCTCTGTCACAAAGCTAGCATTTAAAAAAAAGTGGAAGGCTTAGAACCTACTCATTAGAAAAAAGTTAACATTTGTAAAAGACAAAAGATTAGTGTTCAGATTATAAAAGAATTCTAACAATCTGTAAAGAAAGACAAAACCACAGCAGAAATGTACAAAGCAAGCAAACAGGCAATCCTCTAAACAAGAAATGCAAATGGCCGATTATCATTTGAGCAGATGCTAACTCTAATAAAAAGAGAGGTACAAATTGAAAAAATAAAATTTCATTTTTTCAACCCTTCCGCAAACTTTTAAGAAACAGGTTGCATCTGGGAATAGTAATGACGTGGGAGTGCAGGAATTCTCATAGTTGTCTTTTTAGTGTCTTTTGGAGTATATTTTGACCATTTCCACCCAAACTTAAATTTTGCATATCCTTTACCCAGCAATTATGCTTTTAAGAATGTACCATATAAGCCGGGCGTGATGGCGCACGCTTGTAATCCCAGCATTTGGGAGGCTGAGACCAGAGGATCGCGGTTCGCTGACAGCCTCAGCTACTTAGTGAGGCCCTCTGCAACTCAGTGAGACCCTGTTTCAAAATAAAGAATAAAAAATTGGGCAGGGGGTGTAGCTCGGAGGTCGAATGCCCCTGGGTTCCATCCCCAGACCTCTCCCCCCCCCACAAAAAAAAAGAATGTACCATATAGCCACCATAGGTGTGGTGGCAAATGCCTGTAATCCCATTACTTAGGAGGCTGGACAGGAGGATTGTAGGTTCAAGTCCAGTCTCAGCAACTTAGTAAGACACCGCATTTCAAAAAATAGGGCTGGAGGTCTAGCTCAAACCTAGACCCTGGGTTTAATATCTAGTACCATACACACACACACCCTTACAGAATCTATCAGAGAGAAACGTCAGTGTCTACATTCACTGGTGCACTCCTGCAGCTAAAACTAAGAAATATAAATTTCCAACAATAATTTGGTGAATAAGTGAGTATTATAGCTTAGCTTGTGTAATATTATTTGGCCATTTAAAAATAATGTATATTAATATGTTATGATATGAAAAGTCTTTTAAGTCATGTAATTAAGTGAAAAAATGAATTATAAAATTATATACCCATAACAATTCCATTTATGAAAAAATGTCCTAATATATGCCATATGTGTCAGTATTCATAGGCTGGCTTTTGAGAATATTAGGGTAGAGGAAAACATTTCTATATGATTTTACCTTTAAAAATCTTTACAACAGGGATACATAATGTATTGCTTATGTCATTATAAAAATACAGCTAATTTCATCTCCATTCACTTAGAAGAGAATTATACACATATGTATGAGATATGCCCAATTCCAGACATTTTCTAGAACACATAAATATAATTTTTGTTCTTATTTTTAAGGGGTTCTTTTTCTTTTTAATCTTTTTGGAACCGGGGATCGAACCCAGAGCACCACTCCTACAAAGCAAGCGCTTTGCCACTGAACTACATCCCGGCCCTTACATATTTTTTAAATCATTTGGTGAAAACTACATATTGCATTTGACCACAGCTTCTTTACTGGTATAGTATCTGACTTTAAATTTCTATTTCATCCAGGCGTTGTGGTGCATGCCTGTAATCTCAGTACTTGAGAGGCTGAGACAGGAGGATCACAGGTTCGGGGACAGCCTCAGCAAGTCATGAGACTCTCATCAACCCAGTGAGACCCTGTTTCAAAATAAGAACAAAAAACTAGGACTGGGGGTATAGCTCAGAGGTAGAATGACACTGGGTTCAATCCCCAGTAAAATAAACAAGTTTTTTTTTTATTAATTTATTTCAAGTCCTACTTTTCCCAAGGACCATAAATCATGATATTTACAAGAAAGATGAACTGGGCAGAATGGCAGTTTCATCTGAAGTCTTTAGCTGGTGTTTTGTTTTTTGGTTTTGTTTTGTTTTTTTCAGTGAAGCTCAGCTTTGAAGATGAAGGGGAGCTTTTCCTCACCCCGTCAAGCAGACCCGAGCTCCCAAACCCTTAAACAATAAGGAGAGGGCTGTGTTGACTGCCCCTCCACTTTACCGGCCTCCTCTCTCATTAGGGAGCAGTCTGAGGGACACACGACCACTGCCTCCACGTCTCTGCTGAACAGAAAGCACCATCTGTCCCTCTGAAGACTTTATGCCTTTTCCTTGAACAGGGAACATACCTCTGGTTCCCCCTTACCACTTGCTTGCCCGGCTCCTCCCTGCCTGTCTCTGCTTCTCTTCCTCTCTCTGTCTCCTAGCTCAGCAGAAACTCCTGACAGCAGATTCACTCTTGGCTTCTCTCTGAGTCACTAGCCGTGAGCCTGGAGCTGGAAGCCCACAGGCTTCCCCGTGCTCGGGCCCACAGCCCAGGGCACGGCACATACCTGCATTGCGAGCTGTGACCTTGGAGCCGTGTCTCAGCAGACGCACAAACACATTGCTGCTACAGTGGTTCACCATATGCAAGTGCAGGCTTCGCCGCGTCTGGATCTTGACCAAGCATTTTGCCATCCTGGATATTCCAATCGGCCTGGGGCGGCCCAGGGCTGCCACCATCAGCCATACGGGCTCTGATCTTTCCCTAACTGTCCATTCTGTTTTAAAGAACCGAGGCCGGACACACGGAGAATGAATCAAATGTCAGGTTCCTAACACGGCCAACAGAAATAACTCGTGAGGGATAGGCACGGGGTGGGAGGAGGGAGGGGGACACTATTTTTAAACTCTCCACTCAGTCCTCTGACAAACAATTGCATTTTATGGATAATCCCCACCCATACCATCAGGACCAGAGGACTCTACCAAATGTTTTAGTATCCCGAGATCCAGATGCCACAGATAATAAAATGACACTTGAGTAGTTTCAGAGTGGAGAAACAACCCACTTGATTTCTTCTAAAAAACACTTATTGAATCTTTATTATATCCTAGACAAGAGCTGTCCACTAAATAAAGGCAAGCCACGGTTTTTAGAAAGGAAAGAGCATTTGAAATACAAAATATAATTAATTTGAATAACATGTCTCAGTCGGCCATGGTGGAGCACACCTATAGTACTCAGAGGCTGAAACTGGAGGATCACAGGTTCCAGGCCAGCCTCAGCAAATTAGCAAGACCCTCTGCAATTAAGCAAGACTGTTTCAAACTAAAAACTAAAACAAGGCCAGAGGAATATCTCAGAGGTCAAATATCCCTGGGTTCAATTCCCAATACAAAATAATAAATCCCCAGTACCAAAAAAAATAAATAAAAATAATAAGTATAAAGAAAGAAATTATCCTTCCTTTTTACACAAATAAAACGTTCGTTTTATTTGAAGCCAAGATATCCAAAATAGTACCATTTCAAATATAACTATATAAAAATGATTAATAAAACAGTCTGCATACTTCTATGAGACTAAGCCTTTGAGATGGGTGTGCTGCACAGGCCCCGCGTGGCCCAGGTGAGACCAGCTGCGCGCTGGTGCTCAGAGCCCCGTGGGCTTCAGGCTCGCCGCGCAGATCTCCACAGGGCAGTAAGTTGCTCCCATGTTTCATCACCATCTGCACAACAATGCTGACACTTTCTTCAGTTTACTGAGAAGGTCTGGAGAGAATAATTTACCTAGCCAAATTTGTAAACTGAGTAAGTGGTAAAACCTTGTTTTGAACCTCGGCATCCGCCAATGCTCCCACCTCCAAGCCCTTGGTGTTCCCATGAGTACTCAGGGAGCAAACTGTTTGCATTTTTTCAGGACATTGCTACAGTGAATAAAATTTCAATGGGTTCATAACCACGACTCATTATCATTCAGTTCTATTTCTTTGCTGATTTTCAAATTTTCCTGGCATAATTGCATCATGCATGCATTTTTTAGCTTAAATAGCTATTGCTGCCAAAGATGATTTGCTAATAAAAATAATTTTTTCCTGATAAAAAAGGGTTGTATTCAGAGCAGCTGACTGAAATAAATTCTGAATCATTATACTTTGCTGTGGGAATATAAATTGACAGCATTTCTGGAAATAAATTTATCAAAATATATGGAGTTTGACAGTTGTAGTATTTTTTTAAATCAAAATATTCTGCTTTCAGGATTCTTTTTCCTGAAGAAATAATCACAAATGTGAAGAAAGAGGTTCATCACAACATTATTTATTATAGAAAAAAGGCAATATTAATTCTCAATGGGAAAATGGTTAAGTAAATGTGATGATGAAATATTATACAGACATAAATTCATGTTTAGAAGAATTTAATGATATAAAGACATGTTTGCAATGTGCTACAAATGAAGAAAGTATGTTTATTTAAACAGTGTGTGCCCTCAACTATATAAAAGGCACACAGAAGATATAGAGCAGAAGTTGGGCTTAAGACTTTTTCAGTGCTAAAATTTGACCTGATAAATAAGTAGAAAGTAGATAAGTCTCAGCCAATCATAAGTAGCCAACTATTCCTTCCAAGTTCAAATAAGCCACAGCTGTGCTTTAACTAATCACACTTGTCTGCACCTTCCTTCCCTGCACTGAATTCACTTCCTTTACTCTGGCTATAACTATAACTATTTTTGGTCTAGACTCCTGTCCCATTCTAGTATCGCCAATAAAGCCAATGACGATCTGCAAAACCAGATGTGTTATACTTTGGTCTTTTAACAACCCTTTGTACTTATCATCATGTAAAAGGAGCATATGACCCAACAGCTTAGAACAGGCCTTACAAAAGCAAAACAGAAAAGTAAAAATCCTGAAACAAAACCACTGCCATGTTTTATTTCCATTGTTTTCCACCACAATAATTTCTCTCATTAATTATCATGCATAAAATCTCACCAGTTTCAAGTACCTCCTTCCTTCATTTTACTATATTAAAGTTATTTTTACTATATATTATGTTTTATTATTTTAACTACGGAGAGTCATAATATTTAGCACTTCCTATGTATTTCATTTCTCTCTCCCTCTTGAACTTGTTTCTACTCTATGCTACTTTTCAGAGATTTTAAAGTAGATTCTTTATTGTCTTCCTTGTGTGGATCTTCTGCTTTTATTTAGAGAAGGGGCACCTAGCAGAACCAGCTTTCTAAGCTGTCCAGCTGCTTCCCTTTACCTTGTCTGACTCTGCTCAAACATGTGGAGAGGGAGAGGGAGAGAGAGAGAGAGAGAGAGAGAGAGAGAGAGAGAAAGAGAGAGAGAGAGAGAGAGAAAGAAAGAGAGATTCAGCACCCACCCAAAGGTTTTGAACAGCATTGTCCTTTGAGTGTTGTTCTTGTTTGGGGCACTGTGTCCCAGAGAATATTATCAGTTGTGCAACATTTAGACACCCCCAAAACTTCTCTTGTTTCAGTTTACATGTGTGCTTGAAGAACTGGGAATTCATGTCAGGGTAATGATAAGAGGCCAAAGGGAGCAGAGGATGTGTGAACAGAAGAATTGATTATCCACAATGAGATGCCAGAAACACTGATAAGTCAGGCTGAAGCCGAAGAGGAGAAACAGAGGTCAATGATAAGAGCTGTCTGTGGACCTGAATTCCATGTCTATTACTGCAACAAACTTCCTAACAGAGGCTCAGGGAAAGGCGAGACACGTGCCTCTACTTGGCGGGTAACTGAACATTATCAGACAACATGGGGTCCTGGTGCCTCAGCGTAAAGTGGAGACGGGAGCTCCTCTCGTGGTTGTCAGGATGAGGAAATGAGATCCGCATGTCAAGTTCCTGCCACAGTGCCGGTTCCTACTTGATGAACAGAACTCACCAAATGGCTGTGGGAAGCCAGGTACAATGCCCAGGCTCTGGGGGAATCCTGGGCTTCTCATCCTGGCTGCACTGTTTTTTATGTCCGCCTGTTTCAACAGCTGTAAAATGAGCCTTCTAAAGATGGTATGTACCCCGGTGTGGTTGTGAGGATTAATCAAGTTAATACCCGTGGCATGTTCAGATCAGTGACTGGCAGTGATGTTAGCAATTTTTTTTTCCAACACATGCTCATTCCTTTGTGTCTTTTGACTGCTCCAGAGGAAGTGAGTGCAGACTTTCAACAGTCTTGATTCTTGTCTATCAACCATCTGTCCCTTTAACATATTATTACTAGTTCCTTCTCCCAAACAGTAGGTATATAGAGCATGAGACAGGCAGCTTCAGGAACTCACAAAAAACTTGTTCGGACATGCCACTTGTATAGGGCATGGGCCAACCTCAGGAACTCCTAAAGCAGCCGGCATTATGTCTCTGATCAGCACACCTATGCTGCAGTTGATAACGAACCCCTGGATCATAAATCTCTTCCTGCATCCAATGGGTTTACATCAATACATCTGTGGTGTCTGGCAAGGCTCAATAAGCCTGCTGAAGACACTTGACAGCACCTAAAAGAACCCTATAAAAACAAGAGCAGCCTCTTCAGCACGTGGCACATGGGCTCCTGCTCATGCCATGAGGAGTCTTCTGTGGGTAGGACTCCGGCCCAGCAACTTCTTTTCAGCCCTGTTCTTTGCTGAGCAAGAATCAATGTGACTCCAGCCTTCTCTGCGCCCAAATCAAAGTTGCAGTCTCCTCTTCCATTCCCAGACTTGTTTTGTTACCTCCTTCCCCTGCTTGTTTGTAGCTTGTTGTTGGCTAATTATTTCAAGTGCTCAAATGATAGAATCGGTATGTTGTCTAGCACATTTGCCCAACCTGAATTGTTAGAATTATTATTGTGAAACGTACTGTTTGATGCTCATCCACAGCTAATTGGCTTTTGGCAAAGCAGCCGCCCAGTGTCCAAAACTAGCTTAATTTAACTTAGAGAATGTCCTAATAATTTCCTATCTGTGTTCTAAGCTTTGAATGTTGAATAAACCTCGTGACATTGTGGAAAGACACAATTGTGTGTGACATTACTTATCAGTCTTAAGATGGACTTTGTGTCCCCTTGCTCATGACAGTAGGAAAGCAGTGCTGCCACTTGTCAAGTTTACCTGACCAGCCATGTTACCTTAGGAAAGGTCTCAGCTTGCCAAAAGGTAGTTTTCCATCTTGAAAATGGTGAAGATATTGGTGCTTACACGACTGGGTTCCTGCTGTGTTGTGGGAAATTAGCAAATGCTAACTATAATTATATCATCATCGTCATCATCATCAATATTATGCACTTTGTTGGCTGTTTTGGTAACTAAAAGATTTCACAGTAGCAGGACATGGTGGCACATGCTTGTAATCCCAACATTTGGGAGGCTGAGACAGGAGGATCGTGGTTCTCGGCCAGCTTCAGCTACTTAGGCCCTCCGCAGCATAGTGAGTCCCTGTTTCAAAATAAAGAATTAAAAAATAGGGCTTGTGGTGTAGCTCAGAGGTAGAATGCCCCTGGGTTTCATTCCTAGTACTGAAAAAAAAAAAAAAAGATTTCACAGGTACAGTGGATTCAGCCCCTATTAAGATAATTATGGAGAGTCACCGAAATCTTAGCTAACTGCTGACCCAAAAAGAAAAATATTAAAATATAAAATATTATCACAAACATTTAATGTTCTTCATCACACAGACTGTGTAGCAAAACAAGTGTCCATCTTCTCTCTATAAGAACACCCTGCTTCAATGACCCAAGGCACTCTAAAATTCTACAAATAAAAGTTGGGCCTCAGTGTCTATGGTTACTCCTGCTAAAGAAGTGGTAGTAACATGAAGAGAACCTCCCAGAGCTGTGCACAGATGAACCCAGCTGAAAACGTCCCAAAGACATCAGACGGGGACCGAAGTTTCACAACTAGAGAACATTCTTCAGAAACATGCATGAGGAATCCCCCCAGAGTGGAATTCAAACCAGCTGGCTGACCAAGGCTAGGTGCCTTCAGATTGTCCCTTCCATATAAACAAAGTGTTTTTCCTCTATCCTGGTTGAATGTAGTGCTTTAAAACACCTGTTGCTGCACAACTTGGATGTATTGAATGCTCTGTTGATAGTGAAGTTTTGTCAGAGGCCAACGTGGTCTCCTTGAGTTTTCCCTAGAAGAATAAATGCATGACAACACCGTCATCACTTGTACCAACAACAGAACGTCGTTTGGCTTATGTGTAAAACTTTCAAGCAAGACTCTACTTCATCTCTGCTTTACTAATTCACTTCCTCCTCACCCAAGTCACTATTACAAACTGTGATGTGGAGACCATTAAATGAGACAGCATAAATAGATGGCGCTCTAGTTTTCTCTTCACATTTGTCAACAGCTTTGCAAATGATGTTAAGAAACAGAACCTCTGTGTAAACCCAGGCTCTCCCCGAGCTGTGGGTGGACTCCTTGTGTTGCTGTGTGACCAAAAAGCCAGAGGTATCAGGACCTGGTTCATTCACCCAGTGCACTAGCCAAGGGGTTGCATTCTAGTTGCATACAGAGAGAGAAGGGACGGGAAGGTCCATAAATGTGAGAAAAATGTTCAAACATTCTAGGTTTTGCCTTTGAAGTGATCAAAGACTTTTTTGTAATTGTTTTATTTTTTGCAAGGCCACAGTGAGAAACATTCTTATAAGAAATGTAGAGAGAAGGGGACAGGGCTTGAAAGATATTTTGTCTATCCATGTGAGGGAAAATGTTACGTCCACTAAAATCAAAATCGCGAAAGTAATATGATGGGGAAATAAATGTTCATGTTACACTGTAAAGTGGAAAGGCAGATTATAAAAGTAGCAGCTCTAGTATATTTTTGTTAAAACCTTTTGAAATTATTAAAGTATAAAGCCAGGTGTGCTGGTACATTCCTATAATCCCAGTACTTGGGAGACTGAGACAGGAGGATCACAAGTCTGAGGCCAGGCTCAGCAACATAGTGAGGACCTCAGCAACTTAGTAAGACCCTGTTTCAAAATAAAAAATAAAATAGAGCTGAGAGCATAGCTCAAAGGTAGAATGCCCCTGGGTTTAATTCCCAGTATCATACACACAAAAAAATTATTAAGGTATATAGGTTGCTACCTATATCTTGAACACCAAGAATTGAAAAGTGGTTTTAAATCTTGCTTTTCTGTTTTTTTTTTAAATTTTCCTAATTGTCTAGGATCCCTGAGGTATTGATTTTGATTTCTCAATAAAAAAGAATAAAAGAAAAAAGTTCTTGGCTTTTAGAAAACTCTAATCCCAGGAGAGTATTCTACCTGGATGTTTTATTTTCTATAAATGTCCTATATCTACACATTGATTTATTCACATGTCCACTAATTCAGCAAGTCCTATTTAGCTCCTACTGTATATCAGAATGTCTCTAAGTGCCCAGGACACAATGGTGCAGGCAATGTCCTTGTTCTCACGGAGCTGACGTCCAGTCAGGGAGATGGTCAACAAACAGCAAATAAATACAAGAGAGAATGTTCGGTAGTGCAAGTTCCCTGGAGAAAATACAAAAAGCAGAACGGCATGAGAGAGAACAAATGGGAGGAACTGCACACTCAGGAAAGACCTCCAGGAATCTAAAGTTCAGGCTAAGACTTAAGAAAAGAATAGCCATATAAGGAACCAGCTTGATCAAAGGCCTGCAGGGACAACCAGCCCGCTCCAGGGAGGATGGGAGGCCAGTGGAGTCGGGACACAGACCCCGCAGAGGGAGGAGCAGGAGATGGCGCGAGGGTCGGGCAGAGAGCAAGGTGCAGGGCCTCCCGGGCTGAGGCAGGAGTTCAGATTTTACCATAACTACATCTGAGTCCCACTTGTAATGAAAAATAAATAAATAAAAATAATAAAAACCAGGCTTCTGTGTATAAAATATGATATAGGGACACAGGAGTGGAGGCAGAGTGATCAGTTGGGAGGTAACTGCATAGGGACAGAGACAGATGAGTGGGGCCATGGAGGTGAACCTGGAGTCAGCTTGAATAGTTAAAGTGAATAGGACTTTTGCAAAGAGATATGTTCACTGGAAAATAGGAGCTATTTGACCAGGAAACACGGGCATGTAAGAATCTTAGTCCCCAAGCCTGGTGTGGTGGCACCACTTAAATTCCCAGGACTTGGGAGCCTGAGACAGAAGGATCTCAAGTTCAAGGACAGTCTCAGCCACTTAGCAGTGACACCCTGTTTCAAAATAAAAAGGGTTAGCCAGGCGTGGTGGCGCACGCTTGTAATCCCTGCACTTGGGAGGCAGAGACAGGAGGATCGTGCAGGTTCGAAGCCAGCCACGCTGGCTTAAGAGACTCTGTTTCCAAATAAAAATCTAAAATAGGTCTGGGAGTATAGCCTGGAGGTAGAAGGGCTTCCAGGAACCCCAGTACTGCCAAAAAAAAAAAAAAGGTTGGGGGTGTAGCTAAGTGGTAAAACCCTGCTCTGTGAAGGAGCAGAACAGTCCCAGAGGACACACAGCAGGAAGGGAGACCATGCCGATTGTTGGCAGACCGGAGGCCAGGCCTCCAGCCCCGGGCCAGGGTCAGGGCATGCATGACACAGCCCAGGGGAAGCTCCAGAAAGGCCCCCAGGAGTCAAGGACCAGAGACCACGAGGGCAGGGACTCAGGATAGGAAGCCAGGCTGCCATGAGGGCCCAAAGACAGGACAGGGCAGTGGGCAGCGGCAGCGCAGTCCAATTCGAAGGGCTGAGTTCAGGCTACCCTAACACTCCCAGGTAAGGGTAAGATTGGCCTGGGCACTGGGGGTGAGGACGGGGCAGGGAGCTCGTTCCTGTCTTGGGGATTTAAAGAGTTCCTAACTAGACTTCTCATCTAAGAGAAGATGGTATCTTAAAGGAAGCAAGGGCTCTTTCAAGTGGTAGAATATTCACTATATATTCCCTTTTAAGCTAGCTGCCGCTGATTATCAACACTCTGGAAAAGAATGGAAAAAGAACGGGCTCTTCTTTTAGAGATCACAGCACTCCATGCCCACTGTTTCATCTGCCACATTTAAAAAGACACCAGCTGCACCAGCCGACAGTTCTGAAGGATGGAGTGAAGAAGAGCAGCAGTTTGGGGGGGACATTATAAAGGCCCAGTCAGAGCACCGAGAAACTCAAAAGCCATCTTATTTTATAGGAGAGGAAATAAGACCCGTGGTGTCCATGGCCAGGGAGTGCTAGATAATATCAATGCCTATCAAATGACCGAGTGAATGGGTGGATGAGCCCGGCCGCCCACCTGTACCAGCGCTCTCCACCACCAAGAATCCCCGCCAGTGCTGAGCTCCCGTGCACTCACGTGGAGTCCATCTCCCATGTAACCCGGAGGCTCAGAGGCCACCACAGGATGCTTACGTGACAGCAACACGGCACCTACCAAGCAGCTTGGCAAGGCCACACAGCAAGGCCAAGACTGCCTGGGGACTTGCCCTCGCGGGCTTACAGAGCGCAAGGCCACATTAAATGGTGTGTCGCCACCGTAACTAGAGCAGACAGAGCTCACATCTATTTTGGGAATCTGGAGCTTTGGCACAAACAGGATTTCAGAGATTAAGAAACACACTTCACCTCTTCTTTGTAGACTCATCTGTGAGAGGCAGAGGGGTTGGACCCAAGTCTTCTTTGGGGAATTGTGTTTTTGCATTTTTACTAATAACTACATATTTCCTTTAAATTACATGCATGTAGAAATTGTATAAGGAGATAATAGAAACAAAATGCCAGTGGAAGTCCAAGTAGATTCTTCCTCCGACACAGGGGGTCTGTATGAGCCCACCACAAGCACCTGGCTCTGGCAGCCATGCCAAGCAGGAGGCTGTACCCCTCCGTGTACAGCACTGGGTGTGCCTCCCAGTGGACACCCCCAGTAACCAGCTTGTGCCAACTGACCCAGCCTCTCTTCGGAACCCTGATCAAATTGCCATGGGCCACTCGTTACAAGTTGACCTATAAGCATGTCACTAGTGCACAAAATGCCCACAGGGGTGACATTGAGTCTTAAAAGATGGAGGAAGAGGAGAAAAAGCCAATGAGATCCTCCCTCGATATTAGCCAGCATTTCAAATAACTCAACACTCACTCTCAACCCACCAACAGAAATGCTAGAAAATGGGAACTCAGGCTGATTGAGAAGTACATCCCAAGTTCAGGAAATTCTAGCTTCCGCTTGCTTTTTAAAAATTTTTCCAAACAGGCTCTTGCTATGTTTGTTAAGTTGTTGAGGCTGTCCTCGAGCCTACAATCCTCCTATCTCAGCCTCCTAAGTACTGGGAATATAGGTGTGTGCCACCACGCTCACAGTAATACCATGCCCAGAGTACTGGGCTGGCACTACTTTCACTTTTCCTCTGCTGCAGTGTCTTAGGATGCGGTGACTGTCTCCTTGACTAAGTGCCAAGTCCCTGTCTCAGACCATGTTCTGAGGGTCACAGCTGGTTGGTCACACTTACGTCGCTCTCCCCTGGCTCAAATCCCAGCCCTCAAGGACTGTTGCCTAGACTATATCATAGGACATGTGGCATTAGCAGGTATGTGACATTAGGCAAATCCTCTCTCTTCTCCAGCCTTCCCATCTGGAGACAAATCCTAAGAGGATGTGCTGGGTCTCAGGTCAGTAAATTTTCCCTTTTTTTCTTCTTAGAATTTTATTGGTGCAATATGATTATACAGCCGGGCGTGGTGGCACACACTTGTAATCCCAGTATTTGGAAGGCTGAGACCAGAGGATCGTGGTTCGTGGACAGCCTCAGCTACTTACTGAGGCCCTCTGCAAGTCAGTGAGACCCTGTTTCAAAATAAAGAATAAAAATTGGGCAGGGGGTGTAGCTCAGAGGTCAAATACCTCTGGGTTCCATCCCCAGACCCGCAAAAACAATATGATCATACATCATAGTGTGATACATTTGTGTGTGCACACAACACCATTTGGTGCGGTTTCCTTCTAACCCCATCCCGGACCCCCTCCTCCTTCTCCTTACATACTAATCAGGTTGTTGGCGATACCTTCCGACAGGCCCATCTTATATTCTATTTCCTTTCTCAAGACTGCTTTCCCCTCTCCTCTTCCCTCCCCTGATCCCCATTCACTGTTCTACTGGTCTCAAGCCCTATCATAAAGTTCCTCTTCTTTCCTATTTTCTCTCTAATTCCCACAGATGGGAAGGGGGAAAAAAAAGCCTACAGCCTGTGAAATGGGCACATTTCTCTAGTTCCATCCATTTTCCTAACATTGGCAAAACTGTGTTCTTTATGTCTGGATAAAACTGCACTATGTGTATGTACCACATTCTCTTTAACAATTCATCTATTGATGGACACCTAGTTTGGCTCCATAATTTAGCTATTGTTACTTGTGCTGCTATAAACATGGACATGCATGTGCCACCATAGCATTCTAACTTGAAGACCCAAAATGTGCAAATTTATGGACATTAGGTAGGTACTTATTATAATTGCTTAAAATATAACTGATAGCTCAAGGGCAGAAATCAACAGGCCCTAGACTGGCAATGGGTTATACTTTGTTGACACCACACAGGACCATTTTCAATGCTATCTCTAACCTTCAAAAGCTATGAAAAATATTACTGTCTTTGCTGAGCATGATGGTGCATACCTGTAATCCCAGTACTTGAGAGGCTGAGACAGGTGGATTGCAGGTTCAAGGCCAGCCTCAGCAATTTAGTGAGATCCTGCTTTCAAATAAAAATAAAATAGGATGGGGGCTGTAGCTCAGAGGTAGAATGCTCCTGGGTTCAATGTACACACACACACACACACACACACACACACACACACACAAGTTTTATGGTCTCCAGATTCCCATTCTTCCTATAAAAGATCTCAAGCCATAGTCCTGGATATTTTACCTTGATATTCAACAACAACAACAACAAAACATCAGAGTTGAGAGACAGAAAGCATCTTAGTGCTGTTCGCATCAAGTCTTCTTGTTTTAAGGAAATGAAGACTGGAAAGGTGGAGGGGATTTAACTACTATCACCCAGCTTGGTGGAGGAGCCAAGGTGAGAGCGCATTGCCCCTCTTGTCCAAAGTGTTAATTCAGAAATAGAGCAAAGGCCAAATCACTGCTGAGCTTATCTGAGAAAGAACATATTCTACAAAATGAACTACGTGTAGAGAATTAGCCAACTATAGAAGTGGTACGAAGTACACCATTCGTGTCTTAAGATGTAAATATAATCTTTGCAAGATAAAATGCACTCAATTCATGCCGGAAACAAGGCATGTGGCTATAGCACAGGAAATATTCGAAATTTCAGAGATCTCTTTAAAGTAATCTGAACTTCTTATGAGTACCTAAATTGTCAGTAAATACCAGAACCAGAGTTCCAAGGATGCAAACGGCCCCAAAGAAAAGGACACAAAGAGAAGATGAAAAGCTTTTGAAGAGACCACAAAGTGTGAAATCTGCAGAGCCTGCAGGGCCTTTATCTTGTCCCCAGAGCTACACTGGACAACTCCTACCCCAGAGGAGCTGCCAACCCAAACTGTGCTGCTTTCTTCCAGAATTCAATAGGTGTGACAATGGCTTCTGAATTTTGATTTTGTTAATCCAATACTGCAATTATAAATAAAAGCAGAAGCTATCCTCAGCTCTGTGCAGGCCGCCTAGCTCCCGCAGAGGCAAGTTCAGCTGCCCGCGCCTGTCGAGCTGCCTTTAAATCAGAAGGCTGAGAGTAGCCCAGGCACCTTCAATGTTAGCATAGCATGATGATTAAAATGGTGCTTTGTTAGCCGGGCGTGGTGGCGCACGCTTGTAATCCCCGCGCTTGGGAGGCAGAGACAGGAGGATCGCGCGGGTTCGAAGCCAGCCTCGCTGGCTTAAGAGACCCTGTTTCCAAATAAAATATTAAAAAATAGGTCTGGGCATGTAGCCCGGAGGTAGAAGTGTTCCATCCCCAGTACCACCAAAAAAAAAAAAAAAAGGGTGCTTTGTGAGTGCCTTTGAATTTAGGATATTAACGTCCTTGTCTGCATTTGTATGAAATATGTTCCTAATTCCTTGTATGGCTTATGGTTCAATTCATGATATAGCTTCATGTACTAGTATTGCAACATTAAGCAAACAAAGCAGGAATTTTAAAAAGTACATACACTGAGCCAGGCATGCTGGCTCACACTTGTAAGCCCAGCATTTGGGAGGCTGAGACCAGAGGATCGTGGTTCGCGGACAGCCTCAGCTACTTAGTGAGGCCCTCTGCAACTCAGTGAGACCCTGTTTAAAAATAAAAAAAATAAGCTGGGCATGGTGGTGCACGCTTGTAATCCCTGCACTTGGGAGGAGGAGGCATGCTTGTAATCCCCACACTTGGGAGGCTAATTCTGGAATGAATTAGCGCCCTGTTTCCAAATAGGTCTGGGAGTGTAGCCTGGAGGTAGAAGGGTTTCCAGAAATCCCAGTACTACCAAAAAAATAATTAAAAAATTAAAAATAGGGCAGGGGGTGCAGCTTGGAGGTTGAATGTTCCTGGGTTCCATCTCCAGACCCTCAAAATATATATATATATATATATATATATATATATATATATATATATATATATATATATATACATACACACACTGGATGATCACAGTCATGACAAAACACATCGAGAAGAAAATTGCTAATGTGTTAACATTGATTGCAACCAGGAGCGTGATAATCTGAGAGGTATCACCTGCTCATTTATGGCTTTTTGCACTTTCAGATGATGGTATATTTGTTTTATAATAAGAAAATATGAAAAATAGCAATCCCCAAACCCTGTGGCAGGGACAGATATAATTAAAGTTGGTGTGGACGGGTCTGCTTGCCCCAGCTAAAAGTAACTACAAGGAGAAAAGAGCAGCCAAAGGAATTATAAACGTTTCTTACTGCTTCAGGAGACACAATATAAAAGAAATCTTTTAAAAGCCTAAGTCAGGCCAAGCATCATAGTACACACCTGTAATCCCAGTATTTGGTAGGCTGAGACAGAAGAATCACAGGTTCGAGGGTAAAAGTTTGTTTAATTTAGTACAACCCTATTTCAAAATAAAATTTAAAAGGGGTTGGGTGTGGCTCAGAAGTAGAATGCCCCTGAGTTCAATCCCCGGTATCACAAAAAAAAAATTAAAAATTAAAAAAAGAAAAGCCTAGCACATCACTATTAATACAATGCGTCCCAACAGAGAGAAGAACGGCTTAGCACTTGGGGAAATGGGGGCAGAAAGCCATCAAAGAGGTGAGAGGAAGGGAAATCTCTTTGAGCCGTAGCCAGGGAACCCCAGGTATGGGAAAGAGGAAGCAGAATACTCATCTTGGATAGGAGGGAGACCATGAGGAAAGGCACTCATCATAGCACCCCTGCAGCTCAGGTTGTCTGAGTTGTCACCCCTGAGAGGGCAGGGGCACAGAGCAGCATAGCAAGGCCCCCCTGGTTTGAGGCTGGATGTCTGCACTTGAAAAGCACAGCAGACCCCACCAGTCACCTGCCATGTGCTGGGGCGGAGGGCGGTGAGGTCCAGAGCACTGCATACTTGATGATGAAGACAATACTTGTTTTATATGCTCCAATGCCTTCCCATGCTCACATACAGTCTTCCGGAAATTTCAATAACGCCATCTGAAGTTATGTCTAGTTAGGGCTAGAAACTGTAAACAGCCCTTTAAACATTCCTGCCTCCTCCTTTACACACACACACACACACACACACACACACACACACACACACTTATAAGGGCAGCACTAAAGTATGGCTTGAGGGAGTTCATTTTACCACTTTAACTTCCGTCTATGCATTGACATAGACACTTTCTCAGTCATATGCAAAAGTAGCGTCAAATTTCCATTGGATCTAACACACTGCACACCAAGACCCTCTGTTGTAGGAATCCAAGTGTCTCCACAGTTCTCATTTGACCAGCAGAGAGGAATTTTTTTTTCAACTCTTATTTCTTCTTACCTGCCCATGGAGAAAGTAAGGCAAGCCAGTTTGCACTATTGCTATGGCAGACCAGAATGACTTTCACTGTGCGTCAGCAGCACTAGTTACCAAGCCTCACACGATTCATTTTATTCCTCTTCTCTACCATAATCTAGAAACTCCATCATAAGAAACACACACACAACACACACACACACACACACACACACACACACACACACACTAACACACTTGCATGTCGCAAGCTCAAAAATGGGACTTTTCAAATGGCCAGCCATTCTCATTTAAAATTTTCCACCAGGGTCATTCCCCTGGATCTTGTAACCAAGCGACTTGGGTAAGCATGAAAACATTCCTGTTGCTGAGTAGTGCCTAGGAACTGATTTTGTTTTTTTCTTTACTCAGACACGGCCCACTCCAGAGCTAATCCCCCAGCTGTCCCCAGGGTGAATGGGCTCACAAGTCCTCCCAGAACATCACTGGGTTAATCTAGGCGGTAATACCCTGCCCAGCTGTCTTTGAGAAACTCCAAGTTCTGGAATGAATGAAAAAAGCTTGTCAGACAAATAGATGGTCAGGACCTGAGAGCCACGGCGGCGGCAGCAATGTCACTAACAGTGGTGACCTCACAGAGATGGAGTTGTCTAAGGGTCCGGGCTTAGAACATTCTACTTCTACCAATTGCTTTTTTAAAAAATCCTAATCAAGCTGAGTGTGGTGGTGCACGTCCATAATACCAGTACTTGGGAGGCTGAGACAAAGAAAATCGCAGATTCAAGGGCAGCCTCGGCAAGTAGTAAGACTCACGTCAACCTAGCAAGATCCTACTTCAGAGAAAACATAAAACAGGGCTGTGGGTGTAGGTCAGAGGTAGAATGCTCCTGGGTTCAATCCCCAGTCTCTCACACACACACACACACACACACACACACACACATCCTCATCAGACAACTCTTTTAGCAGGGACTTGGGCAGCCAATCTTGACCTGTTTATGAATCCAATTCCAAGATGTGTGATTTGGAGCTCCTCCAAATAAGAACCCGAGCCATGATGTAGAGATGGGGCTCAGCAACGTCAAAGGGGAGCAGTAACGTCCAAGACTCCTCTACACAGCGTTTAATGTTGAGAAAAACAGTGGTGCCCATCATTACCTCAGTGGCTCTGTCCAAGTGGAATCAGAGTCACAGACTCCCTCTGGAGGCTGACAGGTCACTTAAACCGTCCCGTGTCTCAGTCTCCCACTTGACATAGGAGGTTGATGTGGGTTTGTTTTGTTGTTGTTGTTGTTTGTTTTGCTGTACCTCTGAGTCAAAGGCAAGTCCTGGACTGCAGCACATTCGTCTCCCTGTCTCTACAATCCTGCCACCAACTAAGTCTTGAATCAGTTGCCTTCTCCTGGTCTTACTCTAACTTTGGCCCTTGTCTGTTTATTCTCTGGGTTATTCTAGTTGTCCCTGGGTGGCTTCCTTACTTCCAACCCAGTGGTTCTCAGCCAGAGAGCCATTTGCTTTTCAGGGGACATCTGGCAGCAAATGGAGATATTTTTGGTTGTCAAGATTTGTGGGGTGCTATTGTATATGTTTTTTTTTAATTTTTTATTTTTTTATTGGTGCATTATATTCATACAACTTATTGGGGTAAAAAACTTGTGTGTACAAACATGTACTCATCGCTGATTTAACCCCTACCCAAATCCCACCCCATTCCCTCCCCGTCCCTCCCTTCCTTGCTTGGCTTAGTGATTGACTTCGATATGTTTAAGTACATTGTGTGCTTTAGAGATTTTTCTCTTCCCCCTCCTTTCTCTTCCTTTAGGTTATCTTGTTTGCTCCTCCTTTCTCCCTAACTCTCACATATTAGGGAAAGCATCTGATTTCTTATTTTTTGTGCCTGACTAATCTCACTTAGCATTATGTCCTCCAGTTCCATCCATTTCCCTGGAAATGACGTAATTGAGTTTTTTTTGATGGCTGAGTAAAATTCCATTGTGTACATATCCCACAGTTTTGTAATCCATTCATCTGTTGATGGACATCTTGGCTGGTTCCATAGTTTGGCTATGGTGAATTGTGCAGCTATGAACATAGATACACATGCATTAGTTTGGTAGCTTGGTTTCTTTTCTTTTGGGTAGATACCCAGAAGTGGTATTGCTGGATCAAATGGTAGGTGTGTTCCCATTCTTCTGAGGATTCTCCATACTGTTTTCCAAAGTGGTTGCACTAATTTGCAATCCCACCAACAATGTCTTAGAGTTCCCACTTCTCCACATCCTCGTCAGCATCTGTTGTTGTTTGTGTTTTGTATGATTGCCATTCTAGTTGGAGTTAGGTGAAATCTCAGGGTAGTTTTGATTTGCATCTCTCTGATTGCCAGTGATGTTGAGCATTTTTTCATGCATTTATTGGCCATTTGAATTTCTTCTTTTGTGAAGTGTCTATTTAGTTCATTTGCCCATTTTGTTATTGGATGCTTTGTTTTCTTAGTGTTGAGTTTCTTGAGTTCTCTGTATATTCTAGATATTAGTCCTCTATCGGAGGGGTAGGTGGCAAAAATCTTCTCCCATTCTGTTGGCTCTCGATTGAGGTTCTTGATAGTTTCCTTTGCTGAACAGAAGCTCTTCAGTTTCATGCAATCCCATGTATTGATTCTCCTTTTAATTTGTTGTGCCTTTGGGGTCTTATTGAGGAAATGTTTGTCTGTGCCTATGTGTTGTAGTGTTGGACCTATGCCCTCTTCAAGGAGCTTCAAAGTCTCTGGTTTAATTTCCAAGTCTTTGATCCATCGTGAGTTGACTTTTGTACAGGGTGAAAAAGTGGGATTAACATCCAATTTTCTGCATATGGTTAACCAGTTTTGCCAACACCATTTGTTGAAGAGGCTATCTTTTTTCCAGTGTATACTTTTGGCCCCTTTGTCAAAAATCAATTGGCTGAAAGTGTGTGGGCTTGTTTCTGGGTCTTCTATTCTGCTCCATTGGTCTATATATCTGTTCTTTTGCCAGTACCATGCTGTTTTTATTACAATGGCTTTGTAGTATAGTTTAGTCAGGTATTGTGATTCCTCCTGCGTGGTTTTTGTTACTGAGAACTACCTTGGCTATTCTGGGCTTTTTGTTATTCCAGATAAATTTAAGGACGGATTTTTCTATGTCTGTGAGGAATGATCTTGGTAGTTTAATGGGCATTGCATTAAATCTGTAGATCACTTTTGGGAGGATGGCCATTTTAATGATATTTTTTCTGCCAATCCATGAACATGGAAGATCTTTCCATCTTCTAAGATCTTCTTCGATTTCTTTTTTCAGTGTTTTATAATTTTCTTTGTAGAGATCTTTTACCTCCTTGGTCAAATTTATTCCTAGGTATTTTATTTTTTTGTGGGAGATCCTGAGTGGAAGTGTTTTCTGAATTTCTTTTTCAGTGGATTTATGGTTGGTGTACAGGAAAGCTTCTGATTTTTTAAGATTGATTTTGTATCCAGATACTTTGCTGAATTTGTTGATCAGTTCTATAAGCCTTTTGGTTGAGTTTGTTGGGTTTTCTAAATATAGTATCATGTCATCAGCAAACAGTGAAAGTTTAAGTTCTTCTTTTCCTATTTGTACTCCTTTGATTTCCTTTTCTTGCCTTATTGCTCTGGCTAGAGTCTCTAGTACTATATTGAAGAGAAGTGGTGATAGTGGACATCCTTGTCTCGTTCCAGTTTTTAGGGGGAATTCTTGAAGGCTTTCCCCATTTAATATGATGCTGGCAGTGGGCTTGTTGTAGATTGCCTTAATAATGTTGAGATATGTTCCTTCTATTCCAATTCTCTGCAGTGTTTTTATCATAAATGGATGTTGAATTTTATCAAATGCTTTTTCAGCATCTATTGAGATGATCATGTGGTTTTTGTCTTTGATTCTGTTTATATGATGAATTACATGGATTGATTTTCATATATTGAACCAGCCTTGCATCCCTGGGATGAACCCTACCTGGTCATGATGAATGATTTTCTTGATGTGGTTTTGAATACGTGTTGCTAGTATTTTGTTTAATAGTTTTGCATCCAAGTTCATCAGAGATATAGGCCTGTAGTTTTCCTTCCTTGAACTGTCTTTATTCGGTTTGGGTATTAGTGTGATGTTGGCTTCATAGAATGTATTTGGGAGAGTCCCGGTTTTTTCTATTTCCCGAAATAGTTTGAGTAGTATTGGGATTAGCTCTTCTGTAAAGGTTTTATAGAATTCACTTGAAAAACCATCTGGTCCTGGGCTTTTCTTTGATGGTAAGCTCTTTATTGCTGTTTCAATCTCTTTGGTTGTTATTGGTTGGTTTAAGTGTTCTATATCTTCTTGACTCAGTTTAGGAAGGTTGTATTTATCTAGGAAGTTGTCGATTTCCTCCAGATTTTCCATTTTGTTGGAGTATAGTTTTTCAAAGTAGTTTCTGATAATCCTCTGGATTTCTACACTGTCAGTAGTAATGCCTCCTTTTTCATCCCTTATCCTCATAATTTGGGTTGATTCTCTCTTTTTTTTAGTTAGGTTGGCCAGTGGTTTATCAATCTTGTTAATCTTTTCAAGAAACCAGCTTTTGGTTTTGTTGATTTTCTGTATTGTTTTTTTATTCTCTATTTCATTAATTTCTGCTCTAATTTTAATAATTTCCCGTCTTCTGCTGGCTTTGGGGTTCAATTGTTCCTGCTTTTCAAGGGCTTTGAGGTGTGTCGTAAGGCTATTTATTTGAAGATTTTCTGTTTTTCTTATGTGAGCACTCGGTGCTATAAATTTTCCTCTTAATACTGCCTTCAAAGTGTCCCAGAGGTTTTGATATGTTGTTTCTTTATTTTCATTTGTTTCTAGAAATTTCTTGATTTCACCTCTTACATCTTCTATGACCCATTCTTCATTCAGAAGTGTGGTGTTCAGCCTCCACATGTTTATGTTGTTTCTTTGGGTCTTCTTATAGTTGATTTCTAGTTTCATTCCATTATGGTCTGAAATGACACAGGGAAGTATGTAACATTTTTTAAATTTGCTAGTGCTCATTTTGTGTCCCAGGATGTGATCTATTTTGGAGAAGGTTCCGTGAGCAGCTGAGAAAAATGTGAACTCTGCTGTAGTTGGTGAAATATTCTATATGTGTCCAACAGGTCCATTTGGTTAATGGTATTCTTTAGTTCTGAGACATCTTTACTGACCCTTTGTCTGGAAGATCGGTCTAGTATTGTGAGAGGTGTGTTGAAGTCTCCCAGTATTATTGTGTTGGGATTTATGTGTGACTTCATGTCACAAAGAGTTTGATTTATGAAAGCAGCTGCCCCTATGTTTGGGGCATAGATGTTGATTATTGTTATTTCCTCTTGCTGGACTATTCCTTTTACCAGTAAAATGTGACCTTCTTTGTCTCTTCTAATAAGTTTGGGTTTGAAGTCTAACTTGTCTGATATCATAGTTGCTACTCCTGCTTGTCTTCGAGTACCATTAGCATGGATAACCTTGCTCCAGCCCTTTACCTTGAGTTTGTTCCTATCTTTACTTGTAAGGTGTGTTTCTTGTAAGCAGCAGATGGATGGATTCTGGCTTTTAATCCATTTTGCCACTTTATGTCTTTTTATTGGGGAGTTGAGGCCGTTTAAATTCAGTGTGATTATAGAGAGATAATTTTTAATTCCCAACATGTTAAGATCTTATTTCTGTTTGAGATACTGTTTATTCTTCTTTGCTTAGTTGTCTGCTGGATGGGAATTCTTGTTTCTTTGGTTCTGGCGTGTATTACCCATTTCCTCTTTGCAGTTAATCTCCTTGAGTACTTTCTCTAGCGCTGGTTTTGAAGACATAAATTCCTTCAGTTGCTGTTTGTCATGGAAGCTTCTTATTTCCCCATCTAATTTGATGGATAGTTTTGCTGGGTAGGAAATTTTTGGCTGGAAGTTGTTTTCTTTCAGAGTTTGGAATATGTTACTCCATGCCCTTCTGGCTTTCATAACTTGGTTTGGGAAGTCTGGAGTGATTCTAATCGGTTTGCCTCTGTATGTCACGTGGCCTTTTGTTTTTGTTGCCTTTAAGATTCTCTCCTTGGCTTCCACATTAGTCATTTTGACAATTATGTGGCGTGGGGATCCTCTTCTTTGATCCTGTCTAAAGGGAGTTCTATAAGTTTCCTGGACCTGTGTATCAACCTCTTGCTCTATGTTTGGAAAATTTTCTGCTATTACTTCCTTGAAGAGATTGTTGATCCCTTTGGTTTCACCTTCTTTTCCCTCCTCTATTCCAATTATTCTTAGGTTAGCTCTCTTGAAATGGGCCCATATTTCTTCAATGTCAGATTCCTGCTGTCGGGTTTTTTTTTCTAAATTAGAAACTATGCGTTCATTTTTGGAATGGTCATCTTCAAGAAGCAAGATTCTATTCTCCATGTGGTCTAATCTGTTGTTTATACTTTGAATTGAAGCCTTCACTTCATTAATTGCATCCTTTATCTCTTTTTGACTCTCTCTAAATTCTTTTTGAAAGTCCTCTATTATTTCTAGAGTTATTTTCCTAATTTGATCTTCTAGAGATCTTTGGATTTCTGTGTTATCAGATTCTGATGTTGTGGGGTTGTGGGCATTCACTGCTCCATTGTTATTTCTCTTTCCCATGATTTTGAAAGTTTGTGCCTTCTCTGGGTTCTTCCCTGAGTCACTACGAGCTCACTTAAGATGTTCTGGATCTCGAGTCTGTGGTATCTCAGTCACCACTACTCCTTTACTGAGTTATATCACAAAGTTTCAGACCCAGGGAGTCAATTGAGGCTGCTTAGACCGTGGGGGGTGCCAAGTTGGGTGTTCTCTAGCGGGGAGTTGTGACTATGGTATGATATCTCTGCCACTGCCACTCCCCCACTGGGCTGCACTGCTAAAATCTCCGACCCAGGGAGACTATCTGCGCAAGTCCCTGGGAGTGCAGTACTGGGATTTCTCCCCTTGGGGCTGCAATTTGACTCACGTTTGTTGAGTGCGCTGATGGAGCTGTAGTGAACTCGGTGGATTCGCTGCTGCCGCCACTGGCAATATGGCACCACTGCCACGCCCTCGGCCGTGATGTGGCCTATTTCTTCTCTGGTTTTGAGCTCCGCTGAGTCCCTGCCAGGTGTGCTGTGCCCGGCCCTTGGGAGCTTTAGACGCTCCTTGCACCGGAGAAACTGCTGACTGCCGCCCGGCTGTTCAGCAGCGGCTTACCTTGGCTCGCTGTCCACCCTTCCTCTCAGGCGTCTGGTGGCTGGTTGTGTGGGTTGGTCTAGGGCCGTCTGGTGAATTCGCTGCTGCCACCAGCAGTAAGACGCTGCTTCTGCATCCTAGGCCGCGAGGCCAGAGTACCTCCTCTCTGGATTTGAGCTCTGTTTTGAGTCTCCCTCCTCTCTGAAGCCTGGTGCTGCTAGGGGAGATGTAAGCCGCGCCGCTCCGGCCGCTCTGCGCTGTGGCTCAGGCTGCTCCGCACCATGGGTCTGGCCGCTCTGGCCTCTCTGGCTGCTCTGCACCGCGGATCCGGCTGCTCCGTACCGCGGGTCTGGCCACTCCGGCCGCTCCGGCGGTTCCGCGAAGCGGCTCTGGATGCTCCGGCTGTTCTGGCCGCTCCTCTCCGGCTGCTCTGGCCGCTCTTCTCTGGCTGGTCTGGCCGCTCCGCTCGGCTGCTCTGGCCGCCCCGCTTCGCGCCGCGGCTCTGACTTCTCTGCGCTGCGGCTCTGGCCGCTCCGGCTCCTCCGGCAGCTCTGCGCCGTGGGGGGCGCGGCCCTTCAGGCTGGTTTTTTTCTGGTGTCTTGTTTTTCCAGCCCTTTTTCTCTGTCCCTTGTATTTACCGTTTTTATTTCTTTGCTGGTGGTGTTTTCTGGCTCTGAAAGGCGCTGGTTTTGTGGTAATAGAGTTCGATTGTTAGCAGGACTTGTAAGTGCCGCTTTCCTCGGTCGCCATCTTACCGGAAGTCATATGTTTTTTTTTTTTTTTAACCCAGAGGTTATCTACTTCCAGGCTACACCCACAGCCCTGTTTTTTTTTTTTTTTTAAACAGGGTCTCATTAAGTTGCTGATAGCCTTTCTAAGTTCCTGAGGCTGGCCTCAAATCTGAAATACTCTTATTTCTACCTCCCAAGTACCGGGGTTACAGGCACGTACCGCCATGCCAGGGCAAATGTCCAGTTTAAGGGATCCATGACACTGAAGTTGAGAAGCTTAGCTCCAGTCCTACTCTCCTTGAACCCTCCTCCACATACCACCAGAACAACAACAAAAAAAATCCCAATGAAGTCATCTCCATACTTGAAACCTTTTAATGGCTCTGAGATACTCTCAGGTTAAAAATATAAAGGTTCCAACAAGTCATAGAAGACCCGTCCTGGTCTGGCCTTTTCCTGACTGTCTAGCTCACCTGCAGCATCCCCCGTCTCCTCTTTCCTCCATCCACACACACAGTGGCTACAGGCAGACCTGACTGCTCACATCTGTCTCTTCCCATCAGCCTTTCCCATTCATTCCTTTGCTCACTGATTTCATGTCAGACACTCCATGATGACTAAAGGACAAGATACTCACCAAGCAGCCCATGGTACTTGGCACACTCCATTGAGGCAGGCAGAAAAGTGAGTGCACATATCAGTCAGCAGAGGCAGAGCTGAACTCGCAGCCTCTGCAATCCCACCGTCATCTCCCCAGCATGCCATGGAGCCTCCAGAGGAAAACAGCATCTTCATCTGCACCATGCACAGCCGCTTGTACAGGTAAGTGGGTTCCAGCGGTGATGCAAGCAGTATTTGTCAAAGGTGTTGTATTAAGAAATGAATTTCTACCCTCTTGAAATTTGGTTCTTGCTCAGACATAAAACATACAGAAATAGCAAAATGTATGGATGAAACACAATTCATCATACTCTATGTGCTCAAAAGCGCAGAGAAAAGATCCATCCAAAAAGATGGAAACACCGTCTTCGTTTAGAGTTGAGTTCTCTGCCTTATATATAAGAGAAAAAAAAAACTGAAAAACCAGAATTTATCCCAAGGATTATCTGAATCTCAATGCGTGACACTCAGACAAGAGACACAGAGGAGAAATTTGACTAGTAACAAAGATACAATAGTATTAAGAACATAAATCTTCATCCACTGTGGTACCGAAGATGATTCTTCTCGCTCTAGATTGGGATGATCATTCCAATGATAAAATAATTAATAATATTTTTGTTTCTACTTATCTTCCTTTTAAGTTGATTATATATTCTGGAAGTTATGATCTTTTTGAGCTTCAGAATCCACAAAGAAATCAGATGTGGTGGCACATGCCTGTAACCCAAATACTTGGGAGGTTGAAACAGGAGGATCTCAGGTTTGAAGACCACCAGAGCAAGTAGTTAGACTCTCATCAACCTAGTGAGACCTTGTTTCAAAACAAAAATATAATTTGGCTGTGTGCAGCTTGAAGCTTGAATTCCCCTGGGTTCAATCCCCAGTGGCACACACACACACACACACACACACACACACACACACACACACAGATGTCTATAAGTAGATACATATCTTGGAGAAAAAAATTACTGGACACAGAGCTATTGGGGATATTTAAGAGAGAAATCTATCAGTTTGGTTTTGTAGCTAATGAAAGAACTTAAGATGTTTCTTTCAAACTAATTGAAAAATCAATAAGAAGGCTTATGGTTTTCTACCCTATATAATAAAATTCTAAATTTGTATTGCACTTAACTATTAATTATTTGTCGTGAATATCGTTGTGATGTGTGTGAAACACAAAACTAAAATTTAGCAGTGGAATCTCACTACAGAAAATGAAATAACATGGGAGTTTCTAGTTGAATTATGTGAGGGGTTCAGAGTAGAAGCTGCCCAGGCTCCTCCTCATATCCTGGGTGTTGGTTTTGTATTTTGTGCCTACCATTCAACCTGCCTGGGGTTCCAAATTGAAGATCCAGCTAGGCTGCATCTCTGCAGACAACTTGGAGTCACAACTATGCATAAGTTGTGCTCTCTGCCCTTTTCTGCTTTAGTCATGCCCTCCTGCATTCAGCCTGGGGATCATCATGGCTCACAAAAGTGACTTTCACTTTTAACAATATTCCAGCAACATGAGACGAAGCACATAGAGTCACCAGTGATCAGAAGTAAAAGATATTTTTTTTTACTCACAAAACACAGAGACATGGACCCAGAGACCCTTGTGCTAAGATAATTATTTCATCATGAAATATATAGAGTTGGTCATTAGGAAAGACAGCAAGAGCCATTCTCATAATCAGCATCCCCAGTGGCCCAGTTAAGGACAGAAGATGTCTTCTGAGACCCTTCCTGCCATATTTTGTACAGTTTCCCTCTCCCCGTGGCACTTTGGGCATCCAATTGCCCAGTTCCCCTTCTAACCATCAAAGAGTCCTTTCAGGGAAAAATTTACCAGAATTCTTTACACTTTACTGTGCATTGGTTGTTATTACCTTTCTCAAAGCTATATGCATTCCAAGACAAATTATTATTATGGACTGAAAAGGGTTCCCCTGTAGAAGGAATTCTTGACTTGAACCTGAGGTAAGGCAATCCTTTGGGGGCAGGATATCGGCCCTTTGAAGCTGCCCAGCATCCATATTTGCAATGATGAAATCAAAACCACACAAAATTAAGAAAAAGTATGCTATGCTTGTGTTCATATAACTTTGTTTTGTGTGCATTTGTATTTAGTTTATTCTGAAATTAAGAGTGTGAGATATGCAGAAAGCGGTGGGGTGAGAGTCTTCCCTGAAGTATGTAAAATCCTTATTAAAAAAAAAAAGACGAGGCAAAACGATGAAGGGGGAGGAAGAGGAGAAGGAAATGGAGAAGGAAGAAGAGAAAGAGGAAAAGACAAGCCTACTAGAACATATATTACCGTCTTAAAAATATAACAGTTTGGTTTGAAGTGAACACTATATTTAGCCTATCTCAAAACTATAAAACAAAGTACCTATGAAAAAGGATGAGTGTCTGGAGAAATACTGAAACAGAAAGAAGATGACCAGTGTGGAGATGCGTGTGGAGAATTCTTGTAACCACTTAATTGTGACTGTAGTGAGAACATCACCTTCCCACAGGGCTCTCTGCAATGATAGAAATGCTCTCAGTCTCAGATTCTCATATGGCAACCAGCAGCCACATGTGGCTACTGGGCACTGGACATCTGGACAGTGTGACCGAGGAACCATTACTCACTTCAATGAATTCAAACTTAGTTTTATTAGCCACCCATAGCTAGCGGTGACCATACTGGTCAGTGCAGGTTTAACACCACGATTGCTTTCACCTGTAGTTTTAGAATCACTTTGTACCAGTGAACTTTCCAGAAGAAAGAGACAGGACTCCGAATATAACTCATCTTCCAGCTGCAACCATAGCTTATGACTCACTGGGCCCCTGCCACAACCCATCCCCCAGCATACCCAGATGGGTGCTTCCTCTCCTCCGGCGCTTCCAGAATGAAGGGCGGACTTACCCTCACCCAGGGGGAGCTCCTCTTCCTGCTCCACAGCAGAAGGAAGCAGGGGCTGCAGGGGCTCCATGTTGATGATGAGCTGTTTGCTCAAGGAGTGGGAACTTCGGCTCTGAGCAAGGTTGACTCTGAAAGCAGACACAAGTCAGATGGGGCTGGTCCTCTGCGAGTGCGGCCCCTTCCCCGCGCTGTCTGGGCTGGGAGGCACCGCCAGGCACAGGGTGGGCCAAGCCACACAAAGGTGACATAACACTGGAGACACAGCCCTTCCTGTCCTGAAGTCCTGACAAATGTCCCGTGCTCCCGTGCAGCCCAGTGAAAGAACATGTAGTTTCCCAGATGCCATCTGACCCAGGCATGCTGGGTAAAAAGGAGAGTCAGCAATCACTGAGCTAGACATGAATAAACAGTGTGGCTCAGAGAAACAGAACCACCACCCAAAGTCCCTGGCAGATGTGTACAGATGTTCTACAGCTGTGCCCTGTCCTTGTGTTGCTGGATGTCTAATGCTTTGTTTTGCCATTCACACTCGAATGCACCAATGAGTAGGGTCACCAAGGGACCCAGCCCTGTGTCTCCTTTGGAAAAGAGCATGCACATCAGTGGCTGAGATGGCAAGGACTGTGCGGTCCTTGTTAATGCCACTGGCCAGCTGGCTGAGAAGCCTGTTTGCACTGCCTGCTGCAGGGAGACCACCCATCTGCCTTGACAGACAGACAAGGAGATGGGGACCTGCAGCCAGATATATATATATATATATATATATATATATATATATATATCACCCTTCCCCTCCCTGTGCTTCCTGCCAAAACTCAAACCAACCCTTCCTCCTAAGATGGCTTCACATGTCTCTTCTTTGAAGCCAGCATTGCTCCTCACAGCTGAGACAGACTCACTCTCCCTCCGTCTCTCCCTCATGCCACTCTCTTGTCTCTCAGAACCCCCTCCGGTCGCTTCCGTCCCTCTGCACTTGTTAATGGACTTATTGATGCCTGCCTTGAGCAGCACCGTAAGGCCTGTCCATTCCTACCAGCTTCCTGGTGCCTTGTTAAAGGATGCTCAGGTTTGAAACAGAAGCAAACCAGATGCAATCCTGCCTTGACATAAGCTGCCGTTTCAGACTGACTGGGTGCTCCCAGGCTAGCTGGAGGGACTGCTGCAAGCCTGAGCCGTCTGCTGGCCTAGAGGGAGGGGAAGGAGCGGGAGGAGCAGGATGCAGTTATCATCTTGAATTAAAAGCTCTCCCTGCTGGCACTGGCTGGAGAGGAAATCCATGAGGACCTGCTTCATCACGGGCCATTTTCTTCATTATTTCATTCCACAGCCGCTTAGGTTGCAGCTGGTGTGTGTGTGTGTGCGCGCGCGCGCACATGCGCATGTGCCTTGTCCTGGGGAGCTGTAGCTCTCCTCTTAAGTAACTTACTGTCTAGAACCCAGATTTTCAAACTTATTTCTCTAAGACCCACTGTGAAAGACATTTTCTATTATCTTTCTGCACTTGCACCACAAGAAGACACAACTAAAACAAGCGTTTTATGGAGCAAGCATCATCACCACAGCTCTGTGTGAACCATGTTTTAAAAACTCCCACCTTGCCGGGCGTGGTGGCGCACTCTTGTAATCCCCGCGCTTGGGAGGCAGAGACAGGAGGATCGCGCAGGTTTGAAGCCAGCCTCGCTGGCTTCAGAGACCCTGTTTCCAAATTAAAAAGTATAAAAATAGGTCTGGGAGTGTAGCCCGAAGACAGAAGGGTTTCCAGGAACCCCAGTACCACACACACAAAAAAAACAAAAAGCCTCCCACCTCTCTGTTTAAAGCACTGGTCTTGCAGTATGCCCTTTCCATCTAGCTCATCCACGTGCTACAGCCACTGCTGGGAAAGTGTGCGGGTCATCAAGGGGACCTCAGAGGAGGTGATGCCCATAGCAAGTCCTCGGGAACATGGCGGGGTTACAGTGGGGAAGTCAGGAGTAGAGTAGCCCTTGCAGAAAGAAGGCACTGGGGACAGAGGGGGGAGGGAGTGAGGGCTAAAGAGGGGGAATTATGTTTACCAGGAACGGCTCCTTCTTTTATCAGGGAGAGTTCTCAGATTTTGAGTTTTCCTGGGACTTCCTCTGGCCCTGTGGTCATTAATGGCTGAGACTGCAGCTCGGCCAGCACAGCATATTGACACGCTTTGCGTGGGTTATATGGCTTCCTGACCTCTGAGAAGCCTATTTATCTAATCTTGCACAAAGTGACTAAATTATTTTATCCTCTGATGAGGCACACCGGCTGAGTTGGCAGCTGTTCCTATCTCTCAGAAATCACTGTTTGTACTACAGTCGTTGGCCCTTAGCAAGCCTTTATGGAGAGTCTTTAGCCCACCAGCCCTCCTCCTAGCATCCTTTAGCTGGAGATAGCCACCATCCTGCTGGCCCTCTAATATCGTACTGTCCAGCAGTTGTCCAGTTCTGAGACAGGCTGGCCTCGGGTATGCACCATCCTGGGCACTTGATGGGCAGGAGGATGTTGATTTGGCCTCTACTTTTAAGAGTCCTGATGGTCTGTTGTGATATGGTCCACAGCCATGGACAGGGGCTTATAGGTCTGCCTCAGCTTAGACCAGATGACTGCTGTGCTGAATCACAACCCTGAGGCTCTCCAGTATCAAGATACAGAGTGGAACATTATTTCTGTTTTAAATATAAGACTCAGACAAACCCACGGGTGGATACAACTAGGATTTCTTAGGAACAACAAAGAATCCAGGCCTCCAAGCTCTGATACTCTGACAACTTGGAAGAAAAGGTAAGAAAAATTAAAGAAAAAATGGAAGCCCCCATATTTCTCTGCTGCTATGGTCTGAATGTCTGTGTCCCCTTAAAATTCATTTGTCAAAATCATCGCCACTGAATGCCACGAAGAGGTGGGGAATTCAGGAGATAATTAAGTCATGAGGGTAGGCCCTCAAGAAGAGAGCTGCTGTCCTTATAAAAGTCTGAGCTGGGGCATGGTGGCATACACCTGTACTCCCTGTACTTGGGAATCTGGTTTGAGACTTGCCTCTGCAACTCAGTAATAACCCAGTCCCTCCAGACCAGGGGAACTCATTCTCCCCTGCAGATCTAATCTGTTCTTGAGGGTGGCATCTCCCCGGTCCAGAAAGCTCCCACAAGAGGCCACCTCATGATGGTCCCACCTCCCACCCCAGCATACCAGAACAAAGGCTTAACAATGAACTCTTGGAAACACACGAAGCCTGGTAATGATCACTGGCTCTACAACCCAGGCCAGGCCAAGACACAGGCCATGTTTCTCCACACTCAAAATCTGTCCATTGCTGACCTCAGAGATTCCCATCCCACTCTGCAGCCCCCTCAGGTGTAGAAAAGTCTCAAGATAGACTATGATCAAGAACTATTATTAAGGCAGAAAGGGTTCCTCTGGGAACTACAAGTTGATTCTAACACTGGAATATATGATTTGTATACCCTTGACCCAATTGGTTTTTCTCAATATACTCATAAGACAGGCATGAAAAATACCATATTTACAGATAAGGAAACTGGAGTTCTGTGACTTGATTATAGACATTTATATGGTCATACACAGGACTCGAAAATGTTGGAATAAAACAGAGTGAATAAAATGAGACTCCTGGATTTCCTTGGCCACTCTGAGAAGGAAGGGACGTAGTGCTGGCTGGCTATGGAGCCTCCAGATACTCCACCTGAAGGGACTTTAGTGTGAATGCATCTTTCAGATCCTAGCTTCTTGTTCTGGGGTGAGAGATAGTAAGAATGCCAGTTCTCTGCAATTGTATGAGGAAGCACTGTGGGAGGATGTCCGGTCTGGAGATGCTTAGCAAGCCTGAGGTTCCAGATGTGTGAGGACGTGTAGGTTGCGGTGGTCCAGAGAATACTTAATTCCTTAAAACTACCTTAGATTGTCATCTTCATGAAGATGTGCTCTCTTGAACCGATGATAACTAAACCCCTCATTTCCCTGGGTGGCTCTTGGGCTAAGGGGCGCAGCAGCAGGCAAGCCCCTTGCCTTGTGTGAAACAGCCTAGAAAGCCAGCTAACAGGGACTGGCCGCGTCTGATGAACCAGCCAGGGAAGGGGCAGGTCTAAGAGGACGGAGGGCACTCGGCCAGGAGATGGCACACACCCTGCTTACTCAAGTGACGCCTCGGCCTTAATCCAGGACCCTCCAAAAAGCAAGCGACTCCTCACAGGAGCCCAGCAGTACCCATGCCGCTGCCCCGCCAAATCTACCCGAGGGAGATTTCCAGTGGATGTTGCTACACATAGGGATTATGTGTACTATGCTACACATGTTACAGAGGATTTGTAAACATCATCTATTTTCTCTTCTTTTTTTTTTTTTTTTTTTTGTAGTGACAGCAATCAGACACATGCTAAGCAGGAGCTCTACCTCTTAGCTGCACGACTAGCTTTTCAACCCCTCTACCCATCACTGAAGCCATGGAGCCAGAGGTGAGGGGCTCACTCACCTGTGCACCTCGGGAGGCTCCCTCTGGATTTGGGAGCTCGCCTCCACCACTTCTTTGGCAACTTTACCACTGCAAAAGACAGGAACACAAGGTGTATGCACGGACATGAAGAGGAGAAGGAGATGGGGTGTGTGTCATTGGTTTTTAACTCCTGGTTGTTTGAGCCAGCTCTAAGAAGTCACCGTCTTCTTCTTCCAGGAGGGGAATGGAGGTTGATGGTACCACGTGAGCGTAGGAGACCCAGGGAGTGGAAACGGAAGTCTAATGAAGGCGTATGCACCCAATAGTGCTTATTTACAGCAAAACACTCCAGTCCACATGCCCACCCCACTCCAAACCCATCCCCAGTGGAACTGTTGGTACCCACCTATATCGAAATCTACTTCCTTTAAAAAATATCTTGCTGCTTGACACAGTCCTGATCTGACTGGATTTTGCATACCTTTAAAAAAAAAAGCAGAGAAATGATAATGACATCAGAAAGTCCAAAGAGGATGAGAGCTGTGGTAATCAGAGAAATAATTTTAAATCTCAATAAGTGAGATTTCTTCTGGAAATGGACAGGGGATTCCATTACTTACAATATAAGTATATCTAAAGAGAAAAAATATATCTACAAATGTTTTATTAAACATTCCTTTTTATAAGCTCTCTTGAGAGTAAAATTCTTTCTTTGATATGTATCAACCTAAATGCAACATTATACTTAAAATAAAAAGTGTACTTTAAAGTCAGAAAAAGACAACTGCATTCATAATCACCACTGGTATTTTGTTTTTCTGGATTTTTGACAAACCTTTTAAATTTCACACATTAGTATTCTTACTGCAAGAGAGAAATACACTTTACATTGTGTTTATATGTATGTCCCTGTGTGAGACACAGGAACTGAAAGAAAAGTTGTACAAAATAATACTCTGTCTACTTATAATCTGATGCCATCACTGATAGCATTTAACGCTGTTTTTTTATTTATTTATTTATGTATTTATTTTTGTGCTGAAGATTGAAACCCAGGGGTGTACACCTCCAAGCTACGCCCATGGTCCTTTTAATTTCTTATTTTGAAACCAGGTCTCACTAAGTTGCATAGGCTGGCCTCGAACCTGTGATTCTTTTGTCTCAACCTCCCAAGTACTGGGATTACAGGTGTGCGCCACCAGCTGTTTCCCTTCATTCTTTTTGAACTTTGAGCATACCCCCATGCACCTGGTTTATAATCCACTACTGGCTCATGGAATGCAAAAAATACAAAGCAAGGCTGGTGATCAGAGGGATGAGCTCTTTCTTCCTGATTCCTATTTGAGAGGCATGGGGAGGAGGACCTTGTGACAGGGCGTCACGTTCACTGGTGTCAGGGGCACTTTTTTAGTTGGGTCTGTGTCGGTACTGCAACATAAAATAGCTTCCTGCCTACTGAGATCACATACTGTTACAAATAACTCAGTGTGCAGTGCCCAAGCCAGGGAGCAGAGCGCCAGGGCACCATGGACATGGTCGCTGGCTGCTGTGTCGCCGTGACCCAGTGCCCTTTCAAAGAACCCATCGCAGCAAGGTTCAAAACAGAGGACAAGAAGCCCAGACAAGTGCTGACTCGGCACCCCTGGGACACACTCTCAGAAAGGAACAAAACAATACCACCCAGAAACAGTCAAAAACAAGTGCTGCCCGGAGGCCAGACATGGGGCTCTAAATTACTGTGGCAGCTGAGGATGTTTCTACAGCGGTTGTGTAAACCTTATGCAGTTCAGTTAGGTCCAAAATGTTCTGAAGAGCAGTTCTCCCAGAGTTCAGGATCGTTTACAATATTCATAGTTGAAGTTAAAAATCCTTAACACACACACACACACACACACACACACACACACACACACACACACACACACTATGCTCTATAGGGTTCCCAGAACAGAGGCACCAGAAGTTCCCAGAAGAGAGGACTAGGTTCAGAAGTTTTGGGGCAGGTAGCCATCTCCACCCCTGAGCTTCTGAAGCCTCATGCATTGCTCAGAAGGTGTGACCAAGTGCAGACCCTGTTCTGCTCACCGAGCTTAGCCCAAGAAAAGGCATCTGGCTTCTTCATTCATAGGGTGCAGGTCCAGAAGAGAAACAAATAAAAGCTTCTTCACCGCATACAAACGAGCATGACAGCTGTGGGGCCTGCTCTGAAGGGAAGGCAGCAACGAGAGCATGGGGACGGGACTGCCCTGGGCTGGGGCAGGGAGGGAGAGGACACGTGAGCACAGGCAGAGGCTGGACGTGCTGACTGGGAGAGGAGGCCAGTGGTGGGTGGCCTGGCAGAAAGGCCAGCGGGCTCAACAGCCCTTGGCCTAAGCAAGCACAAAGGTAAGACCTAAAGTACACCTCCCCCAAGATGATGTTATCATCATCATCATTACACACCCTTTTATCTTCCTAGAGAAAGAAAAGCGAATGTACAGATATACCAAAAGGAAGATGGATGCCAGCCAGAGTCCAGGTTGGCAGGACTGCCCTTAAGGTATCTTTGTTCAGGATTTTGAGCTTTATCCAAAGAACAACAGAAAGCCATAGCGACAATCTTCTGTGAAGCAGCCCCTCCCCTCCCACCCTGTGTGTCCTAAGAGCGGCCTTCGATTCACAGAAGGGTCCTGGCTGCAGATGACAGACAGGAGGCTCGAGCCGGGGAAGGGCACGGCCTGGGAGAACTGCCCAGGTGAGGTCCAGAGAGGATAGCAGACGACCCTCAAAGACAGATAGGGCATGTGTGAGCACACCTGGAGTGTCCCGACACCTAGGGCAGGCGGCTTCCTCCAAGACCACTCACAGTTAAGAGGCTGAGAATACCCAGCAAGCCATGCTAGAGGGGCCTGGAGTTCCTCCTCCTGATTCAGAGGGCACCCCTGCTCTAAGCAGGGTAAGTTTAAATCACAGGTTCTCACCAGGCTTAGTGGCACACACCAGTACTTGAGAGGCTGAGACAAGAGGATCTCAGGTTCAAGGACAAGCCTAACAACTTAGTGAGCCTCTCAGCAACACAGCAAGACCCCATATAAACATTAAAAAAAGAAGAAGAAAAGAAAAGCAGAGCATAGTGGCGCACGCTTGTAATCCCAGCATTGGGGAGGCTGAAACAGGAGGATCACAGTTCGCAGACAGTCTCAGCTACTTAGGCCCTTTGCAACTCAGTGAGATCCTGTTTCAAAATAAATAATAAAAAATAGGGCTGGAGGTGGAGCTTGGAAGTAGAATGCCCCTGGGTTCCATCCCCAGCACTACAATAAATAAATAAATAAGGCTGAGGGTGTAGCTCAAAGGTTGAATGCCCCTGGATTGAATCCCCAGTACTAAAACAAATAATAAATAAATAATTGGTTCTCAGGCTTGGTCATTGGAGACAGAGATCCAGAAGAGGTGGATCTGGAGAGGTGACTGTATCTGGTTAAGCCCCGAGGTTCCACGGCAGCATGCAGGTGTTTGAGAAGCCCTACCTCCCAGACTGTCCTCAGGGGACCCGTCATTTCTCCTGGAAGAGTGATGGTCCAGAACTGCCTGCCCTAGTTCTGTGACCTTCGTCACATCAGGTAGCTTTCCTGAGCCTCTGTCCCTCCCTGTATCTTTAAATGAGGAGAATGTTGTAGTAGCTGCTTCCTAGTGCTCTGTGAAGGGGACTTGAAGGCTCCTGGCAAGTGCCTAGCCAGTGTGTGATAGTTTCCTGCCCTTAACCTGTCTCCATCCTTCCTTCCTCCTAAGCATCACTCTCTATACCTCTTTGTTGGCTTTTCACTATGGAGGTATGAAGGCCAACCCACTGAAACCCAGAGGGAACTGGGAATAATTGTGTTAAATGGTGAGTATGTGGGGAAATCAGAATTCTTATACATTGTAGGATTGTGAATTATGGAGGTCATACCATATGACCAACTGTGGACTCTTCTCAGTATCTTTCCAAAAGCATTAAAGTCAGAAACTGTGGTGATGCGTGCATATTGATGTTTATAGCAGCACAATTCACAATAGCCAAATCATGGAACCAACCCAGGTATATGTCAACAGGTGAACAGATAAGAAAATGTGGTGTATATTTGCAATGGAATTTTACTCATCCATAAAGAACGAAATCATGTCATTGATAGGAAAACAGATAAAACTAGAGAATACTTTTTTCCAGTCATGAGGATTGTTTATTTTTTATTTTATTTTTTAAACTTTTTTTATTTTTATGTGGAACATATTGAAAATGGCATACATTCAGACTGTGCTTGGTGCCCTCTCCCCTCCTCACTTCCCCTTCCCCCTCCCAACAGTGAGTGTCCAGGCTGACCATGCTACATTCATATTTTTACACGTATTCGAATGTAGCTTCTCCATTAATCAACCTCAGCCTTCTTCCTCTCCTACCCTTCCATTCTAGCTTTGCAGAGGTTTCCTCTCCATTATCTGGAGTCCCTCTGGTATCCCCAATACTTCTTAGTTTTGGCATATTAAGAGAAAACATATGTCCCTTCTCTTTCTGTGCTTGGCTGATCTCACTTAACATAATGTTCTCCAGGTCTTTCCATCTTCTTGTGAATGACATGATTTTGTTCCTTTTAGCTGAGTAGAATTCCATTGTGTGTATTTCCCATAATTTTGTAATCCATTCATCTGTTGATGGAGATCTAGGTTGGTTCCATATTTTGTGCTGCTATGAACATGGGTATGCATATGTTAGTGTAGTTTTCTGATTTCAACCCCTTTGGAAAGATACCCAGGAGTAGTATAGCCAGATCATACAGCAGATCTATTCCCAGTTTTCTAAGGAATCTCCACACTGATCTACATAGTGGCTGAACTAGTTTGCACTCCCACTAACAGTGTAAAAGAGTTCCTCTTTCCTCACATCCTTACCAGCATCTGTTATTATTTGACATTTTTATGCAGATGACATGATCCTTTATCTATAAGACCCAAAGGACTCAACCAAAAGACTACTGGAGCTGATTAACCAATTCAGCAAAGTTGCAGAATACAAAAATCAGTTGTTTTTCTATATGCCAACAATGAATCCACAATGAAAGAAATAAAGAAAATGAGGAAGATGGCGACGGAGCAAAACGGGGCTTAAGAGCCCCGCTAACAACCAATCTCTATTACCACAAAATCAGCGCCTTTCATAGCCAGAAAACACCATCAGCAGAGAAACAAAAAATGTAATTTCAAGGGACAGAGAAAAAGAGGGCTGGAAAAATGAGAAACCAGAAACCAGACCACAGTGCTGCAGCCGGAGCCGCGGCGTGAAGCGGTGGGCGCCATTTTGCCTTGCAGCACCAGGCTCCAGAGAGGAAGGGAACTCATAACGGAGCTCAGAAACCAGAGAGGAGATACGCCGGCCTCACGCCCGAGGATGCGGCAGCAGCTCCTTACAGCGGCAAGTTCACCAGACGGCTACAGACCAGTGCACTCAACAGCCCACCAAGCTCCAGAGAGGAGCGGTGGACAGCGAGCTGAGGTGAGCCGCTGTGGATCAGCCGGGAGGAATTCGGCAGATTTCTCGGCGCAGGGAGCGTCTAAAGCTCCCAGAGACTGGGCTCAGCACATCCTGCAGGGACTCAGAGCGGAGCTCAAAAACAGAAAAGAAATACGCCAGCCTCACAGCTGAGGGCGCAACAGCAGCACCATATTGCTACCGGCGGCAGCAGCAGCGAATTCACCGAGTCCACTATAGCTCCATCTGCGCACTCAACAGTGAGTCAAATTGGGGCCCCTAGAGGAGAAATCCCAGTACTGTACTCCCAGGGACTTGACCCAGTGGGGGAGTGGCAGAGATATTACACCATAGGAGAACGCCCAACCTGGAACCCCCCATGGTCTAAAGCAGCCTCGATTGACTCCCAGGGTCTGAGACTCTGCGATACAACCCAGTAAAGGAGTAGTGGGGACTGAGATACCATAGACTCGAGATCCACAGCACCTTAAGTGAAGTCGTAGTGACCCAGGGAAGAACCCAGAGAAGGCACAAACTTCAAAATCATGGGAAAAAGGAATAACAATGGAGCAATGAATGCCCACAACCCCACAACATCAGAACCTGATAAAACAGAAATTCAGAGATTTCTAGAAGATCAAATCAGGAAAATAACTGTAAAAATAATAGAGGTGTTTTGAAAAGAATTCAGAGAGAGCCAAAGAGAGATAAAGGATGCAATTAATGAAGTAAAGACCTCAATTCAAAGTACAAACAACCGATTAGACCACATGGAGAATAGAATCTCGCTCCTAAAAGATGATCATTCAAAAAATGAACGCATAGTTTCTAAATTTAGAAAAAAAAATCCGACAGCAGGAATCTGACATTGAAGAAATATGGGCCCATTTTAAAAGAGCTAACCTAAGAATAATTGGAATAGAGGAGAGAAAAGAAGGTGAAACCAAAGGGATTAACAATCTTTTCAAGAAAATAATAGCAGAAAATTTTCCAAACGTAGAGCCAGAGGTCGATACACAAATCCAGGAAACTTATAGAACTCCCGTTAGAGAGGATCAGAGAAGAGGATCCCCACGCCACATAATTGTCAAAATGACCAAGTGGAAGCCAAGCAGAGACTCTTAAAGGCAACAAAAACAAAGGGCCAAGTGACATTCAGAGGCAAACCAATTAGAATCACTCCAGACTTCCCAAACCAAGTCATGAGGGCCAGAAGGGCTTGGAGTAACATAATCCAAACTCAGAAAGAAAACAACTTCCAGCCAAAAATTTCCTATGCAGCAAAACTTTCTATCAAATTAGATGGGGAAATAAGAAGCTTCCACGACTAACAGAAACTGAAGGAATTTATGTCTTCAAAACCAGCGCTAGAGAAAATACTCAAAGAGATTAACTATAAAGAAGAAATAGGTAACACACACCAGAACCTGAGAAACAAGATTTTCCATCCAACAGACAACTAAGATTGGTTATCTGTGGAGATTCATTATTTATGTTAAGTCTTTTACCTATCTCCAAATTGTATTGTTTGCTTTTTTTGTTGCTAATTTTTAGGATTTCTAGTTGGAATATTAATATACCTTCAGATATAGCATTTGGAAATATTTTATCCCATTCTATCAGTAACTTTTAACTCTGTTTACATTGTCTTTGGATATACAATATGTTTTTATTTTTTAGGGAGCTTATTTACCCTTTTGTTGCCTGTGCCATTGAAATCATATCCAAGAAATCACTGCCAATTTCAGTGTTGTGAGGTTTTATGACCCAGATTTTCTTCTAAAAGTTTATAGTCTTAAGATTTATATTTAGGTCTTTTATCTATTTTGAGTTAATATTTGTATATGTGTTAGGTAAGGGTCCAATTTTATTCTTTTTCATGTAATTATTATTTTTCAACAATATTTAGTTAAAAGATTATTATTTCCTCCACCAAATGTTCATGGACACCTTGTCAAAAATAACTTGAGGATATATTTGGAAGAATTTATCTCTAGGCTTTTATTTAACTCCAATGGTTTATATATCTGCCTTTAGAACAGTACTACACTGTTTCAATTATTGTAGCTTTATATGGTTTGAAATCAGAAAATATACATCTTCTAGCTTTGTTCTTCTTCGAGATTGTTTTGGGTATCTAGAGTCTATATTCCATATCAGGATAGAATTTTTCTGAAAAATAAATAAATAAATGTATGATAGTTTCACCTAAAAAAAAGAAAAGAAAAAAAATTCTCTAGTAAGAAAGAAAGCAAAAAGAAATATTGAACTGTTATCTTTAAGTCATCAAAAGCTTGGTATTAGACAAATGAAACTGTTTTGTGAGATTATCATCGTTAATATTGGATAAATTGCTATAAAACTAGATGTCAACCACTAAGCCAAGCATGGGAAGGAGGGATGGGGAGGGAACGGGGTGGGGATCGGGTAGGGGCTAACTGGGCAATGTGTTCATGTATGTCTACAAAAGTATTTTCTTTATACCATTATGATGTATGAATACATTGCACCAATAAAAAATAAAATAAAATAAAAAGATGTTACTTAGCAAAAAAAAAAAAAAAGAAAAAGAAGAAGAAAAAGAAAATGATTCCATTCACTATAACCTCAAAACTATTAAAATACCTGGGAATAAACCTACCCAAAGATGTAAAAGACCTCTACAATGAAAACTATAAAACATTAAAGAAAGAAACTGAAGAAGATCTTGGGAGATAGAAAGATCTCCCTTTCTCATGGATAGGCAGAATAAATAACTCAAAATGTCCATTCTGCCAAAAGTGATCTACAGATTTAATGCAATTCTCATTAAAATACCAGCGACATTCTTCATAGACCTAGGAAAATCAGTCATGAATTGTATATGGAGAAAGAAAAGACCCATAATAGCCAAAGCAATCCTCAGCAATAAGAACCAGGCAGGAGGCATCACAATTCCTGACTTCAAATTTTACTATAGAGCAATAGTAGTCAAAATAGCATGGTATTGGCACAACAACAGGCAGATAGACCAGTGTAACAGAATAGAAGATACAGAAACAAACCCACACACCTATAGTCAATTGATCTTTGACAAAAGGGCCAAACTCATATGCTGGAGAAAAGACAGCCCTTTCAACAAATGTGCTGGGAGAACTGGCTATCCATTTGTAAAAAAATGGAACTAAATCCTTACCTCCCATGGTGCACAGGAATCAAGTCAAGATGGCTCAAAGACTTGGAAATTAGACCAGATTGTGAAGCTATTAGAGGAGGACATAGGGTCAACACCCCAATATACAGGCACGGGCAGTAACTTACCAACAACAAGACCTCCAAAGCTCGGGAAATTAAAGCAAGAATTAACAAGTGGATGGCATCAAATTAAAAAGTTTCTGCTCATCAAAGGAAACCAATCAAGAACCTAAAGAGAAAGTCTACAGAATGGGAGAAGATCTTTATCAGCCACCACTCTATTAGAGGGCTAATATCCAGAATATACAAAGAGCTTAAAAAACTCTACACGAGCGAACTAGAGAATATTAAGCAAAGTTGCTGGGGGTTCTCCAAGAGATAGGCCACCTCTAGAATTAACAATTCCCATTAATGTTTCCCATTTTTCAATGGTTTTCCATGTTTAGAGCTTCTGGGATAATAATAACAGCATGTGTTATTACTGAGCCCTTACTAGGAGAGCCGTACTGCATACAAAGCACCTTAAATGCACACATGCATTTGTCTACACAACTCTCTTTCAGGAGAAAGCAATTCATATTTTCCCTTAAGAAAATCGAGGCACAGGGGAATTTAGTCACCACTCATGGTCAAATGATAGAAGCCGAGGAACCAGGCTGCAAACTCAAATCTCTCCAATTTCAAAGCATGCTGGCTTGGGTAATGAAACTACAGTGTGCGTCAAAATTACCCAGAAGCTTTTTCAAAGCACAGGTTTCTGACTCTGTAAGTCAGGGACAGAGCCCAAGAGTCTACATTTCAATCCGATTCCTGGGGGTGGGATGCTGGATTAGGGACCCTCTTTGGAAAGTCAGAGGATGAGGGCAGTGGTCAGGGATGTGCCATCAGTTCTGACACCAGAGCCCTCATCCCAGAGTCGAAGAGCTCAAAACAACAGCTGTATTGAGAGGCAATCCATATGCCCCAAAGCTCACCCTTTCAGACTGTAGACTTCAGTGGTTTTATCACCACTATCTCATACCGAAACACTTTCATACCCTGCCAAAGACCCCTCTGTGGCCGTCGGTCATCACTCTGGCTCCCCTCCTCGTGTCCTCCGCCCTCAACCCCCAGCAGCCACTAATGTACTTTCTGTCTCTTTGCACTGACCTATCCTGGACATTTTGTACCAATGGAATCATGCAACGTGGAATATTTTACAAATGGCGCTTCACTTAGCATAAAGTTTTCGAGGCTCCTTCGTGTGACAGCATATGTCAGTACCTTGTTCTTTTTTATGGCTAAATCACATGCCACCATATGCATAGATCATGTTTTGTTCCTGTTCCCTCCACTGCCAGGCCCCTTCCCAGGGAGGTCCCCGCCCTGCCTCTGGCTCTGACTGGCACTGACCAGCAAAGCCCTCATCTTATGCCCTGGGTTGGAGGCGGTTTGCTCCCTCTGTTTAGACTTTTGCCTTGTTTCTGCTCTTTGGCTATTATGAACATTCATTTGCAGGTTTTGATGAGAACTTACAGTCAGTTGCCATAGGTTCTAGGATAGAATCAAAAGACCCATGACGTTGGTATATTTTGTTTTATTTAATTTTTATTATTTTGGTACTGGATTGAACCCAAGGGCATTCTACCACCAAGCAAAACCCCCAGCCCTTTTTAAAATCTGGAACGAGATCTCGCTAATTTTCTAAGGCTGGCCTTGAACCTGTGACCTCCTGTCTCAGCCTCCCAGCTTTGGTAGTTTTTAAAAGCTCCTGCAGGTGATTCCAGTGTGCAGTCAGGGTTGAGATGAGAACCGCAGATTTAGAACCTTATTACTCAAAGTGAGGTCTGTGCACCTGTATTCATACAGCACCACCTGGGAGCTATTAGAAATATGGAATCTCATGCCCACTCCAGACCTACTGAATCAGAATCTGTAATTTAACAAGATATCCAGGTAACTCATGTGTTCACTAAAATGGGAGAGGTACCAGTATAGGGAGCTGGTCTGAATTCTTTTTGATATCATTATTCACACCAAATTTTCAGTGAGAGATTCATTATGAAATTGCCTTTATCCCTGCACACACTTCCACACTCAATGGGGACAGGCAGAGAGCTATGAGCCTCCCCCATATTCCCAGGGCCTAGCATAGTGTACAACACAACATAAAACATGTGATATAAGATTCCTCAAATGGAGACCCCGGGGCACCGCTGAACCCTCAGTGCACCAGGGTGTGTGTGCCTAGCCCACACGCGGTGCAGAAGGAGCTCTTGGCTGTGATGAAGCCTGTGTTGGGATCCCCCAGGATCCGGAGTGGGCAGGGAAACCAGGGCTTCTGCTTCTGGGCTCTGTTCCCAGGCAGAGCCCAGGCTTTCCAACAGACCCGAGGCTCCGGGCCAACTGACAACCAGCAGCACCTTTGAGACCTAAAAGCACTTGGGGGAATCCACAGGCGGCAGCCATTGGCCCTCCCTCCTCCTTGGCAGGTGAAGTAAAAATAAAGAATCAAACCACCCCCAACCAGAAACAAGATCGGGGCCTTGCTCTGCCATTGAAGCCACTGCCAGCTGTGCCAGTCAGACAGAGCCGGAGGCAGGGCCAGGGCCTGGTCTCCCTGGACAAGAGCTGGGGCAGAGGAGGCTGGCACTCAGCTTCAAAGTTAGCAAAACCAGGGCCCAGAAGGACTGAGGGGAGTGGGCTCTGCACCCAACTGGTACTCAAAAACCTTCACTGTTTGCTGAGAGACAGTCGTTATAGTCATAGCAAAAGCTGTCATTCCAGGATGGTCACTGTGCCTGGCAAAAACGATGCTGCAAGGCAGGTCATTGCCACTGCATTCAGCAGACAAAAACTCAAGATGACGCTGGATGCAGTGGTGCACGCCTATAATCCCAGGGCTTGGGAGGCTATGACAGGAGGATCACAGGTTCGAGACCAGCCTTGGCAATTTAGCAAAATCCTATTTTAAAATTATAATTAAAAAGATCCAAGGGTACAGCTCAGAGGTAGAATGCCCCTCAGTTCAATCCCTAATACCTAATAATAATAATTAATAATAATAATAATAACAACAACAACAACAATAATAATGAAGATAAGGCTCAGAGTTTCGGGGCTTTGTTTCAGGCCACACTGCTAGTAAGTGACCAAAGCCCGGCTTGTTACACGTTTCCACAGGGACACACACCAGTGCACAGCTGAGTTCCTGTCCCCTCCATTCTACAGATAAGACTGAGATCAGAAGCATTCCTGCAACTTGGGCGAGGTCACACAGCTGGGTCAGAATAAGCATCCCTTCTTCCTAAGGAGGGAGGATGACTGTGGTGGTAGTGGAGGACTAAAAGGCTCTGGCACATCTCAGCTTCGTTCATATTAGAAGTCCCAGGGAAAGGCAGAGTAGCATGGTAGCATGGCCTAAGGGCACAGACGTGGTGCAGCCAGCCTCCCTGGGTCTTCAGCACCCACAGGTCCTGAAAAAAATTTCCCTGATTGCCTCGTGGGCCTAGTTAATGATGGAATTATCAGATTGGCTTGCTAGCTGCCAGCTAATCCACCCACCCCAAAATGTGCAAAAACAAATACTCTGGACTGCAATTTTCCCATCTGCCTCCCTTCTCTTTTCGTTTCTCTTTTTGTCTTGATTTGACCCCATCTACCACTTGACTTCCTCACGCATAAAACATGGGCAAAAAATAATGAACTAAGGTCCCCAAGTCATCCCTTGACAGGGACCCTCTGAGCTCACTATGATCTCACAGCTGTGCAGAAGTCCTTCCCAGCAGGACACGCTGAGGTGCTTCTGAAAGACTGGTTCTGCTCCCTCCCCTACAGTGGCTGTGGGTCCTCCAGAGGAACCACCTCCTTTGCTACCTCACCTGCCCTCACCCCAGCCTCCTGCAGCCACTCAGCCTAACCAAGAGGGGCTCCCCCTACTCAGAACATCCTGCCTCCACCCGAAAGGGTCTCGGCCCCTCAGAAGTCCAGCCAACAAGACTCGCCCTGTCCTCTGGAGCCCCACCCCCCATCCTTTATTTTTGCTCTTTTTGGTTTCTACCATAAAATAATTTCCTAAATATAGGAACAAACTAGGCCTTATTAATTAGATCTAGCAAATATTCTTTCAGTGCCCAGGATCTTCAAAAAAGAACCTAATTTCAAGCCTCAGAGAGATCAGATATATAAATGTAATAAAAGAATGTTATATCTTCTTCTTACCTTCTTTCTTGACTTTCTCATTCATGAGAAAGTATTCATTGAAAATAACTAGCCGGGCGTGGTGGCGCACGCTTGTAATCCCCACGCTTGGGAGGCGGAGACAGGAGGATCGCGCTGGTTCGGAGCCAGCCGTGCTGGCTTAAGAGACCCTGTTTCCAAATAAAAATAAATAGGTCTGGGAGTGTAGCCTAGAGGTAGAAGGGCTTCCAGGAACCCCAGTACCGCCAAAAAATAATAATAATAATAACTAGCTGAATATTGCTGAACTATTCTCTGACAGAAACAAGACAGTTTCATCAAAGGAGGAACAGAGAAATTCCAAAAGCTTAGGCTCCAAAAACTGTCAGCTCCTGAAATAGCTAAGTATGCAGTTACCCTATGCCCCAGCAACTCCACTCCTAGGCATAAACCCAAGAGAATTATCCACACAAATCCTTGTATGTGGATGTCCAGATGCATCCATACATGTTGTAGCATTCTTCCTGACATCTAAAAAGAGGACAATTCAAATGTCCATCAACTGATAGGTAAACAAAGTGTGGTATATCTATGTGATGGAATATATTATCCAACCATAGAAGGACTGAAATACTATACAAGCAACAGCATAGATGGGGTTGCGTGTCTCAGCGTGTCCTGCTGGGAAGGACTTCTGCACAGCTGTGAGATCATAGTGAACTCAGAGGGTCCCTGTCAAGGGATGACTTGGGGACCTTAGTTCATTATTTTTTGCCCATGTTTTATGCGTGAGGAAGTCAAGTGGTAGATGGGGTCAAGTCAAGACAAAAAGAGAAACGAAAAGAGAAGGGAGGCAGATGGGAAAATTGCAGTCCAGGGTATTATGCTAAATGAAAGAAGCCTGGTACACATTTTATGTACTTATATAAAAATGTACAGAATGATCATTTATATAAAAATGTCCAGAATAGGTAAATCTACAAGACAGAAAGTAGAATAGTGATTTCCGAGGGCTGGGGAGTAGCTACTAATGGATACAAGGGTGAAAAAATTCACTAAAAATGTTCAAGGGTTATAAAATGATTCTGGAATTAGAGAATGGTGGTGATTGAATACTGTGTGGCTTACACTAAAACCATAGTTGAAAATTTTTAAAGGATAAGCTGTATGGCATATAAATTATATTTCAACTTTTAAAATAATATTTTAAAGCAAAAAAAAAGGTCAGCAAGCACGGTTCATGCCTGTCATTCCACTATTTGGGAGACTGAGGCAGGAGGATCAGAGGTTCACAACCAGCCTCAACAACTTAAGCAAGACCCTCAGAAACTTAGTGAGGTCCTGTTTCAAAATAAAAACTAAAATAAGAATGGAGATGTAGCTCGGAGGTAGAATGCACCGGGGTTCACGATCCCCAATACCAAGGTAACGAACAAACAAAAAACACCTGTAGGCTCTAATTAAAGACAGAAAGCAACAAAGCCTCTGCGTTTCCTTCTCTAAATCTTATATGGGTAGGACTTCTGGATACGCTGGTTTTTCAGAGTCCAATAGGTAGCTCATCTTAACAGTTTGTTTCTAAACACCGCGGGAAGAGCACCAACACCTTAACACCTTGAGGTGGTGGTGGTGGTCATGGAAGATGCACTGATACACTTCACCTTCTCCTGCCATTCCTTGAACCTCCGCATTTGGTAGATGATCCTAGGAGTTTTCAAATTATGGTCCTGGTTAGGGTTTTCCCTGCACTGTCTCCTGGGATGTGGGAATCCCAGTGCTAGGTGTGAGACAATCCACGCACACTATACAGTGGGTGAAGGGTCTTCAATCTCCAGTCCCAGTTCTGGCCCCATCTATAAACACAGCTTCTCTATTGTTATCTCTCTGCACACTGGACTTCATCCAAGTCATTGTTCTCTTGCTGGCCTTGCCAGCCAGGACCCAGAAGAGGTTCTGCGATTCGGCACTGCCAGTGAGATGAGTGTAATGAGGAAGGCCCGGTTTCAGTGCGGGGAAACCGAGCAAACCACATGGATGACCTCCAGGCGGCAGGTGCTGGGACTGCACGGGGGCAGGGCTGGGGTCCCGACCCCCGACTCACTCTTCTTCAACAGCGTGTCTCACAGGGGAGAGGTGGGATTCCCTGGATCCATCCTCACTCTGAGCCTCTTTTGATACCTGCACATCATGGATGGTTTCTGATGCCCTGTCCAGCCCCAACTTTCCATATTCCTGCATTCGGATGGCATGACACTGTAAACCTTTGTTTACATACGCTAAAGTCTCCATATGCTTAAGTCTCCTGTCAAACGTCCCTGGTGAGGCACACGTGCAGAATAAGCCAGAAGAGCCAGAGAGTATTCACTCTACCCTCCAGAGCAGCCTCAACCCAAACAAATGGGGTACTGGTAGGGAAAGAGCCCCCCTCTTTTTCCAGCCACAGGAGAACCTGGAGCATGTTACCTGGCCCTCCCAGACTTCCCTGGCAGAGCCGAGCCCAGCTGCCCACAGTGGGTAGCTGCTCAGCAGTGTACCCTGTGCTGCTTGCTTCTCTGACTCGGTTCTCTACCTCCTCACTGACACATCCATTAATCTCATTCCAAATAAACCACTTGTATCAAACTCTATATCAGAGTCTGGTTTGGAGTAGGGGGTGGAAATCAAGCCAGAAATAGCTTCTGTGACCTATTTAATAAAAAAAAATTTTTTTTGGTGGTGGTACTGGGGGTGGAACCCAGGGGCTTTCTACCTCTGGGCTATATTCCCAGACCTATTTTTATAATTTATTTGGAAACAGGGTCTCACTAAGTTGCTGAGAGCCTCAGTAAGTAGCTGAGGCTGGCTTCGAACCTGTGTGATCCTCCTGTCTCAGCCTCCCAAGCACTGGGATTACAAGCTTGAGCCACCAGGCCCAGATGAAAATAATTATTTTTTAAAATAACCACAGTTCTCAGTGGTTCAATAGAAAACTCCCAACATGGAGCTCAGGACTTGGTTAGGCCAATGGTGACAAAGAGTCACCCTAAACTGCACCAAATTTAAAATTCACTTAAATACAATAAAAAGAGTTGTATTTAAAGCAGTGAATGTGCAGCCGTTTGTAAAACATAAGGGGCCTCGAGAGTGTGTTTAACCTATGATTTAATAAATGAAAGCTACTTACTTATAAAATGCCTGGTTCTCCACTCCACACTTCCAAAGATGTTTGCAGGCAGCTGGTGTTGAAGTATGGAATGCCAACATGGCTTTTTTCTAATAAAAAAATAACAAAACAAAGAGAGGGTATGTTAAACAGTTTGTGTTTTTCCTTCAGGTATTTACCTCCTTATATCCTGCCTCCTACCATACATAGTTGAAGTAACTTAGCACGTATTATATTCTTTAAAATGTGGAAACGGTATCTCCCCTCCCTCACCACTGCAGACATCATTAATCTAAGACCTGTTCTGATTCAAAGCAGCTGCACAATCCTTCTCAGCATTCCAGGTATCACCTACCTTTCTATCAGACTGGAATTAGTATAAAAACTTATTTGCCATCCTTGAATTACTAGCACTTGAGCTCTTGTAACGAGGATCAAGAAAATTTGCAAACTTTAGAGCTATCTGTGAGGCTCAACATTTTGGTAACAGCCTCCTCCCAAATACATTCCCTGGTGAACCTGTAACCTTTATCTGGTAAGTCCTTTATCTTAACACTCTTGGAACTTAAAGACTCTGCTGATAACACACCATCCAGTGCTAAATAATCTAGCCTTTTTAGTATGTCCCATTTCTTTTGTACTCTGTATCCTGGCAGAAAAAAGGATCCCCAAGTTTACCCCAGTCTACTTTTATACAGGCTGTACAGTCTGCCTCGATCACTGACTCTGTTCTTAAATGTGCAAGCTCCATGTTTATTTGTTTTCTTCTAAAATGTTTTCAGTACACAGCTTCCATTATCATCACAAAGTCATGGGCTTTGGAGGCCACCATCAAGGTATATTTTATTCTCCAATCTCTCTCCTGCACACACACACACATGTACACGCAGTAACAGGGGGTTACAAAACAGTATCTGACCTCCTTCTGGGTGCCAATCACGTAAAATGTCTTCCCTTCAAACTTCAATTTGCAGACATCTTGCCTAAGAAAAGAAAAATTGTGAGTAAGGAAAAAAAAAAAGTAGCAGCTAACCAAGGTAGCTGGCTTTTTCATAAGGATGTAGCTAACTCACAGATGCCAACCAGACTCTTGTCATAAGTGGAGGTAGAATGTGTAATGCAAAGCCCCAAATGAAGATCTGTAGGCAGCTCGGAATTATTTATTCCAGATTTTACAGTTCGACTACATCTTCCTTCCAAGTGTTCATGAGCATTAACCACCAAAACAGCGTGAACTGGCCAGCTCCCTTTGCAAGGTGGGAAACATGTGGTTATTTCGTGACTGAGATAATAAAGATTCAAAGTACCTGAACTCTCATCCTTCTGCATCCATTTCTAAGAAGCACATACACTATACTGCAAAATTTTCATCCCCACTCTCGCTTTTTGCAAAAGAAGTGTCTTTGTCATACATTGAAATGCTCAAAATTGTGAGAACAATTTGATGAATTCCTGGTCTAAAAGGTGACCTTATATTTTATCTTAAGGAGCTGTTTGATTAAAATCTTCCTGGACTGAAGATCTCAGGTCACCTCCTTGATGAAAAGCTACATGTGAAGAGAGGAGAGGATTCTACTTTTACTCCTATGGTCCAACTCCTGGGGTAGTGATGTATGCCTCTGTGCTTGCCCTGGGGGGAAAGAATAGTGGGGTTTCATCAATCCATTTTAACTTAGAGGATTTGTGAGAGCGACAAAGCTCACTGGATTTTATAAAACACACACACACACACACACACACACACACACACACACACACAATGAAAATACGAGAAGAAAAATTGTGGTGGTAAAATGTCCATGACTGTTATAAATACATATGCCTAAGAAGCCAGGAAGGATGGAGACCTCATCAGGACCACATCCGGAATGCCAGTAAGATGTAGAAGCTAGACAAAAATGGCCCAGAGATTATCCATCTCCACCCCTCAACATATTCAGAGAGAAAGGTAGATAAAAATAGAAAAGAGACTTAAAATTAATCTGCCTTTGAGATGTGCCATGTTCTCACCTGTGTACTCCAAGACTCAAGCCAGTCAGAAACCTGAGGAGTTAATGCCCTTCAGGACCCCCAAGCCTTAGGCAGCCTGGGGGAGGAAAGGGGAGGTCCTATGATATCGATGGCCATTGAAGCTCCCAGCCTGGGATGGCAGAGAATAAGATGAAGACCTAAATCCTTCATGGCACTGTCAGGCAATTAAGGTAGCAGATGTGGAGCAGCCCCCTTCCGGGAACTTTTGCTCTGTGTACTCTTATTTGCATGTCATCCTGAACAGATGTGCCTGTTGTTTTTTTCTGAAGCAACCTCGTCAATCACTGGATGGCAAAGGGTGAGTTCCTGGTGATGGTTGAACAGGGTGGAGAGCGTGGGCAAGCAAGAGACAGCGAGTGGTCCCTGGCTTGCTCCAAGGAACTGCTATGGCTTCGTATGGCTCGGCCCCCAAGCTCAGTCCTACTGAGTGGTAGTAGAAGGTGGTGGGACCTTAACAAGGTGAGACCTAGTGGGGGGTGATTAGGTCATGACCACCTGGTGAAGGAAGGGATTAATTCTAGTCCTACAGTCAGTAGGATCTTGCTGTAGTTGATTAGTTTCTACGAACGAAGGTTGTTATAAAAAAGCAAGCCTAGCACTTCCCCAGTCTCTTTCTCTTACATAAGCTCCTTGAGCATGCCAGCTTCACCTTCTACATCTCTGCCATGATGTGGTTCATCTAGGAGGTCCTCACCAAATGCCAGCACCATGCTATCTGGACTTTCCAGCCTCTAGAATCACGAGCCAAATAAACCTCTTATCTCTACATTATCCAACTTCCAGTACTGTGTTACAGCAATGCAAAATGCAAAATGGACTAAGACAGAAATTTACACCTTTATTCCACTCTGGCCCATTCTAAGTTTTCCCTTAGAAAAGAGGGGAGGAGGAACAAATTTAAGAAAAACTGTCAGCCAGTTTTCCAAAGAAGTACTCACCATTTTATCAGATGTATTCTTTTATTTCCCTGAAAGACTACAAAGCCTGCAGCAGTGAATCCTAAAAATGTTGTTGTGCCAGTTGAGTCCTGAAAGAATAGAAATAAAAACCTGGACTGAGGAAACTAAGGTATGTGATAAGTGTCATGCTTATTCATCTTTACCCTGGCATCATTTCAGCCCAAGTTCAATGATTGTAGCAACAAAGTTAGTTTCTGTGATGAAACTTCAAAGAGCAGAACTTTCAAAATAGAAGCAAAGTCCAGGATTCTGAAGCTTCTCCTTTTCACAAATGGACCTTCTGCCCCACCACAAACCACCTAGAAAGTTACAGATTATTCCCAAATACTATGTCTATTTTCAAGTATCTTCTGGGGCTCTCTGGGTTCTAGATCTGTTCTGTAAGATGAGAAAACTCTTCTTTTTGCCCCTAACTCTGTAGTACAGTGAAACCAAAGCTTCTTTAACCTTATTCAACCCACATAGGGCTTCCAACAATTTCAGTATAAAAAATATGTCTTGGAAAGTCTGTTTGGCTTCCAGTCTAGACCAAGAACACCAAGGTTCTCATGAATAAGCCAATGAAGGCCAGTGGATAACAAGTCAGTCTCCAAGGAATTTTCTCTTAAAATCAGAGATGCTCAAGGTTCCGGATAAAATCTGATTTATATCATTACTAGAAAAGGCAACTGGGAAATATTTTCAAACAGTTGTATAGGCAGGATATGAGGGTGCAAACGTCACTATAGGGAAGTCTTGGCTGTACAATGGAATCATCCTGGAGTGTGTCCTCCTCCCCACAGGGCTCCCCAGGTGCTTCTTATGAGCATCCTGAGTGAGCTGAGTGCTACAAAACTAGTACGTACTTAGCCAATAAGCTAATCCAATTTGGGTAAATAAATAATCCAGAATAACTCAAACACTTATTTTAGGAGCCTGACTGATATAGATAAATGCTAAATGTAGAATTGGTTCTAGCATCTGGCTGATGCATAGTTAAAAACAGGGAAAGGAGGATATTGCTTGAATAAATCATTTCTGGAAAATGTATACATGGGTATCACCTGGAGCTTGGTCATAAGGCAATTTTCCCAGCTGCATTCCCTGAATTCTGACTTGGTAACTCTGGAGTGAAGCCCAGGTGATTCTGATAAGGAAGGTTTATATTTACCTCTGTGAAAAATACTATTAAACAATATGAGTAAAGGGGAAAAGAAAAATTCATACTCCTAATGCCATAATGTAATTTGAAAGCTATCTCTCTTTTTTTCCTCCCACTTTCCCATTCTTAAAGGCTGCATTTTTACTGGCGATGGCCTTAACATAAGTGTGTTGGGATCTTCTAATTTTCCAAAGGGAAACCATCCAGTGGAGGGATCAACTGCCAAGACATGTGGCTGCAACCTGCTTTTGTCCCTGTTGATTAGGAGCCATGGATGAGGCTGTGGAAGTCTCCTCAGATGGTTCCAATTAGTCTCTCTGGGACAAAGCGATCATTACAAAGTGAGCTGCTTCAAGGACAGTTACCTTGCACGGGTGAGGATCCACCCCATAGGTCTCCAAAGAGTGAGCTTTCAGAAGTAAGTTAAACTCAGCAACTGGTGGACTCTGGCCTCTATAATCAAATAAGAAAAGTTTAGGGAGTTAAAATGGAGAATAACAGAAACACAAAATCCCTTCAATCAATAAAATACAATATTCTAATCTAAATAAAGAGAAAATCCCTGCATAAAATGCCATCAGTGAAGCCAATCACTACTTCTCACCAAGAGGAGGCCTTTGTTAGGAAATCTGAGCTCCTGCCTCTATTTGCTTCATAATTGACCCACACGTCCCCAGAGTACTCCAGTGACCTGTACAGTTAATCAAGGTTATCAAGTTACCAATAAGTAGGCCCTTGCAAATTCAGTCTTAATCCCAGTCTCTGCTCTTTCCATCTTGATTAAAAAAAGGATTATCCGGGGCCAGTGGCATTCCTCTTGCTCAGGGAGAAACTGGCAAGTCCTGCGACTCCATCAACACGATTAAACAAAGCCATCCCAGCAACAAAGGGCAGGCAGCTATTCCACAGAAAGCCCTGCAGTTGGAAAGGGAATCTCAACCCCGTTTCCCAGAACTGTCCTCAGGCTGGTAAACAAGGTCTCGGCCTCCTGGGAGAAAATGACTACAAATAAAAACAACCCTGAAGTCCTTTCCGGGCTAACTTCTACACCAGGATTAAGCAGCATTTCAAAAATCCCACTTTGACTAACACTAATATCCCACGTGTCTCGTAGAGAATCTGAACCATTCCCCAAAGATAATTATATAGCTGCAACAACCAAGACAAGTTTGCTATGAAAAATAACAAAAATTCACTTTATTTGTTTATTTATTTATTTATCCATCCATTCACTGATTCATTCATGGGTACCAGGGGTTGAACCCAAGGGCATTCTACCTTTGAGCTACACCCCAAACCTCTTTTTATAAAAAGTTTTGACGAAAGGTCTTACTAAATAGCCTGCAATCCTCCTGTCTCAGCCTCCCAAGTACTGGAATTACAGGTGTGTGCTTCATTTCCATTTTTAAAATGTAAAATGATGCTGGGCGTGGTGGTGCATGCTTGTAATCCCCGCGCTTGGGAGGCAGAGACAGGAGGATCGCGCAGGTTCGAAGCCAGCCGTGCTGGCTTAAGAGACCCTGTTTCCAAATAAAAAATATATAAATAGGTCTGGGAGTGTAGCCCGGAGGTAGAAGGACTTCCAGGAACCCCAGTACCACCAAAAATAATAATGATAAATAAAATAAAATAAAATGTAAAATGATAATGCAGTAATAAATCTAGTTCTACCCTACCTCTTCCCCTCAGATGGATTGTCCCCAAACACCTCAAGACCTAAGAGTCATCATGCCTGTAATTACAACAGCATCCCATCTACTCATTTATTTTCTTCCTAAAACCCTTCACTATCTTCTCTTTTAGTGTCCTGAAACTTTGCTTCACTGTGTCCAAGGAGCGTCTAATCCAACAGTTTATTATCTTTCTTTGATTATTTGTTCCGTTCTTCCCCACCTTCTCCTTCACCACCAATCTCTCTCTCTCTCTCTCTCTCTCTCTCTCTCTCTCTCTCTCTCTCTCTCTCTCTCCTTTCTCTTTCTCTCCCTCTCATAAGAGCCCTAAGAAACGCACTTTGAAGCCCCTAGGTCTCTCCGCATGCCTCCTCCAGGCTTTTCTTTCTGCTTCCTATCTCTGTCTTTTGGTGTCGTATCCTGAATTACTTCATAATTCAAACTCCCAGCTTGCAATTCACTCTTCAGCTGTGTGCCTTCTGCTGTTCTCCTCATTGGTGTCTTTTTTAATATCAATTAAGCATTTCCTTTCCAGTGTGGCATCTTTCAGGATCTTGAAATAGCAGCCTGTTGTTACTTCACGTGCACGAGGAAGATCCTCTTCTCCCTCCCTGTTTGTTCCTGGGCAGGTCCAATCCTGATCGCTCCATGCTGCCTTCTCCACGAGGGTCCTTTCATGGGTTAAGACAAAGTCTCTCATTTACCGAGCTCATGTTTCCAGAAGAGTTTGGCAATTCTTGGTTGGATACTCCCCTTTGTATATCTTATATGTCTGCGTAACAAAGTGGCCTCCAGAGGCGTAGGGCAGGGTGCGATGTGCCAGGTGTGAGCATGTACCAGCAATTCGATTTGGGGTAAACTTTCTCATTCTTTCTGGAAACGTCTTTGCTCACGCACACGGCACCTCTGCTCCAACTTGCTGCTGCCCTTGACTTAGCACAAGGGAACCAAACTGGAGGAAGGGGTCAAGGTGGCCTGTGCCACCCACAGCCACATCTCGGCAGCTCCACTCCGGGACAATCCACCCACCCCACTTGAAGGCCCTCATTCTGCCCCACACTGTGAGAACTCCTCTGCTCCAGAAGGCTGGCTGCTCTTGTAATTGGCTGTCAGTGCCTTTTTATAAGTCACAAATTACTTATTCTGGAAAGTCAGTTTGACCTTAAAGTCCACCTTTCTTCTTTATTAGTGTGGGAACGTGTTGATTGTGAGAGACTGTAACTTATGTGTTCATGTTGGAAATTGCTGTGTGTCCCCCAAAGGCTCATGTGCTGGAAGATTGGTCTCCTCTGCAGGGATGTGAGATGTGACAGGACCTTTAAGGGCAGAGCCTCATGGGAGATAGTTAGGTCTTTGGGAGCTCTGCCTTCTAAGGGATTAGTGTAGTCCTTATGAAATCCCAGTGAGTTCGTAATAGAAAGTTGTTATAAAAAGAACAAGTCTTCCCCTGAATTCTTTGGCTTCCTGTCTTCCCATGTGATTTTTCACCCCTCACATGCACTCCTACCTGCTGCCATCTACCATGCTGTGATGGAGACAGAGGGCCTCACCAGAGCTGAGCAGGTGTTGGTGCCATGCTCCTGAATCTTCGGAACTGTGAGCTAAAGAAGTCTCTTTTTTCTTATTATTGCATTATAATTACACATGATAGTGGTATTCCTTGTATATACACGTTTGTACATACACAGAACATAATTTGGTCAATTCATTCTCCAGGATCTCTTCTTTCCCTCCCCTTCCCCTCTCCTTATTTCTCCTCCTAGTCCCATTCCTCTAATCCTCTTTTCTTTATAAAGTATCCAGCCTTGAGCATTTTGTTATAGTAGAAAATAGACTAAAATAGAAAGTGAAACTTTTTCCTTGGTACATAGTTTCTTTCTTATCATTTCCCTCTCCTTCCTAAGTCTAATAGGTATCTAATTTCTAATTGCAAACACTCAACCACAGGTATCAGCAAGGTACCACTGTATGTCCAGCTCCAGAACTTGTACCATTAGACTCAGGCATCTCTTTTCATCAGGAGAAGCCACCAGGATGTGAAAGGGCAAGCCACAGTACAGGAAAAGATGTCAACAGGTACAAGCAAAGACAACATGTATGAGAAGACTGCTCTCTAAAGCACTTTTAAAAGCTCCTATAATCAATTAAGAAATGTTTTTAAAAGCCAGATAACCAAGTAAACCTGAATAGAGGCTTAATATACAGGTAACAAAAATAATAAATAGCCAAAAATTATGTAAAAATCTATTTAACTTTTTTATTTTTATATTTTTATTTATTTATTTTTTATTGGTGCAATGTATTCATACATCATAATGGTATAAAGAAAATACTTTTGTAGACATACATGCACATATCGCCCAGTTAGCCCCTACCCGTTCCCCACCCCGATCCCTCCCCATCCCTCCTTCCCATGCTTGGCTTAGTGGTTGACATCTAGTTTTATAGCAATTTATCCAATATTAATGATGATAATCTCACAAAACAGTTTCATTTGTCTGATACCAAGCTTTTGATGACTAAAAGACAACAGTTCAATATTTCTTTTTGCTTTCTTTCTTACCAGAGAATATTTTTTTCTTTTCTTTTTTTTAGGTGAAGCTATTATACATTTATTTATTTATTTTTCAGAAAAAATCTATCCTGATATGGAATATGGACTCTAGATACCCAAAACAATCTCGAAGAAGAACAAAGCTAGAAGATGTATATTTTCTGATTTCAAACCATATAAAGCTACAATAATTGAAACAGTGTAGTACTGTTCTAAAGGCAGATATATAAACCATTGGAGTTAAATAAAAGCCTAGAGATAAATTCTTCCAAATATATCCTCAAGTTATTTTTGACAAGGTGTCCATGAACATTTGGTGGAGGAAATAATAATCTTTTAACTAAATATTGTTGAAAAATAATAATTACATGAAAAAGAATAAAATTGGACCCTTACCTAACACATATACAAATATTAACTCAAAATAGATAAAAGACCTAAATATAAATCTTAAGACTATAAACTTTTAGAAGAAAATCTGGGTCATAAAACCTCACAACATTGAAATTGGCAGTGATTTCTTGGATATGATTTCAATGGCACAGGCAACAGAAGAGTATACAAACTCCCTAAAAAATAAAAACATATTGTATATCCAAAGACAATGTAAACAGAGTTAAAAGTTACTGATAGAATGGGATAAAATATTTCCAAATGCTATATCTGAAGGTATATTAATATTCCAACTAGAAATCCTAAAAATTAGCAACAATAAAAGCAAACAATACAATTTAGAGATAGGTAAAAGACTAACATAAATAATGAATCTCCACAGATAACCAATCTTAGTTGTCTGTTGGATGGAAAATCTTATTTCTCTGGTTCTGGTGTGTGTTACCTATTTCTTCTTTGTAGTTAATCTCTTTGATTATTTTCTCTAGCGCTGGTTTTGAAGACATAAATTCCTTCAGTTTCTGTTTGTCGTGGAAGCTTCTTATTTCCCCATCTAATTTGATAGAAAGTTTTGCTGGGTAGGAAATTTTTGGCTGGAAGTTGTTTTCTTTCAGAGTTTGGAATATGTTACTCCAAGCCCTTCTGGCTCTCATGACTTGGTTTGGGAAGTCTGGAGTGATTCTAATTGGTTTGCCTCTGAATGTCACTTGGCCCTTTGTTTTTGTTGCCTTTAAGATTCTCTGCTTGGCTTCCACTTGGTCATTTTGACAATTATGTGGCATGGGGATCCTCTTCTCTGATCCTCTCTAACGGGAGTTCTATAAGTTTCCTGGATTTGTGTATCGACCTCTGGCTCTACGTTTGGAAATTTTTCTGCTATTATTTCCTTGAAAAGATTGTTGATCCCTTTGGTTTCACCTTCTTTTCTCTCCTCTATTCCAATTATTCTTAGGTTAGCTCTTTTAAAATGGGCCCATATTTCTTCAATGTCAGATTCCTGCTGTCGGATTTTTTTTTTCTAAATTTAGAAACTATGCGTTCATTTTTTGAATGATCATCTTCTAGGAGCGAGATTCTATTCTCCATGTGGTCTAATCGGTTGTTTGTACTTTGAATTGAGGTCTTTACTTCATTAATTGCATCCTTTATCTCTCTTTGGCTCTCTCTGAATTCTTTTCAAAACACCTCTATTATTTCTACAGTTATTTTCCTGATTTGATATTCTAGAAATCTCTGAATTTCTGTTTTATCAGGTTCTGATGTTGTGGGGTTGTGGGCATTCATTGCTCCAGTATTATTCCTCTTTCCCATGATTTTGGATATTTGTGCCTTCTCTGGGTTCTTCCCTTGGGTCACTATGACTTCACTTAAGGTGTTCTGGATCTCGAGTCAGTAGTATCTCAGACCCCACTACTCCTTTACTGGGTTGTATCGCAGAGTCTCCGACCCAGGGAGTCGATATAGGCTGCTTTAGACTATGGTGGGTGTCAGGTTGCACGTTCTCCTATGGTGTGATATCTCTGCCACCGCCACTCCCCCACTGGGTCAAGTCCCTGGGAGTACAGTACTGGGATTTCTCCTCTAGGGGCCGCAATTTGACTCACTGTTGAGTGCGCAGATGGAGCTGTCATGGACTCGGTGAATTCGCTGCTGCTGCCGCCAGTAGCAATATGGCGCCGCTGCCACGCCCTCAGCCGTGAGGCTGGCGTATTTCTTTTCTGTTTTTGAACTCCACTCTGAGTTCCTCCAGGGTGCGCTGAGCCCAGCCCCTGGGAGCTTTAGCTGCTCTCTGTGCTGAGAAATCTGCCGAATCCCGCCCAGCTGTTCCGCAGTGGCTCACCTCAGCTCGCTGTCCACCGCTCCTCTCTGGAGCTTGGTGGGCTGTTGAGTGTCTTGGTCTGGTGCCATCCGGTGAACTCGCCGCTGCCGCCAGCAGTAAGGCACTGCTGCCACATTCTCAGGCGTGAGGCTGGCGTATCTCCTCTCTGGTTTCTGAGCTTTGTTATGAGTTCCCTTCCTCTCTGGAGCCTGGTGCTGCAAGGCAAAATGGCGCCCGCCGCTTCACGCCGTGGCTCTAGCTGCAGCACTGCGGTCTGGTTTCTGGTGTCTCGTTTTTCCAGCCCTCTTTTTCTCTGTCCCTTAAAATTACATTTTTTGTTTCTCTGCTGATGGTGTTTTCTGGCTATGAAAGGCACTGATTTTGTGGTAATAGAGATTGGTTGTTAGCGGGGCTCGTAAGCCCCGTTTTGCTCTGTCGCCATCTTCCCGGAAGTCTGTTTTTAACTTTTTTATGCTCAAGAAAAATGTCTGCTAAAACTAAGGAAAATCATTATTAAAAATTAAAAAGACTACCAAAAGCATGCATTAGTGGTGATACCGCAGAAGCAAATCACATATACTGCTGTAGAAAGGCAATTTGATAGAACTAATCTGAAAAACTGTTTGGAATTATTTACTAGCAATGAACATGTTTACATTAAAATTAGCAATTCCACTCATAGTTATTTATACAACAGAATCTAGTGCATATTGCACCAAGAAATATATAAAACTTCTTATAGTAGCCATATATATATGTGGTACTGGGGTTCCTGAAAACCATTCTATCTCCGGGCTACACTCTCACACCTATTTTATACTTTTTTATTTGGAAACATGGTCTCTTAAGCCAGCGCAGCTGGCTTTGAACCTGTGCAATCCTCCTGTCTTCACCTCCCAAGTGCAGGAATTACAAGCGTGCACCACCATGCCTGGCTTATAGTAGCCATATTTGAAATAGCCCTATTTTGAAATAGGAAACTGAACTCAAGTGTCAAAAATAGGAAGCAATTCAAGTGTGGAGAATGGATAGACAATGGACAACAACATAATCATGAAAATAAAAGAATTAAAACTATACAACAAAATAGTGAATAGCACAAAAATAAAGTTGAACAAAGGGTTCAATTTCATCCTCCTGCACATGGATGACCAGTTTTCCCAATGCCCAATGCCGTTTTTTGAAGAGACTCTTCCATTGCATGGCTCTGGCAACTTCGTTGAAAATCAGTAAGTATGTAGATTCTGTTCTGTTAGTCTGTTTTAATGCCAGTATCATGATACTTTAGTTACTGTAGTTTTGTGCCTTATTTCGAAGTGAGGTAGACTAATGCCTCAAGCTTCACTATTTTTACTCAAGATTTCTGTGATTATTTGGAGTCGTTTGTGGCTCCATACAAATTTTATAATAGTTTTTCCCTAGCTTATCACCTCAAAATAGCATTTATTCCCTTGCCACCCTTGCATATCCTACATTGAGGGAAAGTGTCAGAGAGGAGGTCAAGTTACAGCATAGCAAAAGCTCATTTTTAGCATAAAAATTCTCAAGTCAGTATTCTCTGCTCTGGACCTAATTACAGATCTCGACTGGCTAAGCATTTATTTTTTTTAATTTTGTTATTGGTGCATGTATTCACACATCATATTGAGGTTAAAAAAAAAAAAACTTGTGTGGATATACGTGCACACATCGCCCATTTAGCCCCTCTCCAATTCCAACCCAATTCCCTCCCCATCCCTCCTTTCCATGCTTGGCTTAGTGGTTGACTTCAATATGTTTAAGTACATTGTGTTCTTTAGAGAATTTCCTTCTTCCCCCCTCAAATCCCCTCATTTAGGTTGTCTTGTTTGCTTCTCTATAGGATTTCCTTTTTCATCTAGAGTTCCTCCTATGACCAATTTCTCCTTAGCTTTCACATATTAGGGAAAGCATCCGATTTCTTATTTTTTGTAACTGACTAATCTTGCTTAGCATAATGTCCTCCAGTTCCATCCATTTCCCTGAAAATGATGTAATTGAGTTTTGTTTTGTTTTGGTTTGGTTTTTTTTGATGGCTGAGTAAAATTCCATTGTGTACATATCCCACAGTTTTATAATCTATTCATCTGTTGATGGACATCTTGGCTGGTTCCATAGTTTGGCTATGGTGAATTGTGCAGCTATGAACATAGATACACATGAATTAGTTTGGTATTTTGGTTTCCTTTCTTTTGGGTAAATACACAGAAGAGGTATTGCTGGATCAAATGGTAGATTTGTTCCCATTCTTCTGAGGATTCTCCATACTGTTTTTCAAAGTGGTTGCACTAATTTGCAATTCCACCAACAACATCCTCACCACATCCTCACCACATCCTCACCAGCATTTATTGTTGTTTGTGTTTTGAATGGTTGGCATTCTAGTTGGGGTTAGGTGAAACCTCAGGGTAGTTTTGATTTGCATCTCTCTGATTGCCAATGATGTTGAGCATTTTTTCATGCATTTATTGGCCATTTGAATTTCTTCTTTTGTGAAGGGTCTATTTAGATCGCTTGCCCATTTTTTGATTGGATTATTTGTTTCTTTATTACTGAGTTTCTTGAATTCTCTGTATACTCAAGATATTAGTCCTCTATCAGAGGAGTAGATGGCAAAAATCATCTACCATTCTGCTGGCTCTCGATTGAGGTTCTTGACAGTTTCCTTTGCTGAAAAGAAGCTCTTCAGTTTCATACAATCCCACGTATTGATTTGCCTTTTAGTTTGTTGTGCCTTTGGGGTCTTGTTGAGAAAGATTTTATCTGTGTCTATGTGTTACAGTGTTGGACCTGTACCCTCTTCAAGGAGCCTCAAGGTCTCTGGTCTAATTTGCAAGTCTTTGATCCATCTTGAATTGACTCTTGTGCAGAGTGAGAAAGTGGGATTAATGTCCAATTTTATGCATATGGTTAACCAGTTTTGGCAACACCATTTGTTGAAGAGGCTATCTTTTTTCCAGTGTATGTTTTTGGCCTCTTTGTAAAAAATCAATTGCCTGTAAATGTGTGGACTTGTTTTGGGGTCTTCTATTCTGCTCCTTTGGTCTATGTATCTGTTTTTTTGCCAGTACCATGCTGTTTTTATTACAATGGCTTTGTAGTATAGTTTAAAGTCAGGTATTGTGATTCCCCCTGCATGGTTTTTGAGGCTGAGAACTACCTTGGCTATTCTGGGTGTTTTGTTGTTCCAAATGAATTTAAGGACTGATTTTTCTATGTCTGTGAGGAATAATCTTGGTAATTTAATGAGCATTACATTAAATCTGTAGATCACTTTTGGAACTATGGCCATTTAGGACTTTTACCTCCTTGGTTAAGTTTATTCCTAAGTATTTTATATTTTGTGGGATATCCTCAGTGGAAATGTTTTTTCTAAATTTCTTTTTCAGTGGATTTATGGTTAGTGTACAGAAAAGCTTCTGATTTTTTGAGATTGATTTTGTATTCAGACACTTTGCTGAATTTGTTAATCAGTTCTATAAGCCTTTTGGTTGGGTTTGTTGGGTTTTCTAAATAAAGTATCATGTCATCTGCAAATAGTGAAAATTTGAGTTCTTGTTTTCCTATTTGTACTCCTTTGATTTCCTTTTCTTGCCTTATTGCTCTGGCTGGAGTCTCTAGTACTATATTAAAGAGAAGTGGTGATAATGGACATCCTTGTCTTGTTCCTGTTTTTAGGGAGAATACTTGAAGTTTTTCCCTATTTAATATGATGTTGACTGTGGGCTTATTGTAGTTTGACTTTATGATGTTGAGATATGTTCCTTCTATTCCAATTCTCTGCAGTGCTTTTATCATAAATGGATGTTGGGTTTTATCAAAAGCTTTTTCACTGTCTATTGAAATAATCATGTGATTTTTATCTTTGATTCTGTTTAAATGATGAGTTCCTTAGATTGATTTTCATATGTTGAAACAGCCTTGCATCCCTGGGATGAACCCTACCTGGTCATGGTGTATGATTTTCTTTATGTGGTTTTGAATGTGTGTTGCTAGTATTTTGTTTAGTAGTTTTGCATCCAAGTCCATCACAGATATAGACCTGTGGTTTTCCTTTCTTGAATTGTCTTTATTTGGGCTTTAGTATTAGTGTGATGTTGGCTTCATAGAATGTATTTGGGAGAGTCCCTGTTTTTTTTTTTTTTTCATGAAATAGTTTGAGGAGTATTGGGATTAGCTCTTCTATGAAGGTTTTATAGAATTCACTTGGAAAACCATCTGGTCCTGGGCTTTTCTTTGATGGTAAGCTCTTTATTGCTGTTTCAATCTCTTTGATTGCTAATGGTTGGATTAAAATTTCTTTATCTTCTTTACTCAGTTTAGGAAGGTTTCATTTATCTAGGAAGTAGTCGATTTCCTCCAGATTTTCCATTTTGTTAGAGGATAGTTTTTCAAAGTAGTTTCTGATAATCCTCTGGATTTCTACACTATCAGTGGTAATGTCTCCTTTCTCATCTCTTATCTTCATAATTTGGGTTGATTCTTTTTTTTTTTTTTTTTTTTAGTTAGGTTGGCTACTGGTTTATTTATCTTGTTAATTTTTTTTGAGAAACCAGCTTTTGGTTTTGTTAATTTTCTGTATTTTTTATTCTATACTGTGTTAAGTTCTGTTCTGATTTTAATAATTTTCTATCTTCTACTGGCTTTGGGGTTAGATTGTTTCTGTTTTTCAATGGCTTTGAGGTGTGTCATTAGGTTATTTATTTGAGGATTTCCTGTTTTTCATATGTGAGCACTCAGTGCTATAAATTTTCCTCTTAATACTGCCTTCAAAGTGTCCCAGAGGTTTTGATGTGTTGTATCTCCATTTTTGTTTGTTTCTAGAAATTTCTTGATTTCACCTCTTACGTCTTCTATGACCCATTCCTCATTCAGGAGTGTGGTGTTCAGTCTCCACATGTTAATGTAGTTCCTCTGGGTCTTCTTATAGTTGATTTGTAGTTTCATTCCATTATGGTCTGAAAAGACACAGAGAAGTATGTAACATTTTTTTAATTTGGTAGTGTTCATTTTGTGGCCCAGGATATGTCTATTTTGGAGAAGTTTCTGTGAGCATCTGAGAGTTGGGTGAAGCATTCTTTATGTGTCCAACAGGTTCATCTGATTAATGGTGTTCTTTAGTTCTGAGACATCTTTACTGACCTTTTGTCAAGATCAGTCATGTGAGAGGGGTGTTGAAGTCTCCCAGTATTGTGATTTGTGTGTTACTTAATGTCACAAAGATTTTGTTTTATGAAAATAGCTGTACCTATGTTTGGGGCATAGATGCTAATTATTATTTCCTCTTGCTGGATTGTTCCCTTTAACAGTAAAATATGACCTTCTTTTTCTCTTCTAATAAGTTTGGGCTTGAAGTCTAACTTGCCTGATATCATAGTTGCTACTCCTGCTTGCCTTCGAGTTTCATTAGCATGGATTACCTTGCTCCAGCCCTCTACCTTAAGTTTGTTACTATCTTTACTTGTAAGGTGTATTTCTTGCAAGCAGTAGAGAGAATCTGGTTTTTAAACCATTTTGCCACTTTATATATTTTATCGGGGAGTTGAGGCCATTTACATTCAGTGTGATTATTGAGAGATGATTTTTAATTCCTAATATGTTAAGATTTTATTTCAGTTTGAAATACTGTTTATTCTTCTTTGCTTAGTTGTCTGCTGAATGGAAATTCTTACTTCTCTGGTTTAGGCATGTTTTCCCTATTTCTTCTTTGTAGTAAATCTCTTTTAGTATTTTTTCTAGCCCTGGTTTTGAAGACATATATTCCTTCAGTTTCTGTTTGTCATGGAAGTTTCTTATTTCTCCATCTATTTTGAAAGATAGTTTTTCTGGGTAGGAAATTTTTGGCTGGAAGTTGTTTTCTTTCAGAGTTTAGAATATATTACTCCAGGCCCTTCTGGCTTCCATGATTTGGTTTGGAAAGTCTGGAGTGATTCTAATTGGTTTGCCTCTGAATGTCACTTGTCCTTTTTGTTGCCTTTAAGATTCTCTCCTTGGCTTCTACATTGGTCATTTTTACTATTATGTGGCACAGAGAACCTTTTCTCTGATCTTTTCTAAAGGGAGTTCTATACAATTCCTGAACTGTATATTGACCTCTTGCTCTATGTTTGGAAAATTCTCTGCTATTAATTCTTTGAAGAGATTATTGATCCCTTTGGTTTCACCTTTTTTTTTCCTTCTTCTATTCTGATTATTCTTAGGTTAGCTCTCTTAAAATGGGCCCATATTTCTTCAATGTCCAATTCCTGCTGTTAAATTATTTTTTCTAAGTTATAAATGATGTGTTCATCTTTGGAGTGATCATCTTCCATGAGTGAGATTCTGTTCTCCATGTGGTCTAATCAATTGTTTATAGTTTGAATTGATGCCTTTACTTCAATCATTGCATCTTTCATTTCTTTCAGAGTCTCTCTAAATTCTTTTCCAAAGTCCTGTATTATTTCTACAGTTACCTTCCTGATTTGATCTTCTGGAGATCTCTGCATTTCTGTGTTATCAGGTTCTGATATTTTGGGGTTGTGGGAGCTCATTGCTCCACTGTTGTTCCTCCTCCCCATGATTTCTGAAGTTTGTGACTTCTCAGGGTTCTACTCTGGGTCACCATGACTTCACTTATGGTGCTCTGAATCTCTGAGATTTGTGGTAATCTCAGCCACCACTACTCCTTTACTGGATTGTATTGCAAAGTCGCAGACCCAGAGAGTTAGTCAAGGCTGCTTGAGACCCTGGGGGCACCGGGCTGGGCATTTTCCCACAGGGAGCTGCGACTAGAGTGTGGTATATCTGCCACCACTACTCATTCACTGGGTTGAACTGCAATATCTCAGACCCAAGGAGTTTATCGAAGCTGTGCGAGTCCCTGGGGGTGCAGCGCTGGAATTTCTCCTGTAGGGGCCACAATTTCACTTACGTTTTTGGTGCATGCTTGTCTGGAGCTCTCCAGGCGTGTTGAACTCACCACCACTGCTGGCAATATGGAGCCGCTGCCACGCCCTTGGCCATGAGACTGGCATGATTCTTTTCTGGTTTTGAGCTCCACTCTGAATCCCTGGAGGGCGTGATGAGCTTGGCCGCTGAAAGTTTTAGACAGTCTTTGCACTGAAATAACTGCTGAGTTACAACCGACTGATCTACAGCTGCTCACTTCAGCTCCTTATTTACCTTTTCCTCTCTGGAGCCTGATGCTGTAAGGCAAGATGGCACCGGCGTGGCGCCTGCCGCTGCAAAGTGTATCGGCTTCTTTTCTGCTCTCTGGTTTTTCTTCTAGTCTTCTTTTTCTCTGTCCCTTGTATTTATAGTTTTTATTTCCCTACTGATAGTGTTTTCTGGCTATGTAAAGCACTGATTTTGTGGCAATAGAGATCGAGTGTTAGCAGGACTCATCAACGCTGCTTTCTTGGTCGCCATCTTCCCAGAATGCCAATTTGCTTCTTCTGGTTAAGCATTTTTTTTGGGGGGTGGTACTGGGGTTCCTGGAAGCCCTTCTACCTCTGGGCTACACTCCCAGACCTATTTTATTTTGGAAGCAGGGTCTCTTAAGCCAGCACGGCTGGCTTCGAGCCTGCGCGATCCTCCTGTCTCCGCCTCCCAAGCATGGGGACTACAAGCAAGCGTGCGCCACCACGCCCAGCTGGTTAAGCATTTAAAAGGCTAAATTTAAGCTGGGTGTGGTGGTACACACCTGTAATCCCAGTACTTGGGAGGCAGAAACAGGAGGATCATAGGTTTGATTGAGGCCAACCTTGGCAACACACAGTAAGACCCTGAACCTTGGCAACACAATAAGACCCTGTTTCAAAATAAAAAATAAAATAGGGCTTGGGGTATGGTTCAGAGAGAGAATTCCCTTGGGCTCAATCCCCAGTACCAAAAAAAAGACTTAATTTAAAAGTTCACACAGAAAAAGACCCAATGCAAATGTTCAGAGAGACAAAGGGATCAAAACCAACCGAGAAAAAACAGCTCAGGTGACTCCTGAGGCCCCTGGCCCATGGAAGAAGAAACAACCAGTTAATGATCTGTCTTCCAAGCACACACTAAGAGCAATTAAATAGAAATGTATTTTTCCTTTGAATCTCCCACTGCATTTTTTTTCTGGCAAAAACTCTATTTGGTAATGGAAAATAAAGATTTTCTATCCTTTAACTGTTATGCCAGGAAATTCTCTGCTAAAATTAATTGTGTCTCAAATGAGACATTTAGAGGTAAAGACCAGTGATTAATAGAATTCTTTTTAAAGATCTAACAATTCTCCAAAGATATGCTTTTCTAATAAATTAGGTGAGGTCAAGTAATTACATATTTAGGTATATATCTCCCTCTTGCCTATCCTGAAAACTGTTAGCCAGTCTCTCTCCTATTGGTCCTCTCTTAGCATACCATGACATTAAGTATAAAATCATACAGCATCCCAAGAATGAATGCAAATTATTAGTCATCCTGCTAACTGTGGGAGGTATAGATTTTTTCAGCAATAATTTGGACTGCTTGAAGTGCAGTTGGCAGGGAAGGGATGGATTTGGTTCCACCTGACCCACTAGGACCTACAAGATCTAGAATCAAATTCAGGAGGAGAAGACCAATATAATGTTCTCTTTTTGAACAGTGGGATTCTTAAGTTTTGCTGCAACTTGGTTGAAACTTTACTTAGATTTCGCTTTGTTGCAACTTTGAGTTTTTCTCAACACTGATTCCAAAGGTTTGGGAGTGCTCTCAGGATTTGTCTTTCAGCAAGGTTCGGGTATTAGTACCCAGGGAGGTCTCTCTGCTTTACAGATGGGCTGCAGAATTTGAGGGCTGCAGGGAAACTCCCGTCCACCCCAGCCCCATGCCTGGCTCTCTGGATGACAGAAGATGTTTCTCCTCCCTGTTGTCCTGGCCCCTGCCATGGGCCAGGTTTGTCCTGCCCTAACTAAGCCTGCTGTGCCTCAGAAGGATTTCACTTGTTTCTCCAGAGGATTAAAGGTTTGACTAGTTGCTCTTACCCTCCACCTATGGAATATTTTTCCCCTATGGAATATTTTTCTCCTCCACCAAAACTGCAAGTCTCACTGAACAGACATGCTGGATTTTCCTCTGCTCTTAGATGGGCTAAAAAATATATATGCTTTTGTAGTATACTATACTTTGGAGTTAGGGGAGCTTGATGTTGTGTATCTTTCTAGATCCTAACTGGAAGTGAAAGTCTCCAGTTTGTCAGTTCTCTTTTCTACTTAGGGACATTATCTCTTACGAACCCATTAGGGTCCATTATGGACCTTCTCTATGCAGAGCATTAGATAGGACACTGCAAGTCTGGGCAGCTGCCATGCTTTGAGGGAAGCCATGATGACACCCCGAGGCTGTGCAAGGCCAAGGTTTATAAGTGAGGAGCAATTTAGAAAGATAATAGAGCACGTGCCAAAAACTCAGGGGCACAGTCTATCTTCATAATTGTGTAGCCTTGAAAAAGGTTACTTTCTCAGGACTCTGTCTCCTTATCTGCCAAAGACGACAGTAGCTGATTACAAACTCGGTATCAATGGAGTCAGAAGGGAGGCCACCCAGCTGAGCAGGGCTGGTGGCAACTCAGAGCAAATGACTCATTCAAGGGGATACTATTGCTGAGTGCTCCCAGATGGGGGCCAGGGGCCGATGTCAGGAAATATCTCAGCTACAGGTAAGGCTACATCTATGTGTCAACTGATGCCACTATATATATTTATTTGGTGGTACTGGGGGTGGAACCCAGAGGCTTTCTACCTCCGGGCTATACTCCCAGACCTTTTTTATATTTTATTTGGAAACAGGGTCTCGCTAAGTTGCTGAGAGCCTCACTAAGTAACTGAGGCTGGCTTTGAACCCGTGCGATCCTCCTGTCTCAGCCTCCCAAGCGCGGGGATTACAAGCGTGCGCCACCACGCCCGGCTCTAATGCCACTTTTTAAACAATTATTTGGTTCAAAGTCCATACATCTGGGTCAGAATATAGCCCAAGGACTATCATTGTGTGACTCTGCTTTGACACTAAAGGTCCCTCAAGTATAGTAACTGGGTGTCAATTTGCTTTGTTTGGGGCTCATGACCTCTTGAGAATCAAAGTCTCTGAGTTAAGAAAATTAATTGTTGTTTCACAGATAATTCTTTTCAAATTAAAAATCTTTCAATGCGTGAGATGATGGGGGAATGTGGGTGATGGTGTGGAGCCCAGCTCAGTGGGAAGCAGATGAAGGCCTGAGGCAGGCCATTCAACACGACAGCAGTTCCCATGTGGTGGCGCTTCGATTCATAGCTGTTGTGTGAATGGGTGGGCGGAAGATGCATGGAGGTATGCACAAACTGAGGGAGGATGGATGGATACACTGTCATAGCCTCATCCAAACTTCAGAGTCTTTAACTCTGCCTCGTAAGACACATGTCAGGGAAAACCACAGAATGTATTAAATAATGGCCGGCTTCCGCTTTCAGTACAACCCCCCTGTCCTCCTTCATAGCCGTGGGGCACTTTGGTGACATGGCTCCTTCTCCCGTAAAATCACTTTAGCTGCATTTCTCCTTTATATAAAATGTTAATGACATGGATGTTCCCGCCATTTCCCCATGGCCCATCCCTCTCTGGGAATGTCCCTGACTCTAGGACTCAAAATGCAAGGATTTGGTTTTGATAGGAGGAGTATTTGATGCTAAAGAAAGCCATCCTCTTATTCCTAACATATGTTATAACAAATGGGAACAAAAACTGGAAATGGATTCGATAATCCACCCAGGAGAGAGATTTGAAAGTTTGGGAAGGGACTCAGTAAATGTAAAAGGGAGGAAAGAGGACAGAAAGAAAATACATCTTAAGAAAGATTGGGATTGTAATAAAATTGGACATTTTCCTTCTTCCCTCAGTAAACACTCTTCTCAAGACTGACAAAAATTTCCTACAGGGGCTCTTGTGCCCTTACATTAGGCGCACAGGTAAAGGACATTTCTCTTAGCAGAGCATTTATTTCTATAAAGCTAGACATTGCTCTTAACTATAACTCCTCACTAGGAAGCCATGGTACATGATTTACAGAGAATGTGAGTTTTGAGAAATGTGTATATTTGAGCAATTTGAGTTTTATTTGAGCAACATTTGAGTTTTGAGCAATAGTATTTATTTTATTTCTCTGTTTAAAATATACTCATTGTCATTACTGTTCCCAGTGCAAACCTCTCTGTATTAGACCATTTTTCTGCACTCTAAGGGCAAGGAACGTACTCCATCAAAGCTGTTTCATTGCCAAGTTGAGCTTCTGGAACATTCAAAAGCTGATGACCTTTGGCTAAAGTTAATGTAAATGTTTTTGCCCCTAATGACAGACCTGATTAGCCGGTGATGAGAAGTGGTTAGATCTAGCTGAGCAGAAACTCTGGGAACAACCTCCAGAGAAGATTATCCCGGCTCCTGTCAGTGACATTAATATTTGTTATCTTAAATCCTTATAAGAACCCTTGGGACTAATAGAATGGGTGGTTTCCTCTTAGCCCAGATGGCTTGATTTAAACTATGGAAAACAGAAGCCAAGGGGACCAGAATTAGCAGAATGTCGTAGTCAAGACCCCAGGGGTTGTGATAATGGCTCCTTCCAGCCATTAGAGGTACCCGGGAGCAGGAATTGCCTATTTTTAAATGGGTCCCAGGGCTAGGACCTCATCTATGCACACCAAGCTCAGTAAAATCTATAAATTAAAGGAGACTGGTTTGTATACATAATTTAAAAACAAATATAGATCTTATTGTTTTAAAATGATCTATACCCAGTACTTGGGAGGCTAACACCAGATAGACATGGAGCAGAGCAAGAAAGAAGCAAAATCTAGCTTATGCTGTCTGACACAGAGATAAACAATAACTCTAATAACTATACAGTATTACCATATTTCCAAAAGCATGATGTCTCTCTACCCTCCTCCACTTCTAGTGCAATTGAAGATTATTTTAGTCAGCTTTTCCATTGCTGGACCAGACTACCTGCTAAGCACAACTCAGAGAAGGAAAGGTTTATCTGGACTCATGGTTTCAGAGGTTCAGTCCACAACTGGCTTCAAGGAAAAAACCACAGCAGAAGAATACTTGGTGGAGAAAGGTGGCTCTCAGCACACAGTGGCTGAAAGCAGAGGAAGAGAGGCAGAAAGCAGCCAGAAACAGAAACGGTCCTCAAAGCCTTGCCCCCACCCGTGACCACCCCCAGCCAGGCCCCACCCCTGATCCAATCTGTGCTGGGGAGAGGCCTTCAATATGTGAGCCTTAGGGGGGACATTCCAAACCCAACCCTTAAGAAGGAATAGCTGATTCCAGCATGGGGGTTTAATCTTCATCTGCAAACCTCTTAAACATCTAAGAGTCTAAGCAGTTAGTCCAAAGAAAACCTTGTCAAAATCTCAAGTTTCAAGATGGGCGTGGTGGCACACATTGTAATCCCAGTACTTGGGAGGCTGAGACAGGAGGATCGCAGGTTCAAAGCTAGTCTCAGCAATGTAGCAAGCCTCTCAGAAACCTACTGAGACTCTGTTTCCAAATTTAAAAAAATAAGAAGTTGTAGCTTGGAGGAAGAATGGCTCTAGGTTCAGTCCCCAGTGCCTCACTCTTGCCTGATTAGTTTCTCCCTCGTAGAGCAGCTCTGTCCCTTCCTCAGAGAATATAGGAGCAAGATGGTTCTAATCAACAGAGTCTCCATCTACAACTCCTTCCTGACACCACCGGTGTGCAGAGCCATCTTCCCCACACAATGTCCACATTTTCTCAGCCAATGAGTGGAGGGTTTGCTAAACCCCAGAGCAGCCTCGCCTTCTGCAGCAGGTTTTCTAACCAACTTGAGAAAGCACCTTTCCCTCTGCACTGCCACCTTCATCTACACTTCTTGACTTCTGCTCCCAAAATACAATCTCTCTCTGCTGTACTGATGCAGAAAAAAAAATACACGACAAACAAAATACACATCCTTTGTATTGTATCCTGACATGTGGCCAGTGCCACATCACACCATGCCTGGCAGTTTCCACCCTGGAGCTGGTGACTTTAAACGCCCCCATGGGTCTTCTGTATGTTATAAACGGTGGTACTACAAAGGCCACCCAACAACAGCTTCAATCAAACCACGCAAATACTTCTGAGATGGATAAATGGTGGCTGCGCATTAATGATGTATAAATGATGGTTCCAGATCATGAGGACCATTTTCGGAGATCTCAATAAATCTAGGAGCTGGCATAGGTCCGATTTACAGCTCTCCGGTCATTAAAAATTAACCCAGATCGTTTTCAATGAGCCCATTTCCTCATAAAACCCAGGGGGCCACCAGTCTTACTGCCAGGGCTCTCAAGAGTTTCTTCTTTCAGTTTCCTCTCTTCCCACTGCTTTTCAAGTGCTCTGCATCTCTGAAGGTCAGGGATTACTAACTCCTCCTACCCCTGGGGTCAAACTTCAGCCACCATGGCCACAGTATTTTGGTTGGATAGAGAATATCCTCTGGAAAAGCTCATCTATTGGTGGTGCAAGAATGTTCAGAGATGCAATAATTGAAACATGAGGATTCTAATCTAATCACGGGATAAATGTATCGATGGGCTAGTAATCTGAATGTACTTACTGAGTTGTAACTTGGGCGGGTAGGACGTGGTTGCAGTAGGTGGGTCACTGGAGTATACCTTGGAGTCTGCACACGTCTGTCGCCCTCCCCTGGCGCTCTGCTCCCAGCCTCCCCGCTGCAGTGTCCATCCCTCTCTACACCCACCGTTGCCACCACATATGCTTCGGAGCCATCGCTATAGGCTGAAACCTCTGAAGCCCTGAGCCTTAAGTAGATCTTTCTCCCTCTACGTTGCGCTGTGAGGTGTTCAGATCGCTGCCGTGAGGATGCTGACTGGGACGCACGGTGACACTGTGAAGCACCTGTCCCTCCCCCGCTTCCCATGACTGCTAAGCACAGGGCTGAAGTGTGGATGCTAGTGTCAGGCAACCCAAGGACAAATCCCGAGTCTGCCACTAACTAACAAGGCAGGGGATTTAGCCGCTCTGGGCTGGCCTTTCCACTTTTCTCACCAGGAGCATTAACAGTGCCTGCCTTGTAGAGTGTGGGAGATATGAGCATAATAATGCCCAAAGCTCTTTGTTTTAGCATCTAGTAAGCACTTAATAAATGCTTATTATTATAATATGTTCCAAGCATCGATGGTCCTACAAATGCTGGTCACAGAAGACCCTCCCTGACAATCAGCAGAAGGAATGCAGCTCCTTCCTCTTGGCTCTCACTCCATGGGCCTAGAAAGGACACTCCTGGGCCACAGACCCTCAGCTGGAGTCCTGAAACTTGACTGTTGGTGCCGGCACCCTTGTCTTCAAAATGCAAAAGCAGAGAGTTTCACACAGTTCAAACAAAGCTTTTTATTCTGAGACAATACTCTAAGATAACCCCTAAATATGGTATGATTCTTTCTGAAATAAGCATAACGTTTTGACGTCTAATCATCTCTATTTCTAAGAATAAAGTTATCTGCTCCAAGCTGAAATAGGCTGCTCTTCTTGGACTCGCCAGAAGGGGGCGCGCCTGCACAAGGGAGGGGGCTCCAACACCTCTTCCCAAGGGGCCCGTCATTTGTCCCAGAAATGATAAACCAGTGATGCTATGCTATTTTCTTTACTATGACCAGAGGCCAAGAAGATGAAAACATCTCAGATCCTGAAATTCTTCATCAATGCAGGTCCTAACACTGCCTGTGCTTGCTTTGATTATCAAAAGAATTCCTTCTGTGATTTGCACAGTCGTAATTACAGACTAGAGTATCTGAGTTACTTGAATTCCCAGTTGGCAACGATTCCTAAGCACACTTCACTTTATTCCCCATAACTTCTGCAGAGCGGAAGCATTGCACTGTGCTTAAAAACTCGGGCTCTATACCCAGACTGCCTGAAATAAATCCCGGCTCTGACACTTGCTACCCATGTATAAGTTACTTAAACTCTGTCTGGCAGTTTTCTCATCTGTAGTATGAGAACAACCATAGCACCCATCTCCTTGGTTGCTGTGAAGATTAGTGAGATGCAAGGTGATTAGAATCAAGCACCCCACCACCTCTGCCCTGTAGTTATCACCTTGAAGTTTCACAGACAAGGTAAAGGAGGAGCAGACATGAAGTCTTATCATCTTGGAAGCAGCTGGACAAAGGGAACTCACCAGTGATTTTACTCCATTTGAATTCAATGCTTCCATCGATAGCCACAAGAAGGGGAAAATACAAAATTCAACTTGGAAAGGATTATTTATTTACCTTAGATTTCATGTTGGGAAACTCAGGGTCATTAGAACCCCATACATATAAGAAAACGCACGTCTCTCATACCTGCTGCTCATGTGTAAACAGCCATGGGAGGTCCGGCCCCGTTGAGATTGTTGCTGATGGACACAAGTGTGTCCTTGACAGTGCCCAGAAAAATGGCTCTAACACCTGACGCAGTCTGCTCACGCGTTGCCCAGGCCCCCACACCCCCTCAGCACGAGGGCTTTCTCACCCCTATCATCTTCACAGATATCTAGCTACAGTACCTGAGTTCACTTTTATGAGTTTCCATGATTTTTCTTTCGAGCTTCTGTGACTGCTTGGGGAAAATTTCAAACTCACTGATGTAATTCTCAAGATGCTCATCAGGATCGTAATCACCAAGCTCAGCTGAAACCGAAAAAGAGAAAGATTGAAGACAACCCGCCAGGGCGTATATGCCAAAAAGAAGAGCCTGGGTTAAGCTCACCCAACAAAATGTATTTGTACCCATGGCAAGGCCACAGCTTCAGTAGACAATCATGTTTAGGTTCAAATCATATTTAGGTTCAAAACTTGGGCATTTGTCAACCTTCTCGGAGTCTCATTTTCTTTATCTGTATACAAAAGCAAGTTAAATAAGTGTTTGTTGATAGGGTATTATTGGCACGTTTAGGAGGTATGTTCATACTTCCCAAAGAATTTTAGGATATTTAACACCTCTCTCCTTCAGACACTAAATGTAATAACACGTTCTTTTTTTTTTTTCGGTACTGGGGATGAAACCCAGGGACTACCTCTGAGCTGTACCCTCAGCCCTATTTTTTATTCTTTATTTTGAAAAATAGTCTCACTAAGTTGTGAAGGGCCTCACTAAGTAGCTGAGGCTAGACACAAATCTGAGATCCTACTACCTCAGCCTTCTAAGTCCTGGGATTACAAGCGTCTGCCACCACGCCTAGCAATAACACACTTTTGGTGATCAGCAAAAATACTACTCCCCAGAAGTTAGACAAAGTTAAATAATAATAATAATAATAATAATAATAATAATAATAATAATAATGAAAAGGGCTGGGGGTGCAGCTTGGAAGTACAATGCCCCTGAGTTCAATCTCCAGTACCACAGGCCTACACAAAAATCTGATAAGTAGGTCAGGTCATACATATGTTAATTAGCTCAATTTAGCCATTTTATGATATATGCACATTTCAAAACATAATTTTGTATACTATAAATGTTTAAAATGTTTAGGAACTTAAAAACTTATAAAGAATTTTAAATATCTCCCCAGTATTTCCTTCCTTGAGGTCTGTTCACAGCTAACAGTCTCTGTGTCCAGGATTACTTAGCTGGAGCTGCCCAGCCTGAAGATGGAGAGACCTGCCCGGAGGTCTGTGCAGCAAAAATATCACCACCTGAAGGAGATTCACTAAAAAATTAATGGCTTGCCCTTCATCTAAGCAGGGGATAGCATATTTGAGCGCAGCCATTACTGCATTCTAACATGGTGCACCTCAAGAGAATCCTCAAGGGAAAGAGAGATGCCCTGAGTGCCTCGAGGAGGGAGCTTCTGGCCCACAGCCTGGAGGATAACCATGGTGTTTGGCAGCTCAAACTTTCTGCTGATGCCATGAGCTTGCTAAGGAGCATGGACCAGAAGGAGCAAGTCTTTCAGGCAGAAACAGGAGAGTAGACTAAAGATGGTGGGAGACTACACTAGATAAACCCAGCCAACAGAAAGACTTCAAAGCAGAAAAATCAGAATGCCTGCAGCACATTCGGGAAGTCTCATCCAGCTCTGTAATTTGTATCCACTGTTTTTTCACTCTCCAATCATCCGACGACCGTGGAAGGACAAACCCAGGAGGGAAGCAAAGCTCTCTAAAGCTTCTCACCAGAATTCAAATCACAGTCCTTAAAATGACCTGGGATGTATACATACCACAAGGGAAGGAAGGAACTTAAAAATAAGCCCAAAATAGTATTGATTATTGGAGATAGTCAATTTGATTACATCAAAATTAAGATATTCCTGTTCATTAAATAATAGTATAGTCACAGTAAGAGAGATGCCAAGTTGGAAAGATATATTTGCACTACCTAAAGTTAACAAGAGCTAGAATAAAGAAAAAGTCCCTGAAAATCAATGAGAAGACAGGCTGGAAGACCAATAGAGAAATGGTCAAAGGACATGAATCGGCAGTTCACAAAAGGAACGTTCAAAGGGCTAATGTATGGAGAGATGCCCGACTTATTAGAAATCAGATATGCAAACCAAAACAAGATGTCACTTTACATCTATAACATTGCCAAAAAATTAGGAAGTTGGCAGAGACATGAGGAAACAGAAACACTTGTGCACTTCTGGGAAGTCTCAATACATGTAGTTCTTCTTGTGAGCAAGGTGGGAGTGTTTAACCAAATACTATGACTCAGAAATCCCTCTTCTGGGCATATATCCTAGAAAAGCTCTGGGTACAAGAAAGGATATATTCAAGATTTTTTTTATCACCAGAAGTGGGAAGCAACTCGGGTATTCAGTCAGTGGGACTGATGGGTTGAACATGGGAATATGCCTGCAGGACTCTCTGTGGTGGCAGGCAATGGGACAGGCTCCCAGCAACACAGATCCTACATACTCTCATCATAGAATGGAAGACAGAAGAGGACTCTGCTAGCCCCACTTAATTTATAAAACTGAAGAATATATACACACAAAATTGATCATTTTATAAAGTTACACACAGACACCAATATAAACGAAGGAACTGGAGGATAACAGAAAAGAGAGAAATCAATCAACCAATCAAAAGATGGGCCCAAGGGATGGATGATGACAGTGGACCATGAACTGATGATTAACTTCAAGAAATTTTCAAGAGTACACATAACACACACACACACACACACACACACACACACACCTTTGTGCAGGCCGTGAGCCTAAATATTTAGGAAAGGGCATACACAGGGTCTCCATTTCCATCAGTAGTGGGGTAATAGACCACCAATAGAGAAGCCCCCTGGGCTGAATCCCTGGTACAAAGAAAAAAGAAGTGGGAGGGGAAGGCATTGGCAATAGCACTGAGACAATGAAAGGTCACAGGGCCTCCCACTTTCTGACTCTACCTTCCTTACCTCCATAGGAATAAGTGGTTCTGACAGCCCACCTCTATCTGAATTTGCTAATAACCTCCAGCGCTGCCTTAGTATTCACTTCCAGCATCAGAGAACTTTAAGAACCCAGCTTTTACTAAACTTGCCACAAGCGCTCCATATGCACCGCCACATTTTAGAGACAAAAGTGCTCCCAAGGTCTGCCAGCCCATTTCCAGTTCTACCCTCTGCACAGGATTGTATGTGGTCAGTGAAAACAGTGATGAGGGGTGAAAACAGGGCCCTGCTCACCTGGATGAAAACCTTTTGTGGCTTAATTTCACACAAAAAAAAACAAAGCTGGAGAGCTTTTCAGTAGAGATTCATACTGAGCGTGTCCCTGGAGGTTTGACAGTGATTCACTAAAACCTGAACACATTTTGAAATCCTTAGATTGCCTGGGTCAGTGTCCATTCCTGTTATCTTCCCTCAGATCTTGCACCTGAACTAGAAGTGCTGTCTTCACCATGAAGGAGGAGAGCCACGGGGTTTAACAAGCTTGCGCTCTGGGGTAAGAGGGGCAGCTTTTTCAAGCATCCACTCCACCCCCCCTCGGAGCCACCAGGACCACTTCCCACAAAGGTAATTCTGATCACTCTGAACTGGAGTATCCCCGAGGGCTTCATGCTCCTGCCCAAATCTGCTATATAGCATTAAGTTGCCCCTGGGGACGGGGGAAAAGCAAAGCACAATGCTCACGTCAGGATTCTCAGGAGCCAAACACACCTGGGAATCGGTCAAAGGAACTTTGGCAATAGGTCAGATGTCCCAGGGGACAGAGTGGGCCACAGTGAGAGCCCCGGGAGGAGGAAAGGGGTTTCTCTTAAGCCTGAGTAAAGCCTGGCATTTTGATAGGCAGGTAACTGTCACCTGTGACCGGCTCTGAGCTCATCACAAGCTCCATTGTTATCCCTTCTAGATCCATCAAGAAGTCAATAGAGTCACTTGGTAATCAATCAGACTGTGTGTGTGTGTGTGTGTGTGTGTGTGTGTGCGTGCGTGCGTGTGTGTGTGTGTGTGTGTGTGTGTGTCCTCTTTCTCCTTTCTTCTCCCCCTCTCTCTCTTCTCCTTTCCCTCTCCCACTTTTCCTTCCTTCTCTCTCACAAACATGTGATTGCCACCTTGCTGCAAAGGATTAGACCATCTGGCCCCTCCAGGCTGCTGTGGCCAGCTGCCTTCCAGGGAGCCCCGAGGAACAGAACAGCCAGCCATTCTCCACTGGCGCCATCCCGAGCTGCCTTCCAGGGACCCCCCGAGGAACAGAACAGCCAGCCATTCTCCACTGGCGCCATCCCGAGCTGCCTTCCAGGGACCCCCGAGGAACAGAACAGCCAGCCATTCTCCACTGGCGCCATCCCAAGCAATGTGCTGCCTCCGGTCCTGGAGGCCGTATTCCATCAAACACAGTTCCTGCGAGGCAGAAGCCATGGACACCAACCCAGGTCTCTGCATCACCATTTCCTACAGCCTCCCCTCTCCCCCACTCCCCTGTTCAGCTCTAAAAAGATCTACAGCTACAGCTGAGGAGCCTGTGCTTTCCTGGCCCAGTGCAGGACAGTCTCACGGAATCACATAGCCAGGGAAGGAGGTAAGACCACCCCACTTAACAGATGAAGATACTGAAGCTCACAGAATTTACATGTTGTCGATGATGAAATAACCGGGAAAAGGGGAGAAAGGTTGAAAGTGAGATAAAAGAGATGAGGAAACTGGTGGGCTCCGGCCCTTGTTACATGATTAGAAAAGCTGAGAAATTGGACACAATATACATGTGCACATATGTACACATGAAAGTACTTTTGTCATGTGTGAAAAATATATCTTTTAGGGATAAAATATAGATATTTTCAGGGAATATATATACAGTATATATAAAATACATATATATTATATATAATATATATGTGTCTATATACATATATATTATTATTATATATGTATTTTTCAGGGGTGACTTCCTTGTTTGAAACCTACTTTCCTGGACCTAGTATCCCCATTACACCCCACACTTGACAGCTGGGGCTCAGAACATAGACTACCAGTATCCCTTCCAAGTTTCTTCAAGAACTATACTATGCAGACCCTCTGAGACTCACCTCTGGGACCTTGAAGGACCCTTTGTGTTTACAGAGGCCACTGTGAGCGTCTCTGCCCAGCCTTCCACCAGAACCCCACCGGAAGGGGAGGAGGGGGTGTGTTGCTATGTGCACAGTCTTGCCCACCTCCAACATCAGCTACGCGCAGGGTGGGCTCGGGTGGGCAGAAGGGAGCTCGGAACATCTGCAACCAGAGCCATGCAAGTGAGCGCAGGGCCATACTCACCTTGAACGATACAGGCACCCAGGTAGGCAGCATCGGAAAAGGAGCACAGCAGTCGACCGTGAAAAATATCTCTTTTAATTTGCAAATACAAAAGGTACCTGCAACACAAAGGCAGAGATAGTCACCCTAAGTTTTGGCTGAAGCCTGGAAGAAGTAGAGTGATCGGCTCATGCTCTGTCCAACCCGTTCGCCAGAGCCCTGCCCAGCTCCAGAGCGCAGTGGAGGAACACCAAGCCCTCTTAGCAAGCAGAGGAAAGTCAAGAGGGGCCTTTGAGATTTAGAAAATCCAGAGTGTCTGTGGCTGAACAGACCTTATCGGCTCCCAAAGCTTAGTGGGCGCAGCCTTTTCAAAGAGCCAGGAGAAGAACTGAGGGAAACCACAGGGCCCAGCAGTCACTGCTCCCGTACAGTGACTGCCACAGCCACCACTGTCACCACACGGGGACCCGCTGCCTGTGTTCTATTTGAAATGGAAAATCAGGAAATTGATTCAATTAGTAAAACAAGCTCATCATTTCTAGGGGAGAGACAGACCGACATTTATCAATCAAAAGGGGAGTTGGTTATGAGGCCAGAAGGTCAGCTAACTCACAGCCGTGTCCCCGCAGCTCTCCAGGGCCGCACTGCCTGCAGAGGCCAGCGGAGTGCACTGGGGTAAGAGCCAAGGCAGAAGAGTGGGCAGTGGGGCTCCTAGGATGGGGCCAACCACCCTGCAGCTCCAGCCCCAGGCAGTTTTTTGGACAATCAAGGAGATTAGATCCACAAGTAAAACCTTTGGTTTTAAATGTTGCAACAAATTATTTTGAAAAAGCACTACAACGCCCAACAAAAACAGCCAGTAGGCACTGTTTGCCATCCCTGGCTCAGGCTCTCCTAGGCACTGTCCTGTCGGTTTCTCCATGTGGATCAAGCCCTCTTCAGATTTCCTGATCTTTCTCAGCCAGGCTAATTCTTTCATCCAAGGCCCAGGCCTGGGGGCTATTGTATCTGACCCACATAGCTTGGATATGTGTATACTCTTTCCATGTTTATTTTAGTATTTGATTCCCATTTGATTCCCAGAGACCTTGTTTTTTTCTTTCCTATGTTCTTGGAAGTATTGGGTCACCTCTCATCCAGTCCCAGTTACCATCGTTGATGGCGTCAACTTGGCTGAACCAGGGAGTACCCAGATATCAGGTTAAATTTTTTTTTTTTTTTTGGTGGTACTGGGGTTCCTGGAAGCCCTTCTACCTCCGGGCTACACTCCCAGACCTATTCTTACATTTTATTTGGAGACAGGGTCTCTTAAGCCAGCGCGCGCGGCTGGCTTCAAACCTGCGCGATCCTCCTATCTCTGCCACCCAAGCGTGGGGATTACAAGCGTGCGCCACCACGCCCAGCTCAGGTTAAATATTATTCCTGAGTGTCTATGGGGGAAGAGATTCACATTTGAGCTGGTGAACTGAGCAAAGCAGAAGGCCCTCCCGCCCCATCGTGGGGTGGATGCTATGCAGTCTGTGGAGGGACTGAACAGAACTAAAAGGCAGTGGAAGGCTGAACTCACTCTCTGCCTGTGTGAGCTGGGAAAGCAATCATTTGTCTTCCTGAAACCAGAAGGTTCTCAGGCCTTCAGACCTGGGCTGGAATCTATACCACCAATCCTCTGGCTGTCAAGCCTGCTAGCTTGACACTTGGTCATCCTAGGCCTCCAGCTTGCAGGAGGCAGATTACGGGACTCCTCAGCTTCCATAATTCTGTGAGCCAATCCCCCTAATAAAACTCATTTTATATTTAGATATTGATATAGAAATAGAAGTAGAACTAGATATACACTACTGGATGTTCCTCTGGAGAACCTAACACACGCCTGCAGTGCCCAAGTAATTTGATCTTCACTCAGCCTTCAGAGGAGCAACACTCACAATTCCCATTTTAAAGGCAAAGAACTGGAGGATTCTAAGGTCATAGGGATCCTGCCAGCCCCAGGCCACAGGAGCTCCCCACTGCTGGGTGCCGGCTCACTGGATCCACACTGGGTGCACTGAAGGATTCAGCAGCTCCCTGGTGTTTTCATTCACTGAATCTTTACCTTATACCACAAGGAAACATTATTCAACCCTAGAAATGAATAAGCTGCTGATAGGTGCTACGACATGTATGCACTTGAAAATATCATGTTAAGTAAAAGAACCCAGATGTAAAGGGCCACCTGTTGTATGATTCCTTTTAGGAAATATCCAAGATAGACAAACCTATAGATAAAAAACAAGATTAATGGTCTACAGGGACTGAGGAGAGGGAAGAATATAAGACAATTGCATCACCCAGGCTTCCTACTGGGTGATGAGAATGTTTGGTTGTGGCACAACCTTGTGACCACACTAAAAAAAAAAAAAAATCACTGAACTGCACACGTTGATGTCTGTCCAAAGAAACCAATGCTTTTGAAAGTCCAACTTGTCTTAGTGTGATGTTTCTCAATTTTTGTCATGGTTTAGAATGATCTGGGGGGCTTATGAAAATAAAGAATTCTGGGCCTACCCGAAGAGTTTCAGATTCAGCAGGTCTGGGGTAGGAGCAAGAATCCGTATTAATAACAAGTCCTCAAAGAGATGCTGTTGTTGCTGGTCCAGGGACCTCACTTCAAAGACCATGGCCCCAAATCATTCAAAATACAAAGGCCACAGAAATACTTGAAATGATCTAATCTTCCCTTCTTTAAAGACTGTAAACTACCAGGCCAAGTATCATTAGGTTTCTAGTTCTACACACTGAACATAAGAGAATTCATTTCTACTTTTTGATGAGCTTGGTATTAAAAAAAAAGGTTCAAATAACTGTTTATTGATGAATGATCTAATTACATAACTCAGAACTCAGATTTGATGAGAGATTGCTGAGAAAAAGAAAATCAGCTTTTTCGGAATCCCATCTTGGGTCACGTTAGCGATCTCTGGAGATGATCAGGGATTATTGTGGATTCAGCGTAATCCACCATACTCTACTGAGCCTTATGATGGCTTCAGCTTCTGGATGCTCATTTTTTTTAATACAGTAGCCATCAAAAATATTTCATCTTTCTTTAGTGACATTCCTGCATGAAAGAATTAAGCAAACAAAGCACAAGAGGATCGGAGAATAAATATTTGCACAGCCATTAGTGATATTGCCTCTCTACCTAACATGAATGGTACTTGCTTAAAAAATTAAACCCAGCATACTTTTGGTTACATTCAATTAAAAATATAGCATTTACAAAAGCCCTGAAATCTAAAGGACTGTAAGATAATCGTTCAAATGGAGAGAAAAAGGAAGGATGAAAAATCATTTCAAATAGTCTTCTTCATGAGTATTTTTGTTGCTTTGCCCTTTTAACCCTGCTCTCTTCCTAACTCCTAAACATGGTCATAAATATGATCTTTACTTCTCTCATTTTTAAAATCCTTCTCGGGTTTTAGGTTAACCTTATGACAAAATAAAAACTTACCACACAAGGAAAGCTAAATGCTTTTAAGACAAGGAATTTTGGATGCCGTGAGGCATTCCACGGGTTCTAAATCAGTTTGGAATTCTAAGGACTGACTGTGTTGTCTAAGAAAAGGAATCTCTACCTGCGCAAAGGCAGGGGACTATCTCAGTTTTCTTTCAAAACATCAGAATATTCACAGTATACCACGATTCGTGATTGAGCTACTCAAAGACAGATAAACACTAGAAAATTTAATCGAGAGGGGCCTAACCGGGGTTTTTAACTAAAACTTTGCATTCTTTTACTCTCCAGTGGGGATTTTCTCATCAACAACAGAAGACGCATCCTTAATTTATGTTGTGACATATATTCAATTTTCATCCTTCAGACAAGATTATAGAGAAAACAAATGCCAAAATGCAGCATTCAGTTTTGATTTGACCTTCCTAATGACACTGCTAGCACCCTCAGTGAGAACAAATAGCTCCTTCTCTCAATTTTTCCCCCCTGTTGTTAGTACATCCAGCTCCTCCCTACTGGGTAGATATTCAGAACTGAGGAAGAATGTATCAAACAAATAAATAAGCTTTTCAGGCCAAAAGCAGGTCAAGGCCACATATTGTATGATTCCATTGATACAAAATGTCCAGAATAGACAAATCCATAGAGACAGAAGGTGGATTAGTGGTTGCCTGGAGCTAAGAGAGGGGATAATGCATAGTGCCTGCTATCGGGTGTGGGGTTCTGGGGGATTGATGAAAATGTTCTGAAACTAGATAGTGGTGATGGTGGTCCATCACTGTGGGTGAATGCCAATGAGCTGTATACTTTGAAATGGTAAAATTAATTGATGTTATATGAATTTTAGATCAATAAAAAGAAAAAAGCAGACCAGGTTTAAAATAATAACCACCACTTACAATGCCCATTATATATTATCCCTCCTTCACACACACACACACACACACACACACACACACACACACACACTTCTGACCTCCTACCCCAGAGCAAAGCTCTCACTAAATGACTGTCAGCAAATTAATAGCAGATAACAGAACCATCTGCGCCCTTCCAAAGTCACTTCAGTGCCACTAAGGTCAAGTTTTACCAGAAACTCTAGATAACAAGAAAGCAAAATATCCAAGAACACCACCTTCCCCCTGCCGATGATGAGAGCGATTTGCATCTGTTTTTCTGTATCTGCACCTAAGCAGATTATTCTGAGAGATGGTTATACCCAGTGATATGGGGGATCACCAAATCCGAGTCCCGTGGAGAACTAAGTGTATAGTAGCTCTAATCTCTGGCCTCTGGCCACCATGAAGCTGGACACTCTGGTGTCCTGTTGGGCAACATTTGAGGGTTATTCAGGAAAGCCAAACTCCCAGAAGATGGACTGAATGTGACCCCAGCAGGGGAAGATGGACTCGGAAAAAATCAGAGAACTGGACAAAAAGTCTATACTCTATACGAAAAGTTTACAAGCAGTCTAAACCTGCCCCAGAGTTATCATTTAGCAATTAGAAAGCAGAATGACCAGCTGCCCACTCTGTCCTAGATCTTCTCCCTCCAGAAAAGCTTAGATCCAGAAGACAGGCTGGGGCTGTTCCAGCTATGAATCTGCCTGCATCCTAAAGGCAGTCGCCTTCTACTTATTTTTAGCATCCCACTGTCAGATGTTTTCAGAGAGTACATCTCCCTCAAAACCACTGCTTTTTTTTTCTGTGCAACTAATTACACTCCCAATAACAATTGTTTGAAGAAGAAAAAATCCCAAGACAATTAAGTGTACAAGAAGCGTTTCAAGCCAAAATGCTGAGCTCGGTACCTGATTCCTTGAGATGTTCTGATCTAGACAAGAGGCCCATCCAGCCCAGGAGATGGCAGAGGCCCTGCTGGCCCAGGGTGTAGGTGAAACATACAAACAAACGGAAAATACCTTGTGAGCTCTTCTTTAATCTTCAGGGGTTCGTGTGGGTAGAATTTCACTCTAAAGCACATGGTGTATGGTGGATGCGCTGAAACATCATAAAGAAAAGGCATGAGATAAGCAGCAAAGACCATGACCCAAACACACAGAGGACATCAGCCATGAAGCCACACCGGCTAGCCTGGAGGGGCAAGGTGTGGGAAGGGAGGCTTTCGGGAAGGAGCGGGTAGGATGTCCATGAAAACAAAGCAATGGTGACCACGAAACGCAAGGCAATGCTGGACAGCGATGCAAAATACAAGCTCCTAGTCAGTCAGGGCGTCTTTCCACCTCACAGCGCACCTCCATTCCTTCACTCCCTCCAGGGCATGGGGAACCTCCAGAGAACCTTCCCTCTTCTCATTCTTCCCACCCCCTTAGGACAGATAAATTGCCCTTAAATATCAACCATGTTTGGGGCTCCTGAGAGATTTTCAGCCTGTGAGGTGGAAAATGTCGCTATACATGACTAGTTTTTCTAAAATGATGGTGCTTTTGAATTAAAATTGAGACTTAAAAAAAAAAAAACAGAGTTAGCCATTCACAGATCCTACTTTGTAGGCTTTCAGTATTCACTATACATGAGGCAGTTGCCTGTACTGAAATAAACTGTTACAGTTTCATAGTTTGTCTGAGTCAAGACAATGCTGTGCAGGCTGGGGTTCTAGTGAGGTGAATGGTTCTGGGATGTTCTGATGGCATCAGATATCCAGAACCCAAGGACCAGCTAAGGAGATTCTGCAAGATTCCCAACATTCTCAATTATAAGCCCACTTCTGACTTGCAGTATTACCCTGATAAATGCATAAAAGTGAAGAAAAATGCATGCAGGTTCAGTTAATATATAAAATGGACGTCCTAAAATCAAGGCAATGTCTGTTTCCATACATCTGACATACTTGCTCACTTGACTCTGTATTAATTAGTATAAATATCTGGGATCAGCTCGGGCCCTACCTATTCTCCCCAAACTCTTCCTGAAGATATACAGGGGCTAAATCACCATCCAGGTCTATATCTAGGCCATTGTAAACATGGCACATTCTTCATGTAAAAGAATGATCAGCTTCAAATACGAATGTATAATGAGGATAATACGGAAAATAAGTACTAAATATAGTTTGATAGGAAACATACAAATCTCAAAATAGCAGCATTTTACATCTCAGCAGAAAAACCTGACCATGTGTACTTTCTCTCTCCCTCCCTCTCTCCCTCCCTCTCTCCCTCCCTCTCTCTCCCTCCCTCTCTTTCCCTCTCTCCCTCTCTCCCTCCCTCTCTCCCTCTCTCTCCCTCTCTCTCCTCTCTCTCCCTCTCCCTCTCTCCCTCCATCCCTCTCTTCTCTCTCTTCTCTCTCTCTCCCTCTCTCTCTCCCTCCCTCCCTCCTCTCTCTCTCTCTCTCTCTCTCTTCCCCTCTCTACCTCCCTCCCTCTCTCCTCCCTCTCTCCCTCCCTCCCTCTCTCCTCCCTTTTCTCTCTCACTCTCTCTCTCCCTCTCTCTCCCTCTCTCCCTCCCTCTCTCCTCCCTCTCTCCTCCCTCTCTCTCCCTCCCTCCCTCTCTCCTCCCTCTCTTCTCTTTCTCTCTCCCTCTCTCTCTCCCTCTCTCTCCCTCTCTCCCTCCCTCTCTCCTCCCTCTCTCCTCCCTCTCTCTCCCTCCCTCCCTCTCTCCTCCCTCTCTTCTCTCTCTCCCTCTCTTTTCTCTCTCCCTTTCTCTCTCCTTCTCTCTCTCTCTCTCTCTCTCTCTCTCTCTCTCTCTCTCTCCCTCCCTCCCTCCCTCCCTCTCTCTCTCCCTCCCTCCCCCCTCCCTGCCCCCTCTCTCTTTTTCTCTCTCGGGAAGCGTGATAACTCCATTTGATGCCCTACTTCAGCAGATTAGGGGCACTGAGTTGGTGCTTTTAACTTGACTCTGTGTTTCCTAGATTTAAGAAAGGCAGCATGTTTTTCTGAAGCACTCGAATAAAAGAGACATTTTTCTATATAGCAAAGAAACAAGTGATTCTCAAGTTATTCGCCTTCTATGATAACTAGAAATTGAGTTTAATTCAAAATATTTTATGTTTAAATATTTCCAATACTTCCTTTTAATTTGTTTGAAATACCGCCTTTACGTGATTAAAACTTTAAATGATGGCTTTTCATCATAAAACTTCTGGATTTAAAAGAAAGATTGAGACCATTTTTATAAAAGAACTACTGAACCCAAGATGGGATTAACATGTAAGAAGAAAGGAAGTTTCTCTTTTTTTCTTTCATGTATCTTTTATTAAAAACTTTTAAATTAGTATATATTTTAACACAACCAGTGAAGACATAGATGATAGATAGATATCTTCACTTTGTCTCTATTTCTGACGTTCTATCTCTCAGATTCCTAATACAGCTCACCCCATCCCCAAACTCTCCAAACATTGTTCACAACCTCATCGATATTCTTCTACACCCTTTTGCCATTCTCACGCACATATATGCTAACATAACCATATATGTAGGATTTTTTAATTGACTCTCCCCAAATTAAATCATAATACATTTATCTCTTGTTTTTCTCACTTAACTCCATATAGATCTAAATCACTATAACAGCATAATAGTTCATATAATAATAGATAAACCCAAATTTACTCAACTATTCCCTTCTAACTGTCATTTAGGTTGTTTCCATGTTTTTGAAGTTCAAAAAATGCTTACACACACACACACACACACACACACACACACACACACACTTATACATAGATCATAAGTATTTCTGAGACAAACTCCCAATAGTTGAACTTTTGGGGTCAAAAGACATTGCAAAATGTTTTAAAGGAAGAAGAAAAATAAAGTCAGCTGGCTGGAGATGGTATGGGGAAAAGAAAATTACAAAAGATACCCCCGAACTAGAGCTGTTCTTTCTCTACCACCTGGGCAGCATCTGTTTACCATGCCCTAACGTTGGTTTCAGAAGGTTTCTGAGCTGATCACATACACATCAGAACTAGGACTCCTCCTAAGGAAGTGGGGCCCGAGGCCTCTCCCGGGACACCATCTTTGAATCCCTCTGAGTGTAGGCCATCCTTCCACCCAGGCATCCTTACTCCAGGCCTGAGGGTTTAGAAATGCCTAGCACTTTTCCCACACTGAGAGCCCAGCCTCATTTGAGGGCAGCAATCATGGTCCTTTGGCGTCTTCCCTAAAACCAACACCTCTGTTCCTTTAACTCCTCCTCATGTGAAGGAGTCCTGAGTGCCCTCCCTGGGGCACTTTCTTCTCTGCTCTGTGCTTCCTGGAGCATAGGGCCAGGGTTTGCTGGGCATAATCAGCGCCTCCTCTCCACAGCCTCCAGTGTTGATTCACTCAGAGTTTATAACAGACTACACTGTTCATTCTTTTACATATGCCGTCACTAAGTCACACGGAAAAAACACGGAGCTCTGATATCCTCCTCCTGCTGGAATGTGATCACAGGAGAAATTAATGCATGGCGCTAATGATACATTCATCACAAGACCCATTATCAGGGAACGATGATAGCTGGTAGCTGAAAAAACCAGGAGGAGGTACTTTTCAAGTCCAAAACATTCTGTTTTCCTCTACCATCGTATGCCCCTACCGTGTCGCTCATATCCACCCAGCATCATTTACCCCATGTGGTCAGTATCAACAAAGGAGTTTCCCTATATGTTAAAAGGAGCACTTGGTTCCAGCATTGTGAACCAGGAGTAACCCCAGGAACCCACAATGACAAGTTCGATCTCATCACACCAGGCCCAGAGAGGCCCCTGAGACAGAGGCCTTCTTCTCAAAGAACTCGTGATTCTTGGTGCAAAATCCTCTTATTAAATGATAATGTCCTACATGAAGGTATCACTATCAATCTCACCGACATGTTCAGGGAGGGAGGGACTGTAAGTCATTCCACAAGGAAATGGGGTGCCATCTCTACCCTCAAGTGTAGCAGGCGCTGATTTGGGGTCAGAAGCCGGCATTTGAGCACAGCACACACCCACACTGGCTGCGTGACTGCCATAGGCACACTTCCCAGGTTCCACTGGCAGCCCACGTTTACTGGTTGGGACGTGTCCAAGGTCCTGAATCTCTGGAGATTCTTCTGCAAGGTGCCAGTGTCTTTGCAAAGCCCAGCTTTCACATCTTATTCTTCAATCTATGGGGAAAGGAATGCTGCTTATCTGTGCCAAATATCTGGTGCAGAATCAGTAGATGGAATCATCTGATAAGGGAGCTATTGAGGACCAATAAAACCCACCTTCTGCACGGGGATACACCCCCATGGTGTCATCATGAACAGCCACTGTGCCTTGTTGCTAGACCGGCCAGCATGGGCACCTCACCGCAGGTCATCTCTACTCTGATACTCGGGCTTCAGCATCCACAACAGGTCACACAGGATGGTGAGAACACTGTGTCCCCTAACAGGGTGAGACCCCCAAGTTGTAAAGGGGATTTTCAGCAGTGATCTTGAGCAAGCAACCTACCTCCCTGTTTCGTGCTGTGGAAAAGGGCACTGTAGCAGCTTCCACTTTACCTCTCAGAGGTGTTTGGGTGAACCAAATGGGTTCTTGGCACACACACACATGGGTCATTATCAAAATTGGAGGGTTTTTCCAGACGTGGTGGCACACACTTGTAACCCCAGCATACAGGAGGCTGAGACAGGAGGATCGTGGTTCGCGGAGAGCCTCAATTTAGTGAGTCCCTTTGCAACTCAGTGAGACCTTTTTTCAAAATAAAGAATTAAAAAATAGGGCTGGGGTGTAGCTCGGAGGTAGAATGCCCCTGGATCCCATCCCCAGTATTGCAAAAAAAGAAAAAGATAAAGAAATCTCAGAGACCAAGGTCTCACTAGGTTGCAGAGGACCTCACTAAGTTTCTACAGTTGATCAGACCTGCCATCCTCCTGTCTCAGCTTCTCTAGCACTGGGATTATAGGAATGTGGCGCCATGCCTGGCTGAGATTTTGTTTTGCTGGGATAAACAATTCTTCCAGAAAAAGGAAAGAAAATAGGTGGAAATGAGGAGAGGATGGGGAAGACTGAACTGAGCTCAACTCAACAGCTGAAAAACATTTCCTGAGCCACATAAGAGCTAAAAACGAAGAATACGATTGAGGGGCAGACAATGGGGGAAATGCAAAACCCATTTTAAAAAATGCCAGGAGCGTGTAATTGCTCTGAGAAGCGCAGGGCTCCTCTCTCCCCGCAGACCCATGCCTGCCAGGCAGGGCTGAGGAGGCTAAGCACCTGCTCCAGGCAGCTCGGAGGCCCCGTTCACATCAGCAGATCCTAGGATACCATCATTTTGGTAACTGGTTAACAGTGAGGACATTGGGGAGAGGTCCAGCTGATTATAAAGCAGAGACAGATTTTCTTATCTACGTGTTGAGGTCTTGCCCAGAAATGGAGTTGGGAAGAGGAAATTATTAGCTGAGTGGGCTCCTGGGTGGAAATGAAAAAAGAGGTTTCTCTTTTTAACCAAAAACCTTACTCAAATCTTCTCAGAGACAAATAGAGGTTTTGAGAGAGAAACATCATTTAGTAGCTTTTCTTAAAATGCAGAAATCTTCCTTCGGTCATCACAAAAAAATCAAAGGAAGATTTTTTAAAAAGCATAACTTCAGAAATACACATATAAACTAATGATCTTTCTCATACAATTCTGGCTTGCAGATAAGAAAAGTATCCCCCAGACTCAAGCATAAAGCCCACGGCTGCGGCAGGTTTCAGGGCAATTCCTGTACCTGAAACATGATTGGACTTCCCACCTCTGAGACTCCTTTGAGGACAACGATATCAATAACAAAAGTGATCTATCTTTCAGACTTTCAGACTCCAGAGAAATATTGCAAAGGGTCTGGTGTTGCAGACAACAACAAATCATATCCCCCACAAATCTGAGGCTCGCTTTCCAGGAGAACCCAAGCTGGCACTAGGGGCTCCCAGATGCTTCCACACAGCTGACATCTTTTATTCCTGAGCAAGTGAAGGAGGGCACCTCACATCCCTGCTGTGCACAGGCATGCTCGTGACATCAATGGATGTGTCTATGCAGCTCAGAAGCACAAGCTACACCCGGGCAAGATGGCGCCTGGGCACCATCAGAAGAGCACTGTTCACCTGCACCCAATAAGGGCTCTTGGGACATGCGGAAGTAAGCCAGCCCCAGAGAACAGTCTGCATGGATGCCTGCTGACAACTGCTACCATAGCATCAACAACACAGATGTTCCCAGCACTCCTGCTGGAGATACATGACTGCACTGCATCTGTGGATGGTGTCCTTGTTGTGTTTAATTCATCCTCCTCCTGGTGTGGTTCTCTCTCGTGCTTTTATCACACATGCATGCACTGCCTGAAGCCACTCTAAGCACTCTCTTAGGGGATGTAGGTTGCTGGCCTCCAAGATTCTGCATCTCTGAGCTCTCTGGCTGCCTTGTGCCTGTTCAAAAGCTCGGAAAGAGATGTTGGGATCCAATGTTTTTAATCACAAGTTCATCATATGAACAAATTATTTTGACCACACTCTTGGCTTCTGTTTCCTGGTCTGTGCGATGGGAATAAAAATGGAACCAACCACAGACAGCAGGGATCAGTAAACTTTCTCTGTACAGGCCACAGTGTAAATATTTTCCCAACTTTGGGTCCCTCAAAGTCTGTCTTAGCTGCTCACTCAGTTGTTTCAGTGCAGAAGTAACCACAGATGACATGGAAACAATGGATATTGCTGGGTTCTAATAAAACATGGAAATTTGCATTTTATATCATTTTATATGTCACCAATTATTATTTGTCTTTTGATTTTTTTCGGCCATTAAAAATGTGGAACTTGTTTTTCACCTGCAGTCCACACAAGTGGCAGTTGGCTTTGCCCATTAACTCTGATAAAGACCACGAGGGGGATGGTGTGATCTAATGAGTGCCCGGCACTCAGCCTTCAACATGTGATAACACTAACACTCCAGGAAGGACCCAGCAGAGTTGAGGTAGAACCCGTCTACTTTATTTGACCCTTTACCTAGGTTGAAAGAGTGCAAGTCATCTCTCAGGAAAGAGTGGGGATAAAGTGGCCATGAAAAGGTGTACACACAAAGAGGGATTTGGGCATTTTGGGCATCTATAAGAGAATTCTGATGCCCAAACCTGGCATGCAGTGAGTTGATAATTTTAGCCAAAAAGTTATCAAGAGCACCTGAAACTCAAGACAGACACCTGCTGTTGCTGATGGGCAACCAACTGGACCCCTGGGAAGTCATTTTGGGAGGTGTAAAGCAACACGTAATACTAATAATTAAAACACCATACTCAACTGCTTATATAACTTGCTACTGAGATTTTAGACCATAAAATTGCATACAAGAATCACTGGCTATATAGGACTTCCAACCAAACAGAAAGATAAAGCTTTCCTCCTCCCTTGGCCCACGGTGGAATTACTCAGGTACGCCTACGCCAAAACATGGAACCTCTTGATTCATCTTGAAACGCAAGGAGACACTTGTGCTAGCAACACCTGTGAGGTTTTGAATCACCTGGACCACTAGGATGAGCATGGGCAATGCAGAGAGAAGAAGGAGCCCCCCTTAGTTCAAGGAACTAAGGCAGGAGAAGTTCCTGTCCCACCTGCTTTCTTCCCACAGGGAGGAGTGCTGGGTCCTCCCTGAAGCCCAAGGACCCTCCATCCACCACACCCAGTAAAACTGATGTCGGTGTCACCACCAACTATACCACAAGGACAGAGTTAAAATTAGAAATCTGTAGCTTGTCAAATGTGTACATAATTTAGAATTGTATGCTATTAAAATAAGTGGGGTGTTTTTTGGTTTTTTTTTGTTTTTTTTTTTTTTTGGTCATTGCTATTGTTCCCATGACCATTTTCCATGTTGAGAACTAAAGAAAGAGCACAGTGTAGGAACCACTGATGGGCTCCCATTGCATCAACACCTGAGAGAAGGACCAAACATGGACAGTGAAAAAGAGATCCAGGCACACTCAACTATCAGAGAGGAACTAGCCTCCAAAGCTGGGAGTTCTGGGACCCTTTGTGGCTTGAACAAAAGTCACAGTTGCTCTTCCTGGGAAGAAACACCAGGAAGAAGTCAGGTGGAGAGAGGCAGACTGAAGCCACGTGCGTTGGGGATTTTGTGTTGTTTTGTTGTATATGCACACTTTCATTGGTTCATCATGGTTGTACATCAGAGTAGGTTCAAAGTTATACAAATAAACATGCACACAGGTCCTAGTGTGTTTCCCTCCGGTCCCACCCTGCTACCCACCCCTGCCATACATAATAGGGAGAGTCGTACATGGGCAGAGTGTAATTTGAACGGTTTCATTCATTAGTTCCTCCTTTCTTTCCCCTGAACAGATGAATGACTAACAAAAAATATGGTATATAACATCGGGTGTGGTGGCGCACACATGTAATCCCTGCGCTTGGGAGGCGGAGACAGGAGGATTGCGCTGGTTCACTGGCTTAAGAGACCCTGTTTCAAAAAAAAAAAAAAATTACAAAATAGGTCTGGGAGTGTAGCCTGGAGGTAGAAGGGCTTCCAGGAACCCCAGTGCCACCAAATATATATATATTTGTATATATATGTATATATATATACACAAATATATATATATATTTGGTATATATAATATACATATATGCATATATATATTGAAATTTTACTCAGCCATAAAGAGCAAAATTATGTCATTTGCATGAAAATGGATAGAACTGGAGAAGATTATGCTAAGTGAGAGCAACCAGTTTCTAAAAGTCAAAGGCCAAGCCAGGCATAGAGGCATACTCGCATAATCCCAGTACCTGGGAGGCCGAAACAGGAGGATCGCAGGTTCCTGGCCAGCCTCAACTACCAAGTGAGGCCCTACACAACTTAGTGAGATTCTGTTTCAAAATATGGTTTATTCCATATTTTTTATTAAATACAGCCAGGGGTGTAGCTTGGAGATAGAATGCCCCTGGTTTCAATCCCCAGTACCGCAAAAAAAAAAAAAAAATTTAAGGTCAAATTTTTTCTCTCATATGTGAAAGCTAGAGAAAATAGCTTTAGAAAGAAACTTTTTAGGGAAAGAAACTTTAGATAATTGAGGAAAGAGGCTAGTAGAATTGGGTGGTTTTAAAAATATTCTGAAGTGAATTTCATTTGGTTGGGTGTTTTATTTGGGGTTTTGTTGTTGTTTTGTTTGTTTTTAAAGAACATTGCAGTTGAATTTCCCCTTGCTTCCCCAAAGCAGCACCACAATTCTAACTGACAGCATTCACTATGAACCAATTACACGCATAGCCTCATATTAAACCAGGACCAGATGAGTAAATCCCCCAGACACAGTACTGGAGATTCAGTCCTATCTGTGTATACGAATGAGGGCGGTGGAATAGGCGGATCCAGCGGGTCTGCAGACGGGGTTACTGTCCATGGGCCGCACTGTCACACGCATATGATCACATTCAGCAACGAAGAACACAGAGGGAGAGAGGACTGGAACACGAAGCCAAGACAGGAAGGCCACCCAGAAAGGAAAGGCAAACAGCAAGGGCCGGGGCCACAGGGGCTGCTCAGTGGGACGAAAACTCACATCCACCCTGAACCGCCTTGGAACCCTTTTTGGAAACTGGATTTGTGCAGATGTAATTAAAGAAGATGAGGTCATACTAAGGCATGGGGGCACTGAATCCAATGGCGAATGCCTTCCTAAGTAAAAGGTCAGGGAGACTTGGACTAGTGGTGAGACACAGGGAGGGAGAGATTGGAGAGAGGCCCCGCTGGGCCAGGCAACGAAGGGCTCCTCCTTAGACCCTTTGAGGGAGCGTGGTCCTGCACACCTTGATTCCAGGTTTCTAGCCTCCAGGACTGTGAAGGAATGCGTTTCTGTTGCTTTAAGCCACCAGGCGTGTGATCATTTGTTCTGGCCTGAAAACTAGCACACTCAGCAAGAGGAGCCATGGGAAGGAAATGAGTGGGGAGTCGAGCATCCAAGCTGGCCCGGGGATGGGACAGGACCCGGACTTTCTCCTTCCGTTCCGCACACCAGATCAAAAGGGGCACTCTTGTTTCTCTGTCCCCCTCTCCTGCTCTGTCTTTGCTCCCACTGATCATTCCACGGCCAGGGAGCCCCAAGCGGAACGCCCGAAAGCTAAGAAACGCACACGTGTTCTGGAGTGCCCAGAACACTTCCATCAGAGTCAGGGAGGAGATGGTATCTAGGGTTTGCAGGTAGAGTGGGTCAGTGCTGGGAAGGAGCACCGAAGACACCTTCCAGCAACTAGACTCCTCAATATCGCCAGACTCAGCACAGAGCCTGTTGGAAGAGGAAGCCGGCTTGCTTTCCTCCAGGGCCCAGTTTTTATATTATACACTTAATGCCTAAAGCACTTTGATTCCCTCCTTCCTTTCTCTCTCCCCTTCTCTCTCTCTCTTTTATCCATCTCTCTCTTTATCTTGATTTTTGCATATAAAGCTATCTCTCTCATTATCTATTTTATCATTTTTATTACCAAGCAATCTACGAATATTTTCTTGCTGTAAAAGCTTTAAGTAAAATATCAATATATATAACAAGATGTGAAAGCTGCACACCCCTGTGTCCTACTCTCTTCCCCATGGTGTAAATCCTCCCAGTCCTCCTTCTAAGCATTTATACACTTATATAAAGTCATTTTTTATTTTTATATAAATAAATCATTCTCTATGTGGTTATTATCTGCCTTTTTTTTGTGTGTGTGGTACTGGAGATTGAACCCAGGTGCAATCTACCTCTGGGCTATACCCCCAGCCATATTATATTTTTTATTTGGAAACAGGATCTCACTAAGTTGCTGAGAGCCTCACTAAGTTGCTGAGGCTGACTTCAAATCTGCGTGATCCTCCTGTCTCAGCCTCCCAAGTACTAGGATTACAAATGTGTACCACCACGCCTGGCTCATTATCTGCTTTTTTTTTTTAACTTGACAATATATCTAATAAATCCTCCATGTCAATCATATATGTCAACATTATTCTTTTAATGATTATGTATATCCCACATAATTTATTTATCCATAATAAAATTGCTAGGATTTTCATAGCTCTTATTTCTCAGTGTTATAAGCAATACAGTAACGGGCACCTTTGCATAACATGTACCTGTATACGAATAAGTCTTTCTTTTGAGAGATTCCTAGAGGTTGACTTGCTAGATCAAGAGGCATAGGTGTTTTTAGTATTCAAAGATACATCCAAATCTCCCTTCAAAACTGGCTTCACCAGCCTGTCCACTCTCACCTTAAGCTGGTACTCTCATGCTTTACAACTGGATGCTACCAGGACTTGTAATTTTTCCAATATAATAAACAAAAATAAATTTTAAATTTGCATTTCCTTTGTTACCAGTAATGTTAAGCATCTGTTTGTGAGTGTATTGGTCACTTTTACTCCTTCTATGTGTCTTTTGCACATTCTTTTCTACTGGGCTGTTCGTTTCTTGGTTTATAGCATTATACTTTAGACATACTATGTAGATACACTATAGCTGGGTGTGGTGGCACACACTTGTAATCCCAGCATTCGGGAAGCTGAGACCTGGAGGATCGTGGTTCACGGACAGCCTCAGCTAATTAGTGAGACTCTTTGCAACTCAGTGAGACCCGGTTTCAAAATAAAGAATAAAAAATAGGGCAGGGGATATAGCTTGGAGGTCAAATGCCCCTGGGTTCCATCCTCAGACCCGCAAATAAATAAATAAATAAATAAATAAATAAATAAAACAGATTCACTATTGCTATACATTTGGCAAATGTTCTCATTATTTTGCCTGTGGTTAGTTTGTTAATCATTTGTTTTATATGCATTGACAAATATTCATTGAGAATCTACCTTGTGCAGTGAACAAACCAGGTGTTCTGGTTCAAAAGTTTAATTTGTCAGCATTTTGTTTTGTTGCTTCTGAGTTACACACTTTCCTTTGGAAGCCCTGTGCTACCCCATGAGTATAAACTTTATTAAATTTTTAATATTAATATTAGATAGTCTAATTGTATTATTAATTATATTAATAACATTAATACAATTATTAATTATTAATAATCTTAAATTTCTATCCCAAGCCAGGCATGGTGGCGCACACTTATAATCCCAGTACTTGGGAGATTGAGACAGGAAGAACACAGGTTCAAGGAAAGTGAGTAGCAGTAAGACTCATCAACCTAGTAAGACCCTGTTTCAAAATAAAAATAAAATAGGGCTGGGGGTATAGGTCAGAGGTCAAATGTCCTTTGGTTCAATCCCAGTACCAATAAATAAATAAATAAATAAATAAATAAATAAATAAATAAACAAACAAAAAACAAATATCAGGTATGGTGGCTCAACTTGTAGTCCCTGTGCTTGGGAGGCTGAGACAGGGGATCCGCAGGTTAGCCCCTCCACAACTTAGTGAGACTCTGTTTCAGAATAAAGGATAAAAAATATGGCATCTTGAAAAGGTTGGAGCAGAGATAGGGATACAGCTCAGTGGTAGTGTGTGCTTTGCATGGTGATCCCTGGGTTCGATTCTCAGCACCACAAATAAATAAATAGAATTAAAAATTTTTTAAATGGATCACAGTGAAGAACCTGAATATCCACCGTTCTTTGTGAGTGATATGGGAATGTGAGAAGCAGTTTTTCTGAGGAATTGTGCACATGGAGCATACAAGGCCCGTCCATACCTACGGAGGATACCTGGCTCTGCAGCTGGCTCCCTCTGATAACTTCACAAATGAGTTACGAGGGTTGGACTCATTTTCTATGTCATAATGTACAGGCCCTGGTTTAAGTATTTTTCCACTTTACAGTAAAATTGATATTTCTAGGATATACACATGAGAACACAGAAATTCTTAATGCTAAAAGACATCACAAACAACAGCAAAACTAGGTTTGTGATCTTGAGAAAATTATATACTTTTTGTTCATTAGTCTCCTTAGAAATACAACAGGGAAGAAAAGAACCCCTTGAGTGACATGATATACACTCATCTGATCTCTGATGAGAAACTAATTTATTACTTACATTTTGCAGAGCCCTGGAAAAGGTGATGTAGGAAGGGATAAATGGATTTGCGGGGAGATGGTTGGGACCCTGATCAGTTCCTAGAACCAGCAAACCACCTCGTCTGGCTTGGAAATGGAAGTTTATACTATTCTTGTTGGCAGATTCTGACCCATTTGCCATTAGATTGAAACTGACTGGTGCGCAAATGTCAATCTTTAAACCATTTCTATTGAACATTATACCTTTTCAGTTAGTTGTTTGGATTGGCTTTACTGTGGAGACAAAGCTCTTAAGCAGCAAATTCCTCAAGAGCTTTTAATTTTCCACAAATTTTAAACTATTCCTTCAATTAAGTGTTGGAATACATCTAAAGATAAATTTATATTTCAAAACCTGTCATCGCCCATGGAAAACATTTCATGACATTTAAGAATCAAAGTCAAAGAACCATTCAATATAAATAAGATTACTGGAAAATATATTCAATATGTTTAAACATATAAACAAAAAATGTCGACTTTTGGCAGCTAAAGGGGAAAAGTTAACATGAGCTGCTTTTTCCTCCAGCTGTGAGTTCATCCTCTTTTCCTGCATCCTCATATTTCCTTCCTATATGGGGCCTCCCGAGCCCTCTGTCTTTCTTCCTCTATGGGGATGCAGGCCCCACCTCCGTGCCAGCCTCGCCCCAAAGCCTGCCCCTCCTGGACTTCCCATACCCCCCGCTGCACCTGCTCACATCTCAACACACACCTCTCACACCAGCCAAGCAGAGTTTGCTCTCCAAGGATGGGAGGAGGCAGGGGAGGGTCAAGAAGAGAGGGTAAAAGAAGAAAGCTACAGAATATTTGTTTCCTATCCATGAAGTCTCTCCTTTCTCCCACCTAAAAACCTTGTCCAGAATAATTTCATATTTGAGGAAGAAAAGAACCCCTTGAGTGGTAAGCGACATGATATACACTCATCTGATCTCTGATGAGAAACTAATTTATGACTTACATTTTGCAGAGCCCTGGAAAAGGTGATGTAGGAAGGGATAAATGGATTTGTGGGGAGGCAATGAATTTCTGAGGTGCATTTAAGAAGTTCTCCAAACTTATATATAAAAGTAGGGTGGCTATAGCCCGACATGGTTGACCAGAATAACAACAAGAAAAAAATCCTGTCACCCAGGTCTACCAGTCAACACCCTCTTCATGACACCCCTGGTGGATGGCCCAGGATTCTAGAGAGAGGTTGTGCTCAGAACATCAGAGCTTTAGAACAATTTCCCAGAAGAAAAACTGTATTTTACTTCCTTTGGAGAGTTGGATGAGTGGAAAAGAATAACACTATTCAGTAAAGAAGTTACTGGTAGGATTTTAGTTTCCAAACATACCTGCTTCTTCCATCTCCCTCATAACTGCACTGACCTCTGGAACCATTTCCTAGCAAGCCCCCAACCAAAAGGAACCAGAGTACCTGGTGGTTATGTTTAAGGACTATTCGCTTATCTATTTCCAAAGCTCTTGTTTGAATATGAAATATGAGGGCAAGAAGGTGGGGAGGAGGAGACACAGAGGACTATAAGACTCATGGCTACAGGGGCAGGAGGGGCAAAGTCAAAGAAAAGGAGGGTGAGACACGGCTCTCCCTGGGAAGAGAAGTCCCTGGTCATCCATGTGTCTTCAACACCACCCTTTCTTCCACTGGCAGGAGAAATTTTGTCAAGAAATAGAATCTATCTTTGGATATTTCACAACAAAAGTAAAACCAGATTGACACTTACATTTCATTTGCTTGGAGATGGACTTGTTAGGTTCAAGCCAGTGCTAGGGAGAGAAAAAGAAAAACAGATATTGTGGGTGAAATTATTTACTTAATACTTAAAGGAATTCCAAGGTCTAAGGACCAACATAAACAGATCGACAATAATAATAACACAGACAGGGGTGCAAATTACAGAGGATTCAGTTTCTGAGTAATATTTGAGTCAAACAACTGCTAGAAACGCAGGACAAAGGAGAGAATATACACTTAAGTGGGATGTACTAGTGACTCTAGATGACTCCTAGGTGGCTCTGGGGAAGCTGCAGATGGCTAGAGACTGGGAGTATTTGACATACAGAAACTCAAAGAGTCACAGTCCAGGACAACATCAGAACTGGGTTCCTCTTCCAGGCCAAGCTCCTCAAAGAGGAGCATTGGGCCAAGTCAACGTGAAACCCACCACGCTTCCTTTACAGTAGGGAGGAACAAACGATTTTAAATATCTTATTTTCAGAGCCATGAGGTCATGAAAAAGAGAAATCAACACAAAACAAAGCCCAAAGGCCTGAGTAGTTCATAGTCGTGTTACTGACGGGCATTTGTTTGAAGCAGCCACCACGCTGGTCCCCGTGGCTGGCTTTTTCTGCACCATACAAAGGTCACTTGGACATGCTGAGAGCCAGGCAGCTTTGAGACCACTAATCATGATGTCCCTGAAGCTGCCGAGGGAATGTCAAGAGGAGTCACTTTCTACACCCGCAGTTTATAAAGATGGTAAGAGGGAGTGCTGGTGGGTTTCCATCGTGAGTTCAGGGACTCCTCCCTCATGGGACACCTTGCCTGCTTGATGATGGAGGAGGAAACTTACCATCTGTTGAGCTCTTAGACCTCGCTGAACTCTTACAACTCCTTTGTGGCACCCAGTAAGCTTGGAGGTTCTGTATTATCCTGTATTACCCTTACTCTTAGATATAAATGCATACCCATACAGTTTAATAAAAGCTAGCATTTGTTAAATGCTATATTTGCTATATTTGTTGAAATATCAATGAGTTCTCCAAATGCTCCTTGTTTGGCATTTGAACTCCTTAGCCCTTCTCTGCCTAACTTCGACCTGTCTCTCCAGCTAACTCCAGAACGGACAAGTGCCAGGTGCCCTTTGAGAGTTTCCATGTGTAGTTAGCTGGGCATGGAAATTCCAGTGGGAATTGGGAGGCTGAGACAGGAGGGTCATAGGTTGGAGGCTAACGTGCAGTAATTTATCAAGACCTTGTTTTAAAAAAATAAAAAATAAAAAGGTTGAGGGGGCCAGGGATGTATCTCCTGGGTTTTATACCCAGCACCACAAGAAAAAATGTTTAAACTTTTCCACGTGCTATCTTACTTAGTACTCACAACCATTCCATTTGCCAGTGAAGTCTGAGGCCCAAGGCCACCCATCTGACCAGTGGTGAAGCCAGCCATGCAGAGGACTCCAGAGAGTGGACCCTTAACCTCTCAGCTATGCAGTGTCCCACCGATCTGTTTTCACTACAATGCATTATTCTTTTTAATGAACGCTCCCCATTTTCTCAGGAACCAAAAAATAAAGTGGCCAAAACAGTTGTTCCCAGTTTAGGGTGTCAGATCTCTGCTGTCTTCAAAAACAACAACAGGACTTTTTAAATGGTTTCAACATGGTGGAAAGTCTAACCAAAAACCATACGTTACCCCTGACCGTGTTCCCCTGACAAGGTGACAGAGTGACTTCTGGCCCAAGTTATATCTACTCATTTGGGGACCCTCATTGTATCCTTTCAATCAGAAAACACATAGTTATAATTGAACCGCAGACAACAAATTCATTATATCACTTGCTAGCTGTATAATCTTGTGCAAAATGTTTAAACTCTGTGTCTCAGATTCTACAACTATAATATGAGAAGAGTAATAGTATCTACCTCAGAGGGCTTTATGAGGATTTAAAAAGTAAATAAAAAGTTAATAAATGTAAGCCATGCAATGTCTGGAATATAAAAAGTAATAAATGCTTGTTCCGTGCTGCTGTCACTTTTAGTTAAATACAATTTAATGGGTAGACCACATCTTTCTATATATGGGCTTCACGGAGGAGAATAATAAAAGGTATCCCTAGTGATTAAATTACTTTGCTAGAAATAAATGGGGTGATTTATAACTAAGGCAAGAAACAAATACAAGAACCAAAAATGAATACATATTGCCGTGTCTCACAGAGGACAATCCCTGGTCATTTTGCTGATAAAATCTAAAATATAAAGAGGTTTTCCAAATGCTCCCTGCTCAGCATCCTTTGGACTCCTTCGCCCTCTCTGCCTAACTTCAACCCGTCTCTCCAACTTCTCTGTGACTCCAGGAATGACAAATCAGGAGGCTCTGAAGAGGGTTCCAATACTGAGTTAAGGCTCAGAGAGACTGATGCCATGATGGATTGACTATGTCTGCTGGGCCACTATTGACTAGATATGTCTGCTGTGCAACTATTGACTAGCAATGTCTGCCATGCCACTATTGACTGGCTATGTCTGCCATAGCATGTTTCAAAGGATTATAGGAGGTCATGTCTTAATCGGTTAGTATTCACTAAAACAAACAAAAAATCTGATTGGCCTATGACCCAGCAAGTCCTTCATTCTCCAATTCACCATGGGGCAAAGAGGTACGTAACAAGAATTTTAAGAATTTTCTTTCTTTTTATTTTTGTGGCACTGGAGGTGGAACCCAGGGACTTTTCTACCTCCAGGCTATATTCCCAGACCTATTTTATATTTTATTTGGAAACAGGATCTCACTATGTTGCTGAGAGGCTCACTCAGTAGCTGATGCTGGCTTTGAACCTGTGCCATCCTCCTGTCCCAGCCTCCCAAGCGCAGGGATTACAAGCGTGCACCACCACGACCGGCAAGAATTTTCAATCACATAAGACTACAAAATATTAAAAAGGACACTAAGAGCCACTAGAAAAGTGGATAAACAGGCTGTGGTCTACTCAATTCTGGGTGATCTGCAGCAGTGTTTTATATGAAATAACCCTCTATATGTAAGGCATGCTATAAGATCTGTAAAGTGCCCTGCAGGATGAAAAAGAGTGAAGTGAAAAATTTATAACTATGGCTGCAGTTAGTCCTCCAGGGAAAAACAGCTACAACAGACATCTGTCAGCAGGATGGGAAGGATGAGCCCAAGGGAATTCACAGCTCCAGTGATCTATTGTGCTAGATTCCTCTTGATGACATTTTTTTCAAAGCTGTTCTTGTTGTGATAAAAAAGCAAGTTCCACACAAAAATAGGAATAGGTCCAGAACAGGCAATGAACGTGGAAATGTCCAATAAGAATCCCAGGGTAGCGCCGGGCGTGGTGGCGCACGCTTGTAATCCCCGCTCTTGGGAGGCGGAGTCAGGAGGATCGCGCAGGTTCGAAGCCAGACACGCTGGCTTAAGAGACCCTGTTTCCAAATAAAAATATAAAATAGGTCTGGGAGTGTAGCCCGGTAGAAGGTAGAAGGGCTTCCAGGAACCCCAGTACCACCAAAAAAAAAAAAAAAAAAAGAATCCCAGGATATCCAACAGCTACACACTTCCCATTATTACATGATTGTGGTTATTTTAAAATGAACTGAAAATACTATTTTTCTCACAAATTATGTATAACTACTAAGTTGTTAGGACATAAATGCTTATTATAAAGTTGTTTGGATCTAACACTTTTTTTTTATGGTACTGGGGTTCCTGGAAACCCTTCTACCTCCGGGCTACACTCCCAGACCTATTACATATATGTATGTATATATATATATATATATATATATATATATATATATATTTTTTTTTTTTTTTTTGAAACAAGGTCTCTTAAGCCAGCGAGGCTGGCTTCGAACCTGTGCAATCTTCCTGTCTCTGCCTCCCAAGCGTGGGGATTACAAGCGTGCGCCACCATGCCCGGCTGGATCTAACTCTTATTAGATGGAATTGTTAAAGAGTCTCATATGCACCATGAAATAATTACTAAGAGAGCCATACAGGGAGATCATTTCAGAAGATGTGAACTACTCTCTCATGTAATTAATGGTTTCTTCTTAATAAGTACAAAACACTACCATATAGTCAAATAATACATATATAGACATCTAAATGTATTTTTAAAATTTCAAGCAGTACACTAAAGTGATATCAGTGAGAGTAGAAAATAGGGGTGGAGGAACTTAAATTTAAGGGTGGTAGTCAAAACTATAACTTCAGAATTAACAATTAATACTGCTCTGTTCTACATTAAGAAATTATTTATCTACATATTTGCAGAGCCAGCTGTCAGCCCTCTGCCTCTCTCTCTTAATTCCCTTTCTTTCTTTCTTTCTTTTTTTTTTTTTTTTTTTTGGTACTACTGGGATTCCTGGAAACCCTTCTACCTCCAGGCTACACTCTCAGACCTATTTTTATCCTTTTTTTAAATTTGGAAACAGGGTCTCTTAAGCCTGAGCAGCTGGCTTCGAACCTGCACCATCCTTCTGTCTCCGCCTCCCAAGCACGGAGATTACAAGTGTGTGCCACCATGCCTGGCAATTCCCTTCTTTTTTCTCCTTTTTCTCATTCTTCCAATTAGACTTATGAAATGGCCAAAGAAGTTGTATCTGGGCTGTACCACCAGCTCCCACCATTGCCGGAGGTACAGATGGATCACACTTGTGTGAAAACATAGCAACTGTGATGTGGTGCATTTGATAATTAGATACAAGTCTTAGAACACTTATTACATTGCTATTTTCCTTTCCATTGCTACTTAGAATCTGTGCTATTTCAGTTTTAAAAAGAAGAATGTCTATTTCCCTATTGAAAACTGACACTCCCTAAAAGAGACAAGAAGAAAAGCCTGACCACCAAAATCTGAATCTGTGGCTGGCTTACTGTAGTAAACCTTCATTTCCTCAGCTCTCAATTAGAATAAAAAGCCCAGAGACTAAGGGCGATGAGTCCCATCATTGATTCTACAGAATTAGTTTAGGGAGTAAGACGACTTAGAGGATGAAACCCTTACTATTATTTAAGGCTAGGAAGGTGTCTGCAGCAGTTATTGTCAGGACTCAGCGGTCTTTCTCTTTTTAAAAGGTCTTAAGTTCTGGAATCCATTGCAGAGTAGAGAATTTGGCCTCCCTTACCCAGCCTGCTCTCTGCAAGCCAGAGTAGCTCTTAACTATGCCTGACCGAGTAGGACCATTAAATTCCTCTGCACCCTCTCCCCTTGGACAGGACTCTAAAGCATGGCCTGCTGAGAGTCCAGGGCTCTCCTGGGAGACAGAGGAAGTGCCCTCTGCAAGACTCTGCCCGACATCACACGCTTGTTTGGCCTCCTTTCCTTCTCTGTCCCAATTCCTTGCTATCCTACAATATCCCCCTCCCCCTAAGAAACACTTTCTAACAAATCACTAGAATTTTTATCTTAAGATCTGGTTCTAGAAACCATCCCTAATGTGGCCCTCTTAATTTTTCACCAGTAACTAGCCTTTTTGTGTTTAAAGTATTCCCCTTGATGGTTTATTCCTTTTGCCTTAAGCTCAAGTCCTAGAAACCTGCAAAGCCTCTGTGAGAGGTCCCAATTTAAGGCAGTTTTGGTATTGCTAATCTAGCCTGATCACGTTCCAAGCCCTCTTATAGGACAAATTTATTTTGACTGAGAGAAGTTTAAAGACAAAGAGGATGCATAGGAGACGGCTAAACAAAAGAAATAAAAAGCAAGGGGAGGCCTAGACCTCCTGTGTCCTGACTCGCACATCTCAGTCTTGCTGGGAGGCGGTGGAGAGCAGGCTTGGGAGCTGCTCAAACACCTCCACACTTAACAGTCCACATCCAAGCACCTGCAGGACAAGAACACTGCCAAGAGCTTCTTTCTTTTCACCTTTCTAGGCCCAGCTGCTTTTAGCCCTAAGAGATTATTTTTCTCTAACCCATCAAAGAAATGGTGCATATCTTTCCTATATTCTAATTTTGGCTTGTTTGGGGAAAAAGAAGGTGTGTGTGAATTGGTGATTCGTGACTAAGTAGAATGATTTTTAATTTGGCTGCTGCTAAGACCAAAAAAATAAAAATGCTTCCAAAAGTAAACAATATAACACCGAGTTATCTTCAAATGTTTGGCTTCTGTTGAAGTTGAGTCTGCCTATGATTGCAGAATAAATTACACACTGCTCTGTTATCTTTCTCAAAACCTTTAGTGTCCTGAAGCAGAGTAATTTGCAGCCTAGATAAATGTGTTAAATAATCCATGGGGCTTTTAAAAAAAGAATGAATGCCCTTTCCCCAGCACGATATTGTTTTTTCCCTCAGTGGTAACCAGATCCAAAGCCTGAGTAATTCCCATTATGGCCCTAAAAAGATGGCCTGATTCTCAGATCCACTGGACAAAGCCCAAAGTGACCCAGGCCCTGCATTATGTAGACCAGGGATGCCATTTACAGGCCCTTGTGCTTCTGCTGGGGAAGAAAGAATGTCGTGTTTGTGAATGTGCCTTAATGGTGTTCTGGATGTGAGGTTACAGCCAGGCCCCGGTCATCCACCTGCCGATGACGACAGATCCCACTCCATGTAAAATCTGTGACACCAAGAGCGACAACAAACAACAAATCCACAGAGGAGGAACGCTCCAAGTTACTGTCTAACTGGAAGTCAGCCTACATAAGTCACCAGTGCATTGCTCTGGTGTAGTTATTGTTATCTCTTCAGCCATAACTGATTTTGTATTCTAGAATCTCAAGATGGGCAAAATATAAGTGACGGCCAAGAGGAGAAACACTGCGCGAAGCAGAGGAGAGAATGGGAAATCTAAAAAGCTCAAGAGTCCATGAAAACACTCAGCAGCCTCCATGTTCTTCACTGATTTCGTGCGTGGGGGGTGTGTGTGTACATGTATGTCTGCACCTGCACCCCTGCACAAATGAGGACCAGATAGTCATTTTATTGTTGTGGCCCTATGGTCTTGGTGACGATGACTCAACTCTTCTGGAGCACAAAAGCAGCCACAGGCCATACGTACCTGAATAGGAGTAAATGTGTCCCAATAAAACTCTGTTCACAAAAACAGATGCAGGGTCATCCTGGCTCTTGTATGCCAGTCTGCCCAAGTTATACAACCAGAAAGTGCCAGGGAGCGGGGCTGGCCCAGTCCTCCTGGTGTTAGATGCTACAGCTCCCAGCTCCAGGTCCCTGACCCTCCCTCTCTAGTGGTCAAACTGCAGCCCATTCCCTCTTACCCAGAATCTCTCTCTCCTAATTCTATTCTTTCTGATCCACTTCTCCATCTCCTGGCTGATTCTCCTTTCTGGGCCATCCTTTAAAATATGAATGCTCCCGCCGGGCGTGGTGGCGCATGCTTGTAATCCCCGCGCTTGGGAGGCAGAGACAGGAGGATTGCACAGGTTTGAAGCCAACCATGCTGGCTTAAGAGACCCTGTTTCTAAATAAAAATATAAAATCGGTCTAGGAGTGTAGGCCGGAAGTAGAAGGGCTTCCAGGAACCCCAGTACTATATATATATATATATGAAGGCTCCCTAGCTTTCAAATTCTCTTCTCAATTGTATCTCCCTCCACTCTACAATCAGTTTTCAGGGTTTTAAGTAATAAAAGACTTGGTTGGCTCCAAAATCTCCTTCTGTGGCCTAAACTTCCTCATTAAGCTTCAGACCCGTATTTTCAGTTATACACAGAATATTTCCACTTAAATATCACCCAGGCTTCCCAAACTCTACATGGTCAAAACTTACCTTCTCTCCCTCAAAACCTGTTCTTTCCTGTACAGCTTATTTGGTGCTTGATTTCATTTATACTTGAATCCCTAAATAGCCACATCCAGAGTTGAGATACCCTGCTGGAGAGGCCCTGACATGATGTGCTGAGCCCTTCCTTCCAGGAACATGGGTGAAGATGTCCTGGACCCTTCAGACCTAAACAGCCACCAGCTCAAAACCCCAGCCAAGCCAGGCATGGTGACACACGCTTGTAATCCCAGCATTCGGGAGGCTGAGACTGGAGGATCGTGGTTCACGGACAGCCTCAGCTACTTAGTGAGGCCCTCTGCAACTTAGTGAGACCCTGTTTAAAAATAAAGAATAAAAAATAGGGCAGGGGGTGTAGGAACCCAAATGCCCCTGGGTTCCTTCCCAAGACCTGCAAAAAAGAAAAAAGAAAAACCCAGCCATCATTGTGAGGACTGAAGAACCACCCAGCTGAGCCCATTCCAATTCCTGACCCACAGAACTGTGATACCATAAATATGTGTTGTTCTGAGCTGCTAACCTATGGGGAGGCTCGTTACACAGCAAGATAACTAGCACACTAGTTCCTCATCATGCCCCTCTATGCATGTAACACAAATACAACTGAACTTTGAAAGAAATCTGCCGAAACCTCAATCAGAAAGAAACAAAAGTCCACTTCAAATGGTCCTTTCTTAACCTGTATGTCTCTATATATAGATATATAACCAGGTTATATATCATAGGTATAGTCTTCCCAGCCTTCCATAAAAGCTAAAGGTCTTTAAAGCTGTTTTGAAACTTCCAAACCTACTGGTTTCTAGTCAACTCTGGGGCTCTTTGGCTGCTAACCCTAAGCCTTATCTCCCTGATTCCTGCCTCAGCTTTTCCCACCACAAAGAGGAAACCCTCCCCTTACCTTGGATATTCCTGTGTTTTCCTGACTGAAGCGGGGATCATATGGCATTTTCCTGCCCTCTTCCCTTATTCCTATGACTGCCTTCTGGATCAAACAAGTAACCCGCTCCTGCATTTGCCCCTCCCACACACAATCATGGCACCCTGGCTACACAATAATCCAGATCCTGATTTTTCGGGTGTCCCTCTCCTTCCCAGAAGGACATCGGATATAGATAGAGCCAATTATGAGCAATCGTTTTACTCATACATCAAGTTCTGCTTTCTGATGAAGGATTCTGACAATTTTCCCAAATCAATGTTAATACCTTCACCACAAGTGAACCCAGTTTTAGGGATATTATGATGGTGCTCTCTTTATTGTGACTTGAGTGTCCAAAGTCCTCACCTACACAACCAAGTTACCTGTGCTCAGTTACCCTCCACCACACACAATCACCCAGAAGTCTTGACTTTTAATCTCTCTTGAGCCTTAAAAACAAGCAGGAACTCAAAGCAGAAGGACTAATGAGCAGGGACCTGAGGCACACAAACGACCCACCCCTCAGCACAGGGCTGCCCTAAATCCTAGGTACCACTCCTGTTCCCAGTTATGAGCATCTGTGAAGCAATTATCCGAGGAGCAGGAAGCAGCCTCTCAATGGCGGGAGCAGCTGGTGGGACAGAATGCTGCCTGGCTTCCTGGCACCATCCCCAGAGTGAAACCTCAAGTCGTTGGGCTGATTTTTATTCCATGCCATGTCCTCCCCAAGGTGCCTCTAGGAAAAGCAAACTGCTCTATCACGGACAGAGTCTTTTCCCATTATTAATAAAATTCATTAATAGGTTCACGGTTCTTTCTGGCTGCCCACATAAAAACCTTGGGGCTGCAATTATATTAGAAGGCACCAGGCTTCAGCAGGCCCTTGTTTTCAAGATTCGGCAGCTCATTCTCCCATCAGAAAGCATCCTAACCCCGTGGTGTCCGATGGCCATAGAACACAGACAACGAAGAGAAGCCCTGAGTTTCGGGCTGCTGAAGCAAATCCCTTGTCTTCGGGTGTGAATCAGAACCATCCTGCATTAAGCAAGTCAATGCTTGGCACTAGAGAAGTTAAAAATCAAAAGCGCCGGTACAGTCTCCCTCCAGATTGCAATCCAACCACCACCAAGTTCCCGTACGAGCCCACTGGCTGGGCTGGAGACTGGGTGCTTCCTCAGCTCTGAGGCACTCAGCTGGGTTTGGGGACTGGGAAAGAGGTGGAATTCAGGACAAAGGGCATCTCACACCAGAAGCATAGAAACGAGAGTTAGGAAGTCCCGCTAATTTCCCAAAACCTCATCTTTCTAATGGGAAAGTATCCAATTACCTGAGCAAAAGTGGCAAAAAGCATATGCTGGATTTAAGAAAAGCAAAAACCAAAAACAAAAACAAAAAAAAAACAAAAAAACTTAAGCCAAGTACTAACTTTTCCTTCTGGAATTATTTTCCCCAAAACTCTAGACATACTGCTCTAGCTCTCTCTGTCAGTAAAGTGGGCAGAATTATACCCACTTTTCCCCTAATCTTAGGCTACTAAGATCACATGAGTTTCTTTTCTTTTCTTTCTTTTTTTTTTTTTTTTTTTTTTTTGGTGGTACTGGGGTTTTTGGAAGCCCTTCTACCTCCGGGCTACACTCCCAGACCTATTTTTACATTTTTATTTGGAAACAGGGTCTCCTAAGCCAGTGTGCGTGGCTGGCTTCGAACCTGCGCAATCCTCCTGTCTCTGCCTCCCAAGCGCGGGGATTACAAGCGTGCACAACCACGCCCGGCCACATGAGTTTCTTAGAAGATGAATGTGGCAGAAACTAGGGAGATTTTTATGGACTAGTATTTAGTCTATCCCTCTCCACATCAAATAAGATAATAATAATGGAAATCCTGGGCTCTTTCCATTAAAATAGCAGAAGATAGTCATCATTTACTGACTCAGTACTCTTTCAGAGAATATGGGGCAGGAGACATATTGTTAAACATATGGTGTTACAAATGGAAGAATGCTAAATATTTAATATTCCACAATGGTTTGCATTAGTGGGGCTGGGAAGGGCTGCAGGCCAACCAGCAGCCACACAGCAGAGGCGACTTCCACCCCAATTTCTCTAGCTTCGTTTTGCTCTTCATTAGCTTTCTATCCAAATAATTTATCAGTTTGCTTGTTTGTTTGTTTGTTGCCACTGAGAAAAAGAATAGGAACCAAAGTTGGTCAACAGGTCTCTGCAAAGACTCCATATAAGCATTTCTTTGTTCGTGTTCTGCATTATCTCTCTAAAGAACCTAAGAGTGCTCTCCACCTTTAAAATGAGTCGTAATAGCCGGGCGTGGTGGCGCACGCTTGTAATCCCAGAGCTTGGGAGGCTGAAACAGGAGGATCGCACAGTTCGAAGCCAGCCTCAGCTACTGAGTGAGGCTCTCAGCAACTCAGTGAGACCCTGTTTCCAAATAAAATATAAAAAATAGGGTTAAGGTTCTAACCCCAGTACTGTCAAAAAAAAAAAAAGGGTTATGCACACATACATGCATAAGCCTTCCTTTTTAATCTTAAAAATAATTTTAGACATATGAAAAGTCGCAAGACGAGTAGAGTGTGCCCTCAGTCACCCTCCCCTAGAGTCAGCATCTCATACAACTGTGAAAATAAGAAGCCGTTTGAATTTCTTCTTTTGTGAAGTGTCTGTTTAGTTCACTTGCCCATTTTTTTAAACTTTTTGTTGGTGCATTGTAGACATACGTCTTAATGGAGTACAAGATGGTGGAGGCATACATGCACACGTCACCCAACTAGCCCTTACTCACTTCCCTCCCCATTGTCTCCCACACCCTCCTCATGTCTGGCTTAGTGATGGACTCTGATATGTCTGTGAATGTACATCATGAACATTAGAAAAATTTTATCCTCCCCATCCCCTCAGGTCACCTTATTTGTTCATCTACAGTATCTCCTTTTTCATCATAGGAGTTCCTCCTATGACCCATTTTCTCCCTAGCTTTCACATATGAGTGAGAGCATCTGATTTCTTATTTGTTGTGTTTTTGTTTTTTTGTTTTACGGGTCTGGGGATGGAATCCAGGGGCATTTGACCTCCAAGCTACATCCCCTGCCCTATTTTTTTTATTCTTTATTTTGAAACAGGATCTCACTAAGTTGCGGAGGGCCTCACTAAGTAGTCGAAGCTGTCCACGAACCGTGATCCTCCTGTCTTGGCCTCCCAAATGCCGGGGTTACAAGCATGAGCCACCACGCCCGGCTTGTTTGTTGTGACTGACTAATCTCACTTAGCATAATGTCCTCCGGTTCCATTCATTTCCCTGTAAATGATGTAATTGTGTTTTTCTTTTTGGCTGAGTAAAATTCTATTGGGTACATATCCCATAGTTTTATAATCCATTCATCTATTGATAGACATTTTGGCTGGTTCCATAGTTTGGCAACTGTGAATTGTGCAGCTATAAACATACTACTCCTCCAATAGAGGACTAATATCTAGACTATACAGAGAACTCAAGAAACTCAATACTAGAAAACAAATAACCCAATCAAAAAATGGGCAAGGGAACTAAATAGACACTTCACGAAAGAAGAAATTCAAATGGCCAATAAATGCATGAAAAAATGCTCAACATCATTAGCAATCAGAGAGATGCAAATCAAAACTACACTGAAATTTCACCTAACTCCAACTAGAATGGCAATCATTCAAAACACAAACAATAACCAATGCTGGTGAGGATGTGGAGAAGTGGGAACTCTACTACATTGTTGGTGGGACTGCAAATTAGTGCAAGCACTTTGGAAAACTGTATGGAGAATCCTCAGAAGAATGGGAACAAACTTACCATATGATCCAGCAAAACCACTTCTGAGTATCTACCCAAAAGAATGGAAACCAAAATACCAAACTTGCCCATTTTGATTAGGTTATTTGTTTTCTTAGTGCTGAGTTTCTTGAGTTCTCTGTATATTCTAGATATCAGTGCTCTATCAAAGGAATAGTTGGCAAAAATTTTCGCCCATTCTGTTAGCTCTCTGTTCAGGTTCCTGATAGTTTCTTTTTCTGTACAGAAGCTCTTAAGTTTAATGCAAACGTAAGTACTGATCCGCCTTTTCGTTTCTTGAGCCTTTGGGGGTCTTGTTGAGAAAGGTTTTATCTGTGCCTATGTGTTGCAGTGTTGGACTTATGCTCTCTTCAAGGAGCTGCAAGGTCTCTGGTCTGATTTCCAAGTCTTTGATCCATCTTGAACTGACTCTTGTGCAGGGTGAGAAAATGGGGTTTATTCCCATTTTTCTGCATATGGTTAACCAGTTTTGCCAACACCATTTGTTGAACAGGCTGTCTTTTTTTCCAATGTATATTTTGGGCCCTTGTCAAAAATCAGTTGGCTATAAGTGTGAGGACTTGTTTCCAAGTCTTCTATTCCGCTCCGTTGGTCTATTTATCTACTTTTGTTCCAGTACCATGCTGTTCTTATTACTATCGCTTTGTAGTATAAAGTCAGGTATTGTGATTCCTCCTGCATGGCTTTTGTTGCTGAGAACTACTTTGGCTAATTCTAGGTTTTTTGTTGTTCCAAGTAAATTTAAGAACTGATTTTTCTATGTGTGTGAGGAATGACAATGGTGATTTAATGGGTGTTGCATTGAATCTGTAGATCACTTTTAGAAGAATGGCCACTTTGATGATATTTATTCTGCCTATCCAAAAAACATGGAAGATCTTTTCATATTCTAAGGTCTTCTTTGACTTCCTTTTTCAATGTCTTAAAATTTTCTTGTAGACATCTTTTACCTTCTTGCTTAGGTTATTCTTAAGTATTTTTTATTTTAAAACAGGGACTCACTTAGCTGCTAAGTGTCTAAGTTGCTGCAGCTGGCCTTGAACCTGAGATCCCACATCTCGGGTTATATTGGGAATATAACTGTGTGCCACCACACCCAGCATCATTTTTCACTTTGAAATAGGGTCCTGTTAAGTCGCTGAGAGTCTCACTAAGTTATTGAGACTGGCCTCTGCCCTGTGATCTTCCTGTCTCAGCCTCCCAAATACTAGGCACACCAGCCCTCTACACTTAATAATTAGAATTATTCTATAAGGAAGAGGTGCCCCATCTTTTTCTTTCATTTTCTTTTATTCAGTTGTTTGCATCAGTACAAACGTGTGGATATTTATTGCATTCTGCAGTGCTACTCTTACTTATTTTAGTCAATCCAATTGTTTCAGTTCTGGTCAGTTCTTTAGTGTTGGCTCGGGGATCTACCAGTGTCCTGCCCTTCCATTTTCTGAGCTCCTACTTGGTTTAGGGAGCCACAGAGTACTCCAGGTTCATCTTCTGATTTCCCTGTCCCAGCCCTGAATCGGTCCTTTCTGCAAAGAAACCAACAGTACTTAGAAACCAACATCTGGGTGTCTTCATTGCTGCTGTGGTAGTGTTGCTTCTAGGCACAAGTTTAGTAGACTGACCATAGAAACATGTGTGCGTGTATGTGTGTGTGTGTGTGTGTGTGTGTGTGTGTGTACACAATAGCTCTTGCATGTGCCTTTATATTTGTTTGTGTAGCTATTTATTTTTTTAAAAACCAATATGCTCATATTGTCATCTCTGATTCCCACTCTGAAGACTTTTATTAATATGTTATCCAATGTCTCCCCACTGCAGGGGTTAAAAGGTATGCCAAAAAGACTTGGGCATCTTAGTGTTTTTCAGCTATGGCCTAGGCCAGAGTCAGCAAACCATGGCTAACTGTCTGTTTTCCAGTGGTCATTAAAGCAAACAAAGTTTTAATGGCACAGACATACCCACTAATTTAAGTACTCAGCCACTTTCCATGAGAAAGGCACAGCTGATTAATTTGCACAGGGACTGAAATGAATGAGCCACAACACTGCAAATATTCTCTCTCCAGACTTTTACAGGAAAGGCATGGGTTCTGCTTCATTTGGGAAGCAGAAGGGAAAGGATGTGAGTTCAGATCCCATTCTGCCTTTAAGGTTTTTATCCTCAAGCAAGCCCCTGGCCCTTTCTGTGCCTGATTTCTGCTTCCTTGTCAAATTTTTGGGATGAGTAGAAACTATGTATGTAAAATTTCTAGAACACTATAGATGATCCACTAATTGCATCTAGAATTACTCCAACACCCTGACTTCTTATAATTTATAATTTATAATAAAATTTTATATAAAAATAATCTATTTTTCAGTGATTAGACAGCTACAATGGTCTAGTCTGTTTGGCCCACAGAGACTTTGAACCATGGTCCTAAATTCAAATATTCACTCCATTACTTACTAACTGTGGGACCTTGGAGAAGTAACAACTTTTCAACTTTTAATTTCTCATAGGAGTTATGTGTATGGTTGCATTTATGTTACAGACCCCAACATGGTCAGAAGACCAGAGCTTAACGGGCTGCATCAAAATTAGAATAGAAATGTTTTAAAATACATGTTCCTGACGTTGGCCTCAATAATTCTGACTTGGGAGGTCTGGAATAGGGTCCACCCTAAGCAGTTTTAGCTCACACCAAAGTGATGCTGCTGCAGGGCCAGGTCTGGGAACCACTGTTGTTCAGAAGTAGATGCCACACAAATTCTCTCCTGACACCAGGCAGATCCTACATCCCCCCACTAACACTACTGGCCCATGCCTTCTTTACCCAGTAAGCATGTGTTCCGTTAAAGAGACAGTGCAGGTTTTACAGGAAACCAAGCCCTCCTTCCTCTGAGCCACACCACTGTATCCCTTAGCCTGAGCATGGATCCTGCAGGACTCCAAAAGCTAAGTGAGATCCCCTGTGTTCCAGAAATAAATCTAATTCATTCCTTTAACAGCCTCTTCCTTTATGAAAGTACACACGGCAAACTTTTCTCATGGTACTGGATCAAAAAATACTACACTAAGAGCCAAAGAAATCCAGGGACACTAGAGAAGAGGAGAGCTAGTTAAAGAAGGCAGAGAGATCCCACCTCACACACATACACCACTGGCTGCCTCAAGGGTGCCACTTCACACATGTTCTACTTCTAAGAAGCAGGCTTGGTGGGTCCAAGTTTAGATGCACAGCAGGAAGGCAAAAACAGTCAGTGAGACAGAAACCCCAGGGTACTTCGGGAGTGAGGGGTTCAGGAGGTCTGTAATAGGGTTCACACCCACTGTGAGGCCAGAGCATGTCAGGTCTGCGCACACTAAGGCTGAGGCCCCAGCTCGGAAGGCAAGCCTCGCCTGCTCAATGTTGCCCGCCAAATGATGCCAGCAAGGGTAGCTGTGTCCAGAAGCAGGAAGACAAGGGGGGCTGCCAACTTTAGTGATGTCCATGGAACAGTTTGTGAAGTGATTTAACCTTTCATCTGTCAAAAGCTTTTCTTTAACTGAGGTGAAATCCACATGTGTTAGCTAGCCTTTCCCTCACTGTGACCCAAATACCTGATAAGAACAACTTAGAGGATTTATTCAGGCTCATGGCTTCAGAGATCAGTCCATAGTCGGCCACCTCTAAGGCAGAAAAATCTCAGTGGCCGGGTACAGAAAAAGCTCAGTTCAATTCATGGGTGCAAGAAGCAGAGAGTTGGAGGGAAGAGAGAGAGAGAGAGAGAGAGAGAGAGAGAGAGAGAGAGAGAGAGAGAGAGAGAAGGGAGAGAGGGAAGGAGGGAGGAAGGAAGGGAGGGAGGATATGAGAATAAAAGAGGAGGGACAGGGACAGATATAGTCCCCAAGGCCATGTTCCCACCTTTTCTAGCTGTGAACCCCCTCTTCTAGCAACACCCCACCTCTGAATCTGGCTACATTGCCAACACAAGCTTTTCTGGGGAACATTCTATATCCAATCCAAACCATAACATCCACATAACATAAAACTAACTGTCATAAAGTGCACATTTCAGCAGCACTTAGAACATTCACAAGGTGGTACAACCACCACTTATACCAAGTTCCAAAAAGCTTCATCATCCCCAAAGAAAACCCTATACCCATTAAGCTCTCGCTCTCATTCCCACCTCTAAACTGATAGAAAGGGAAGTTGAAATATTTTCTCCATATCAAAGTTTTACATAGGCACTCTTGAGGAGCTGTGTAAACCCTGGGCTCAAAGGTCAGAGGAATATTCTCTCTTCTAACCAGGTAAGAGCTTTCTGGAAAGCCCTAAGGTAACTCTTCTTTTCTCCTGCTCTACCCAGTCCAGTGGGGACAGGGCTTACATCTTCCACTCACACATCCACCAGCTGAGTGGTTTCCTGTGACCAATACAGAATGAGAACAAGGCACCATGAGAGCTCTGGGAGGAACCCCACAGCACCCACAGCCTGGTCCCTCCAGAGAGATGGGTTGATTGAGAAGGCGGCTCTTACCCTCTGCTTCTCTGGGTCCACATAACGAATACCAAAGTAGTCCTTCTCCAGCAGGCTGTAGTAGTTGCAGATATAGTCAATGAGGAACTGCCCTTTGGTCTCCCTCTGCAAGGAAAGCACATTTGAGTGTCAGTCAGAGCCCATCTGTGCGTGCAGGCCCATCAGCAGCGGGCCCCGCTCACCCAGGGGGTCTGTGCTCAGGAAAACAAATTTGCTTACTCCAGTTCCTGGAGTGGGGGGCTTCAAAATCTTTTTTTCTTTTTTTCTGGTGCTGGAGATCGAACCCAGGGACATTCTTCTACCTCTGAGCTATGCCCCGTCCCTGTTTTATTTTGAAACAGGGTCTCATTAAGTTGTGGAGGGCCTCACTAAGTAGCTGAGGCTGGCTGTGAACCTGTGATCCTCCTGTCTCAGCCTCCCGAGCACTGATTACAAGCGTGCACCACCACGCCTGGCCTAGTTCATTCCATTATATGCCGTTCAGTTCCTTTAATACCTTTAGTGACACATTGTTAGTATTCACCATAGTGGGATGCAAAGTGATACACACACACACACACACACACACACACACACACACACACATCACATCACTTAGGATTCCCTTCCGCATCCCACCCTGTTCCCCTCCTCCCTCCCCATAAGTGTTAAGTGACATTACTAGTGAATTTGATAGGGGTTGCACTGAATTTGTGGAGTGCTTTGGTTAGTATGATAATTTAACAGTTCTTCCAATCCATGGAAACAGAATAATATCCTTGCATTTATTTAAGTCTTCTCGAGTTTCTTTTATCAATGTTTTATAATTTCCTTATTTCATACTTTTACTTGGGAATTGTGATTATACATCATGCCATTTAATTTGTGTGTGTGTGGGGGGGGGGTACTGGGGATGGAACCCAGGGACATTCTACCTCCAAGCTACACCCCCAGACTTATTTTTAAGTCTTTTTTATTTTTTGAAACAGGGTCTCAATGAGTTGCGAAGAGCCTCACTAAGTAGCTGAGGCTGTCTGCGAACCATGATCCTCCAGTCTCTGCCTTCCAAATGCCAGGATTACAAGTGTGCACCACCACGCCCGGCCATGCCATTTAATTTTAAATGTAACTTGTAACTCAGAAAACTGATTTTGCAACTCAAACCTCACTGGAGGCCCACACTTTGCAAACCCTCAAATAGCACACAGTTCCTCGACTGTTGGTTCTGACTTTTCATATCATTCGCTCATTCTGTCCTCACTATAATCCTAAGAAAGTCCTCGTTTTACAAGTGAGAAGACTGAGTGCCACAGCGATGCAGTGACTTCCCAAAGCCACACGACAGGGCACGGCTAGGGCAGACCTGAGCCAGGCCAGGTAGTGGGAGGAACTGCGCTCCACCGCACCGCTGACTCTTCAGAGGGACCCGAGCCCACTGCCAGTTCTGATTGGTGCATGGGCCAGTGGAGGCGGGGTCGGCCGGCCTCCACCAGAAATGGGGAAACCTGCTTCCTCAGGCCTCACACGGGCCACATCCACCCACAGAAAGGCAATGTGAGAGAGCCAGGGCGCCCAGGACTGGGATCTGATGGCAGGCCTTTGGAACCCCTGGCCGTTTCTATCTTGGTAAAATGAAATGGGTGTGCAAAATGATTTCTAAACCGGTTAGATTATTTTCCCTTCCGAAATTCTTAGTGAAAGGCTGATCTGCCAAATCTGATTAAGATAAAAACCATCACAACAAAACCTTCTTAACAGCAGAGACCCATCTAAGCAAGCCCTCATCAGGATATCTGATAAGATTAAGTTACGCTTAAATCAAAGTTGCTGACAGACCCATGGAATGTTTGGGGGCTGGAATGTGACCTATAAAAAGAAATTAAGAAATTAGAGAGTGGAGCCACTTTTCCAATTCATTAAAAATAATTTTAGATTAGTTTGTCTACGCTACATGGTGATGTGCTCATTAAAAATGACTACTGTGACAAGGTCAGTGGCACACTCCTGTAAAGTTGGTACTTGGGAGGCTGAGACGGGAGGATAGCAATTTTGAGGCTGGCTTCAACAATTTAGCAAGACCTTCAGCAGCTCGATGAGATGCTGCTCCAAAATTTAAGAAAATAAATTAATAAAAAGGTTTAAGAGTATAGCCTGGAGGTTAAATGTCCCTGGGTCCAATCCCCGGTACCAAAAAATAGATAAAATAATAAAAACAACTACCATAAGCCCAGGAATTGAATGCAAAAGCTGCTCCCAGCCTCATCTGCACTGCCCTGAAGGAAGCACCAGAGCCTCTGAGTGCACGTGGTAACACGAAGCCTCTATTTTCCTGACTTGCCTTTCCAGTTTAATTTTGCATGAGCCTTGACTTCCTTCCTAAGATAAACCCTCTGATGTCAGTTGAAAGAGACAAAACATCAAAACCGAATTGGTTTTGAAACTTCTGTAATTGTTTTTTAAGCTAGAAGGATCAAATGACAGTCTGATGACTACTGAGTCCTATGTCCAGAATACAATCGATCCGTTTGGTTACTCTTAAACACACGCGCTAATCCATTCATCTTAGGGAGGCCGAGCAGTATCGCCTCATCGAACATAACGCTCGGGTTTATCACTTTATGATTGGATTGCAAAGCGCTCTGCATTCAGATGAACCCCAAAAGACTCACTGCTGGCACGTACAAGAGACGCGGGATGTGAGCAGAGGCACTGTGTCGTGATCGTGCGGGGCTGAGCGGGCCTGGATCGGGCATGGCAGATAATGCCGTCATTTTGCCCCAAGGAAGATGTACTGCAAAGCACAAAAAGATTCTTTAAATGACTAAACACGGTGGCCACTATCTCCCCTCCAGCCATATGTTCTTAGACTACTCAAGACCCTTAAGATTAGCAAAATGCCACTGCGAACAATCAAGTAACTGGAGTGAGTGTGGCTGCAATTGGGATCGACGCCTGCCACAAAAGTAGGTCCGGCCAATGCCCAGGTGCTGTGGTGTGGACATGGTTTTTCTCCCAGCGGTTCACGTGCTGGAGACTGGTCCCCAGTGTAACGGTGCTGAGGCGGTGAGAGTCCGCAGTGATCAGATCATGGGGTGCCACCCTCAGAAGGGATGAATGTCGATCTTTCGAGATCAGGCCAATTCCCACGAGAACAGAATATAAAAGCCTGGGCCCGGCTCCTCCCCAGTCCCTCCTGTGCTCACATAAACGACCTTTCTGCCCACTCCTTTCTCACTTCTTGTTCATATAGTGACACCCAGATGCGGCAGCACACTATTTAGACTTTCTAGCCACCCAAAATGTGAGCCTAATAAACCTCATTTCTTTACTCATTATGCATGCTTGGGTATTTTGTGATAACATTACAAAATGAACTCATACCTTGTTTCCAGGCAACCAGGTGGTTTCTAGGTCTCTGCGACTCTAATGAAAACAACTTCCACAAATTAGAGAACAGTGACATCAGCGTCACCTGGGAAGGAGCTCGCTGGAAACAGACTCCCGGGAACTGCCCCAGACCTACTGAACCTGCACTGCATCTTGGCAAGAAGCCCAGCAATTTGTATGCACATTAAAGTTTGAGAAGCATTGGTCTAGGGGGAATTCCCTGGCATCAAAAAATTTACCTGACTACATCCGGGTGTGGTGGCTCGCGCTTGCAATCCCAGCTTTTGGGAGGCTGAGACCGGAGGATCACAGTTCGCGGACAGCACTCCGTAACTTAGTGAGACCCTGTTTCAAAATAAAGAATAAAAAACAGGGCAGGGGGTGTAGTTTGGGGGTCAAATGCCCTGGGCTGGGTTTCATCCCCAGAGCCGCAAAATAAATAAACAAATGAATAAATAAAATAAAAATGAATTTACCTGACTAAAGAGGACACATGGAAAAATAAAAGCTCATGTTTTCCTTTACCAAAATGCTTTACATAATAATACTTCATGCCAAAGAAAATGGTGCCCAGCTCTGTTCACTCCTGCCTGGAAACCTGGATGCTGTCTGTAAACAAAGTTTCTGTTATCATTTTGGTGGTAAGTTCTGTTCTAACACCACACAGGTGCAAAACCAAATGCCAGGACAGCATGTTCAGGAGTCAGGTGTGTGAGAGCAGAGGCCCCGCTACCTGTCTGTACAACTCAGGAGAAGGGAAGAGGGGGCAGAAGTTCTGGCCCCAAACTTCCTCCTGACCCTCCTGAGGATAGAGGTAAGTTCCAGCTGCCTGAACCAGTGTCTGGCACGTTGGATATCACCGGATGAGCAAACAGGGCATCACTTTTCTCTCGTGGAAAGATGGGCTCTTAGAACAAAAGGAGGTGCTTCCCACCACCCCTGCATCTGCAATAATAGAGAGACTCGGGCAAGAAGGCAGAGTCATCCCAGGGGCAATTCTGCCAATCATGGAAAAGCCAACCTTCAAAGTCTGTGTCTCCTTCAAGGTCCGTGTGGAAAAGGGGCTGGCAAAGATTTTTAATAAAAGGGCTATTTCTTCTGTATGGGAATCTAAATCAGGGACATTGTACCACTGAGCTACACCCCCAACCCCTTTTTTAGTTTTTATTTTGAAACAAAGTCTCGCTAAGTTGCCCAGGCTGGCCTACAACTTACAGTGTTCCTGCCTCAGCCTCCCAAGTAGCTGAAATTAGGAGTGTGCACACTAAAAAAACTTTAATGTCAAATTTCTGTCTGATTTCCCATAAGGTAACAGCTAGACTTTCAGTACTGATTGAATAGCAAGGGTTGGGGGAGGGGGATAAACAGCTCATATAAATTTTTTAGAGCTATTACCTAAAATTGTATTTTACTGTTCACAACAGCATCGCATACATGTGAAAAATAGTAGGAGATAAATGTATCAGTAATAAGGCCTCCCAAACAGGGATTAGTAGGATTTGATCATCTGTGCCTAAAATCCTTAAGTGCTTAAATATAGATTTTTAATGCTGTCTGTAAAACGGGTTATATAATCTCAGAAATGCATGGACGTGGTTGAAAGAATTTGTTCACCTGAACATTTAACTTGTTGGCCCACTGCTGGAAATGATTTTATAAATAAATGTACTAAAATAATGTGAACACAATTATAATATTTTAATGTGCTACAAAATCTTTCAAGCAGTACTAGTCTAGGCGTGGTCCATGAGCTATGCAGAAACATGAACTGCTACTGGTACTCCGGGAGATCATGCAGAAATTAAGAGTAATTTAGTTTTACTTTGTTTTCTACAAGTATTGATCCCAAATAGTTTGGAAAAACAAAATCTAGAACTGGTCTCTTATCAGAGAGTTTGAAATGCTCTCATTTAAACTACGCAAACATATTTGGTTTATTTTGAGCATTTCTTTGCTCCAAAAGCCTCAAAATGCAAACAGGGTGCTGCACTCTCCACCTTCTTCAGCTATTTTTTGGACAATTCTTGGTGAACATGCAGCTCCCTAAACTCCCTGAAATAACCCCATATCCTATCAGGATCCTCTTTCCTAGGCTGGAAAAATCATACTCTACTAGGTATGGCAGGACGGTTAGCATAACTCTAGATATTTCAAAAGGCAAATTTATGCAATGGGCCAAATTCTCAGTGGTCTGGCAATCTATGCCCCATTTCAAAAATAAGCACATGTCTGGGCAGGGGAGGCTGTGAAGATTGGTTAATGAAAAGACTGAGCTGCTCTCCTTGTGCCACAACACTCAGTGGGGCCCTTCAGCCAGCCCAAGGACTGTCCAGGGGGTCAGCAGACATTTGTTCAGAGAAAGACATCTCTGTGGCCAAGGGAACCTGAGGGAGTCTTCCTTTGCCCTAAAACTGCTGCCCCTTATTAGATTATTCTCATAATGGGGCAATTCTTATGATGAATTTTATTCTTTGAGAGAATAAAAAACCATTTAGTTGCTCTGAATCCCTACCTCTAGGTCTACAAATTAAGTTATACATTATTTAATGAGTAAGGTGAGTATTGAAGTCAGTATTTGCAAAGCATCTTATCTGACACATAGTTGCTTCTCAATAAATGAAAGTTATTCTTTGTCGATGCTGGCAATATGATGATACTTTTCTTCTGATGCTATGGCTCCTGAAGGCACCAAGTGGACTAGAGAGAGAAGAAGGTCCCATCAGACACAGGACACAACAGAGCTTACCATTCTCTCACAGGATGGCTTTTGCTTACTTATATAAACTTACTTCCTTATACCCGAGGAAACTAATGTCTATAATTGCAAACCTTCTTACTTAGCAGAAAATTCCAGTTCTCTTCTCTGCCCTAAAGAATGGACTAGAAAACAGACCAGAGCCCTGTATTCAAGACTTGTTTCCACCACTCACCAGTTGGGTGGCCTTAAGTCAGTCATAAAATCCCTCTGAGACTTAGTTTCTTGTTCTGTAACTGGGTAATAAGAATAACTTCCAGCTCTACCCCCAGAGGGTTATTTTAAGGCTCATTCATGTCTTTGCTAAACACCTACTATGCATCAGGCATTCAGATAGTGATTAGAGATAAACAGTGAGTGAAATATTTATAAATTCACAGACCTTAAAATCCTGCGCTTTGTAAATGTGAACGCATTTTGTAAATGCCAAAGACCTATGCTCATATAAGATGTCATTCTTAATAGTATTAAGAATAGTCTTAATTTAAAATCTTTGTCTCCAATTTCATAGAAGTTGAGCAGATGGCATTCACCTCCCAGAACTGGCCTCTGTGAGAGAAAAAGTAAACTAAGAATTCAAGTTTTTGCTTGTCTCCTCTCGCAGCCAATTGCTGATGATGCACTTAACTTTGCTCTCCGGTTCAGTGGCAAAGTTAGAAAAACAATAAATTTGTGTTTAGAGAAAAAGTGCAAAGAAATCAATTGCCTGCATCAGCAGTGGCTTGTCTTCAGTGAAAAAGTGACAGAATTTAGTCCCTGAACCCTAAAACACAAAGCCAAGACATGTTGCTATCTTTTCGATATTAGTTAAGCAGGGAAAAAAAAATAGTATCAACTCAAAAATACTTAAAGTATTGCTATAAACCAAAGTTTGGAGGTTGAATCGCTACCTGCAGTAATGAAGGTAGGAACATAATATAATAACTACTATTTATTTTAACAGTTGCTGTACACCAGAACAGGACTATATTACACTGTGCATGAAGTAGTTAATATTCTTCCCATATTACAGACTAAGAAAATGAGTTCAAAAGTCTCATGTTTGTTTATAGGATGTCACACCCGCATCTAATACCCAAAGCTGTTCCAGTAATTCAATTTGCCTTCATGGCCTCATTCTCTACTTGAGGAGAAAAAAAGAAAACCATATGAGGATTTAGGATGAATGTCAAATCCTCTACTTACTAGGAATTTGGACACTGGCAGGAAGAAGCAGTGGGCTATCTACCACAAGACCAGACCCAGGAAAGATAGTTTAGCAAAACAGAAAGCACGTCCTAATAGATGTCACTGGATGACAGCCCAGTATCCATATTCCCCTTCGTCTTCCCTAATGGAATCCTGGTTTTGACCAAGTATGCACATATGCACATGCAAAAACCTTCAGGAGCTATAGCCCGCCCCTGGCTCCAGGGCTCGGGCTTGACTGGCCTAAGCGCAATCCCACTGCTATTGTCTGATTGGTTCAGGCATGAGCACGTGACCCAGTTTAGGCCAAGGAGACATGAGAAATAATTTACTGGGTTTTCTGGGATGAATACTGTTTACTCTTCTGAAAGAGCTTCAAGAAAAAAACTTTCTCTTCTCTCTGGATAATAGACAGAGGTATGAGGCTGGGAACTGCTACGCTCGTTGTGAAACTTGACTAAGGACAGGGCCTAAATATCTACAGAGATGGAGCCTAGGTCTGCAAACTCGATCTGTTTGTGCGAATTTCTAGAGATGCTCATGAAGTTCTTGTAAAAATTGGCTTCTCTGCTTGTTGCACCCCAAATTTCCACTTAACAGAGAAGGTAAACCAATGCCTCGGGCCAATTATGAGAGCTGAAAGAGTAATGGTGCTGGTGTGAAACAGTCACTGAGGTTACCAGCTCATGTGCCAAAGGGCTGGGTCCATCATCAGCATGTTTTATTCAGTAGGCAGAGTTTGGGTATCTTTGTAAGTTGGGAGACTGTGGAAAGTCTGGATGCTGGCTGCTCTTTCAAAGCTGGCGAGTCTGGGAAATGGACCACGGTGGTCTTCTGAAGCTCAGTCTCAGCTGTTCCTTACTAGGAAATGAGCACTGCAGCCCATGACATTTCCATCCCTCTGCTTACCTTCCAATATCTTCCTGAACCCTGGAGGCATTTTATAGCCCCTAAACGGATGCAATATAGAGGTCTCAGAGAGGGCCCCTTGGAAGAGCTTTCCTTGGAAGTACTTGGAGCTTCCTCAGAGCCAGAAAAAGCCCTCAGTAGACACAGTTCTGAGCCCTCTGAGCCTGTCCCACCACTGAAGTCCTAGGGCACGTTGGAAGAAGAAAGGTCAAATGCCCACCAGAAGCTTTGGGAGAGGCTCGCTGGGTGAGGGGAGCAGGCAATGGCCAGAGGAGTCAGAAAGATAGGCCAGAGGTAGACACTGGGAACCATGCGTTCTAAGGTTGGCACTGTGCTCCCAAAGGCTCCCCGTGACGAACAGAGCTGCAGACCTGGTTTCCTGGTAACAAGGTTATGGGGTTCTTGTTCATGGGCTCTTTTGCTTGATACCCTATGTCTACAGGAGCTGCTCTTGAGAAGGGGAAGCCTTTCTGGATACACATCTAGAGAAGAACAGAAATGTCTCTGCTGATTCTTGATTGAAGAATCAATCCTCATACAGATGCCTAGAAACTCCAGGGGGAGCTTCTAGCCAATTTCAAGGCCCCAAAAAGTAACTGAATGATCAGTTTGCTGCTAGGATTATGTCTTCCAGTAACAGATGGCTGCATTACTTTCATAAGCAGAACAAAGAATAGAAATGAGAAATCGGTTTACTAAGTCATCCCACTTCTATTGTGGAAGACATACATTAGTTCATTAAAAAAAGACTGTGGTTTGATTAAACAGCATAAAAATTCTCCATTGGTTGATATTCTGATAAAAAACTACATTTGTGTAGAGTCCCACATTTTGTTAAGGTAAGAACCATATCGTTAACCAAATCATAGCATCTCTTTAGAAAAAAATGGACTTTACAATTGAATTTCAAACATCAAGTAATATATTGCTGTATTAATTGTTCCTTCCCTTTCCTATAGTAACTGGCATTTGATATTGGAGCTATGACATATATTTAGAAAATTGCATCATCCCAAGATAGTGAAGAAATAATATTAAGGCTGTTTAAGTGAGCATAAATATAAACAAAAACAAGAACAGAAGAACCTTACACACCCTTGTAATCCTAGTACTTGGAAGGCTGAGACAGGAGGATCACAGGTTTGAGGCCAGTTTCAACAACTTAGAAAGGACTTCAGCAACTTAGTGGGACCCTGTTTCAAAATTTAAAAAAATTAAATATGGCTAAGGGTATAGCTCAGAGATGGAATATCCCTAGGTTCAACCCCTAGTACCACAAAAAATTTTTAAAAAGGACTTCTGATGGTTGAATCTATAGTTCTCACATAGAAATTCAAAGTGGCTTTGGTGCTATTATTCAAAATCATTAGATGAAAAGCTGAAATACATAATTCTGAATATGCATCTTTTTGCAGTAATAATCGATGAATTATAGCCAAGCAAGATAATTGAAAATAAAGGTAAAATTGATTAAAAGCATTTTGTGCATAATAAATATTAATCTGTTAGGGGAGAGGAAAGATGGATTCTTACTGTAGTAGTGATCTAAAAAAAATGAAAACAATAACAAAACCCAAAGCCAACTAATCATGAGGGGGAAAAAAAAACATTAGCCACTGCCTAACACTGAGATCTACCTACAAAAATAAAGGCAAGACACAAGTGGCTGCATAGCCCAAGCCAACTGCCTTGTAGTGAAAACCCAATAGTTTATCTGAAGTCCTCGATCATCCATACACACTCTAAGAGAAGACATAAATATACTATCATCAACACAGTGAGACGCTTAGTAGCATCAGGGTTAGGGAAAGTAAAAGGAGCCTTAGGAAACAAGTAGAAGAAATGGGCTTGAGGTGTCGCTCAGTGGTGGAGCACTAGCCTAGCAAGCACAAGGCCATGGGTTTGATTCCCAGCACCACAAAAACAAAAATGATAAATTGTAAAGAGACATGCATCCATGAGATGATGGAGCATCCATGACAGCTGGGTTTCTCCATTCTGTGGACCTAGATGTCGTTTTCTAAAGGTGCATCACAGTTGAAGAAGCAGGTGGAATAGCCTGCGAGTGGTATTTGCCTTCTTTCTTTGTCTCCTGAGTGTTTTCCAGCTCCAGCTCCTCTTTTGTGTCCCAGAGCTTTCATTCTCAAAGATGCCTTCTGTATTCATGCCTAGTCATCAGTCATTTTTGTTCTGATGGGCACACAAGACCATGCCAATGCTTACAGAATTTTATCAGCTCTTCTTAACTCTTGCCACAGCTTGCTTAGTGCTCTAAAGGTTCTTACTTCCACATCTTTCCTTCTTTCTATTTCAGGGTTTACTGCCAAGCCCAATTCTTGAAAGCACTCATCTCTGAATAATTAAAGAGTTTTCCAAATCCAATCCTGTATAGAATCTCAGCTAAGTTTTTTTTTTAATCGTTTACTGAGGAAACTAAGGTAAGTGCTCAAATAAGCTCATTAATTTAACCAAGGCCAATATAGCTAGAGAGTGGCAGAGTCAATATCTAAACTTGAGTCTGCTTGATATGGTTATTATAGCCAATTTTTTTTCTTTTTTTTTTTGCGGGTCTGGAGATGAAACCCAGGGACATTTGACTTCTGAGCTACAACTCCTGCCCTATTTTTTATTCTTTATTTTGAAACTAGGTCTCACTGAGTTGCAGAGGGCCTCACTAAGTAGCTGAGCACCAAGTAGCTGAGGCTATCCGAGAACCGCAATCCTCGGGTCTCAGCCTCCTGAATGCTGGGATTACAAGCGTGCACCACCACACCCGGATATAGCCAATTTTTTGGATGGCTAAAAATTAAAAATTCCTTGACTTGATAAAGAACATCTATAAAAATCTTATAGCAAGCTTCAACTTAAGGGTAAGAAACTGATGCTTTCCTCCCCTTAAAATTGGGAATAAGGCAAGGATATTTCCTCATAGCACTTCTTTTGAGAATAGTGCTAGAATTTCTAGTTATACAATAAAAAAGAAATAAGAGGTGTACAGATAAGGAAGAAAGAAATACATTTTTTCTTGCAGATTCAGTGATTATCTATATGGAAAAAATCTCAAAGAATCTACTGAAAACATACGAACAAAGATAAAAGAACAACAGTATAATAAAACCCCACACCTGGAACTAATAAGTGATGATAGCGAGGTTTCAAGAAACAAGGCTATACACAAAAGTGAATTCATTCTCTAAACGTCAGCAATTAACAATTTTAATATTAAATTAAAAGCATAAGGTCAATTATATTAGTTCTCAAAACAGAAAAAAATACTAGTATAAGTCTTAAAAAGTATGTACAGAGTCTATATAAGGAAAACTATAGGACTACGATGATAGAAATTAAAGAAACTCTAAATAAATGAGAAGACATTCCTACATCCATGAGCACGATAGGAAGGCTCGGTATTGCTAAGACATCCGTTTTTGCCAACTTCATCTGCAGATTTAGGGAAAGTCCAGTCAATTGCCCAGTGAGGCATCAGCTATTTGATGTCACTGTTTTTCTGGAAAGGCAAAATATCCAGAATTGCCAATATAATACTGATGAAAAACAAAACAAGAGAACTGATACTACTCAACTTCAAAAGTTAACTATAAAGTTACAGTGATTAAGACAAAACGGCAGTAATAAAAGAATAGACAAAATCAGTGGACCAGAAGAGAGTTCAGAAATCGACCTACACAAATATAGTCAAATGATCCTTGACAAAAGAGCAAAGACAATTTCATGGGATACAGGATAATCTTTTCAATAAATAGTGCTGAAAAAATGAACCACCACGTGCAAAAGAGAAATTAATCTAGACACAGTCCTAAATCTTTCACAAAAATTAACTCAAACTGGATCACAGGCATGCACATAAAATACATGACTATAAAAGTTCAAGAAGATAAGAGGACAAGACCTGAATGACCTGGGATTTTGTGATAACTCTTCTGATATAACACAAAAATCACTATCCATGAAAGAAAAAAATTCACAAGTTGAACTTTTCTTTGGCTGGGCATGATGGCAGACAACTGTAATACCAGCAATTTGGCAAGCTGAGGCAGGAGAAGACAAATTCAAAGCTATCCTAAGAAATTTAGCAAGACCCTGTCTCAAAATATAAAAGGGGGAGAGGCTGAGGATGTAGCTCAGTGGTAAAGCATCGCTGGGTTCAATCTTCAGTACTGAAAAAAAAAATTATTTTAACTTTTGTGCATGAAAGAAACTGTTACTGGAACCAGGAGCAATGGTGCTTACCTGTAATCCCAGTGCTTGGGAAGATGAAACAAGAGGGTTGCAATTGGAGGCCAGCTTTAGCAAGGCTCTCAGCAATTTACGGAAACTCTGTTTCAAAAAACTAATAAGCCGGGCGTGGTGGTGCAAGTTTGTAATCCCTGCTCTTGGGAGGCAGAGCTGCCTTAGGAGACCCTGTTTCCAAATAAAAATGTAAAAATAGGTCTGGGAGTGTAGCCCGGAGGTAGAAGGGCTTCCAGGAACCCCAGTACCACCAAATTAATAATAATAATAATAATAATAATAATAATAATAATAATAATGTGGAAGTGTGACTCAGATGTAGAAAGCAGCTGGGCTCAACCTCCAGGACCAAAAGAAAGAGAAGAAAAGAAAAAAGACACTGCTACAGGAATGAAAGATAAACCACAGACAAGTCAAAAATATTTGCATAAAACATCTGACAAGAAACTTATATCCAAAATATACAGAAAAAAATAAAAACTCACTAATTAGAAAGCAAGCAACCCAATTTAGAAGTGAGCAAAAGATTTGACACCACCAAAGAGCAAAGAAGCAAGTGGCAAATACGCGCATAAATAAAATATGAGTATATTTGAAATTACAAATCACAAAATCAGACACACCTATACACCCCTATTGGCTAGGTAAAATCCAAAACGCTGACAATACCAAATGCTGATGAGGTCGTGGAGCAACGGGAATGCCCATTCACTGCAGTAGAAATGTCAAATGGAACAATACCTTTGGAAGAAGTTCAGCAGTTTCTTTAAAACTAGCATTTGCTTACTGCCTTTCTATTCAGCAATTATACTCCGTGATATTAACCTAAGTCAGTTGAAAACCTTATGTTCACACAAAAATCTGCAAAAAATGTTTAAAGTAGCTCTATTCTTAACTGTCAATCCCCAGAAGCAGCTGAGATGCTCTTCAATAGGTAAATGAATGAACTAACTGATATATCCATACAATGGGATAAAAAGAATAAAGCAACACAAAAGAAATGAGCTGGCATGCCACAGAAATAAGTGGATGAACCTTAAATGCATATTACGTAGTGAAAGGAGCTATCCTGAAAGGGTCACATACTGTATACATCCAAATGGCATTATGAAAAGGCAATACAATTATCTGCTTTTTTACAGAAGGAAGAATGACTAGACGGAAAAGAGGGGACTTGGGAGGAAGTGGCCTTATATATTTGTCAAAACCTACAGAACCAGAATACCACATGGAACAATAATTACTAACAATGCATTAATATTAGCTCATATTATGGCTCCTTATTAGCCATAAGGCCTCTTCCCTAACTACGTGCATATGTTGGTAGGAGCAAGAAGTCAGCTTTCCTCTCCAGGAGAAAGGAAAAGGGAGAAACCGAGAGGCAGAGAGTGGCTGGAACATTCACATGTGCTTAAAACTACCGGGATAATGCCGATGGACAAGGTCCTGCAATAGGCCAGAGCTGGTCACGGTCACACTTGATGACATTTATCTAGCAGGTATCATGAGAAGGTTGAGGAATGGAGGGGCACAACAGGCCAATCCAGGAAAGAGGAGATGCCACTGGAGAATCGGGCTGGCCCCAGAGAATCTTCCACTACTCCACATGGCCATGCGGAGGAAATTGTCACCCAGTGTGATTCAGGGAAGTCATATGGTCAGGAACCGTCCAGGAAATGACAGCTGCGAGTCGCTGAGCACTAAGTGTCCGTGCTGAGCACTGCACACAGAGCGTGTCATCTACCCTTCCTACAGCCTTAGCACCCGCAGAGTTTGGGTGGATGACCTTGTAGAAATGTATGCTCTCCACCCACCTCCATTCCTAATTCATCCAAGTAACATTATTTTCTCTCTCAAACTCTACTTTATTCTGGAAAAAAAAAATCATGCCCCAATTTCAAGTTTAAAAGTCTTATCTCACTTCAATAGTGTCATTCCCGCATTCCAGAAAGTTCCCGTGCCATTGCTCAGGCAGTGAGCGAGCTAGTAGCCCATACCAGTCTCTAGAATTCTGAAACAACTGCTCTGTGTGCTAAGGGATTCCTAAACACACACCCACATGCACGTGCGTGCGCACACACATATACATACACACAGGCACGCATGCACACCAGAAGGATTTGTCGCAAATATTTAAAGCCTGAAAGATGTGGGCTGGACTCCCCAGCTATCACACCTCCCTCTGCCCTCAAGCGATTAGTCATGCAGGAGGAAAAACATCTTACTTATATTTACTTCTGTTCTGACTACACAGCAACCCAAGCCAAGGGTGTTTTGTTTGTATTAAACCAAAAATACAGAGAACGAGTGATAGGAATTTTAATTGCCATTATCAGCTATTACAAACTTACTTTCTCATTTAAGCCTCCTCTCTCTATTTTTGTCAAAACCTACAGAACTCTAGAATACCACATGGAACAATAATTACTAACAATGCATTAATATTAGCTCATATTATGGCTCCTTATTAGCCATAAGGCCTCTTCTCTAACTACGTGCATACGTTGGTAGGAGCAAGAAGTCAGCTTTTCTCTCCAGGAGAAAGGAAGAGGGAGAAACCGAGAGGTGAAGGCAGAGAGTGGCTGGAACAGGCAGCCACTGTCTTTGGGGCAGACAGCAGGTTCCTGGAGGAAGAAAAATATTGCATCCAACATGCCAGCTCTTTATTCCTAAGGAACATTCTTGTGCACTGTTTAGTGATTCAACAATGTATTGTTATGGTGTAATCACAAAAGAATGCACAGAGATGCATGCTAAAAATTAGTGTAAAGTAGGGCCCCTCTTTAGGAATTTCTTTTAAGGAGGCATGCAGAGATACACAAGACATGTGCAAAATGAAAAAAGTAGATAGAAAATTATTTTGTAAGATTTAAGTGTTTGTATGTTTCGTACAATGTGTATGTTTGTAAAATTGGTATACTTCATATCTGTATGTTTACACATATGCATACACATACTCTCTCTCTCCTCTCTCTCTCATGGACACAAAGAATTCAGTTTTTTCTTTACACCTATTTTCATTTTCTAGCTTTAAAAAAAAGGACAAGCATTAGGTTGATTATCAGTGTAATGTTTCTCTTTAGTCACACAGGGCTAAAAAGAAATTCAAGTTGACTCTGAAAATAACCTGTAGACTATACTCTTATGGGCCAATGAGCTAAAAGTATCCTTAAGATATGTGAACCATAATTCCAGTTATCACAGTATAAAGAAGTTTCACCTCCCTTTTCCCAGAAATAAAGAGAAGCAAGAGACTGAGTGAAGTAAAAATATCTCTGGTCTTAAAGTCACAGTAATGGCTTAGGGCCCTCTGCTGCTGCCAAATGATGGCCCTGGACACACTACCAACCTTCCTGGGCCGCCAAGGGCCCAGGTGTGCAGCCCTGGGATGGGCCTGTGAAGGTGCACCCCAGGCCCAAGCTCAGGCATTGCCGGGTTTCCACACTGCCCCTGGACTATCCCCTTGTATCTGAACCCAATTAGCTTGGTCCCCTATGGACTTAGAAGGGGTGCTTTGACAATAAAGACAGATGGTTTTGAAAGTGTCCATCATTCCTCCTTCATACCAATGCTATAACAAGGGTAGGACACAAGCTGGCAGAGAGGACTTTAAACTGATAATTTTTGGGAGGATGGGCAGGACTGCAGGCTTGGTTCTTACTTTCTATCCTGATGAAAATTCTGCAGATATGACTCCATCACAGGCTGAATCAAACAGCCTAAGTTTTAGGTTTCATTCCACATAGGCGATTTCTTATCTCTCCCAGCAAAGGAGTCACATTCTACTGCCCCTCTCCACTCCCTGATACCAACACCCTGGGAAGGTGTCTGCAACCATCAGGCCAGGCAGCTGGAGTCATGGCTCAGAAAGAAGACACGCAGATTTCTGAGAAACTGTATAAATATTTAGATTTCTTAGAGCAGGGAAAATTATCCTCCCACTCCTCTGCCCCCAGCCACAGAGCAACTGCCCCGCTTCCTTCCCCACACCTCCCGGCTCCTGCCTTTCCATAAAGAGCCTCCTGGTCTTCCCACCAGCTGCAGGGCAAGAAGTTGGAAGACAGAAAGGAGAGAAGTCAGAGGCCACCAGAGCCAAAGATCTTTCTCCATGTCTTGGGTAATCAATCTGGAGCGTCACCCGGGGTCCAGTGCACTACTGCAGTGTTGACATAAACATGCTTAGAGCAAACAAGGAGAAACAGCACCCACAGATTCCACCTGGGCCTCTTGGCCTCTTGGCAGGGAGGAAACACCTGGAGTAACAAGCACTGATTCGGAGATGTTAACTGTACATATCTGTTGTTCAGTTGCTGACTTGTACTGTGCCTTTGCTTGTGCATTGGAAGGTGATCTTGCTTTTTTTATTTTCCATATTTTCCTAGAGTTCATTTGATCATTCAAAAATTCCACAAAATTCCCCACCACCATAATTTTTGTTTTGTTTTTTGTGTGTGTGGTACTCAGAGCCACACCCCCAGCCCTATTTTATTTATCTATTTACTTGCTTGCTTTTTTTAATTAATTTTTTTAGTGGTACTTGGGATTTAACTCAGGGGTATTCTATCTCAGCACCGCACCCCTAGCCCTATTTTACTATTTTGAAGCAGGGACTCAGGGATTTTCTGAGGCTCTTGCTAAATTGTTGAGGCTAGCCTAGAACCTGTGATCTTCCTGCTTCAGCCTCCTGAGTACTGAGATTGCAGATTCCCACCCACCACCAAAATTACCTCCTACGCCTCCCCTATATGGACAAAGCTTTCCTTTCTACCTGTCAGAATTCTGCTATGGCTTTTGTTTGGCCAGAATCATCATCTTCCAGTAATTCACCAAAATGACAAACACAAAGGGACAAAGAAGAGGATGTAGGTTCCCCAGGGTTTTTAGGGGGAAATGGGGTTGTTCCTTTGGTCACACGTGTGATGTTACGGACATTTAGGAAATGGGTGTTGTTCAAAAGGCCCCTCCCCTAAGGCTACCTGCAAAACTAGGCGTCCACAGTGGGGCCCAGCATGCTGTGCTGTGCCATTGTTGCAAACGAGCAAGTGAGGGCAAGATGCTTGCCAAGAGAATTAATGTGTGCATTAAGCATATTAAGCACTCTAAGAGTCGACATAGCTTCCTGAAAAAAACTAAAGAAAGCCACCGGGAAAGGAAATGACCCTAAAAAGGAGAAAGGGACCTGAGTTCAACTGAAGTGCCAGCCTGCTCCACCTCACTTTGTGAGAACCAGCAGAAAGGGGTCTATTCTCTATGAATTCATGGCATAATTGGCATAAAAAGTAACAAAAGACCCCTGGGCTGTAAATATGACTTTCCTAATTGAGTAGAACTGTGGTGTCCCCTAACCCAAAGAAATATTTAAAAAAAGGAAGGAAGGAATGAAAGAAGGAAGGAAGGAAGGAAGGAAAAGAAAATTCTGCTATTGATGAATGAACCTGAGAATAGAAAATTCATTTCAGGACCTGCTCCTGATTTCAGGGCTGCATATAAATTCAATGCCACATTGCCCTCTGACCTCACTACAAACCAATGAGATGCTGTCTTGGTCATCGCGTATACCCTTGCCCTGTGTGACCCCACAACTCTAGTCTTCGCCCTTCTCTCCAGCTTTCTTCTCGCATACACTGATTCTTCACTGAATTCTTTATTGTGTGTCACAGAATGATTTATACACAGCAAATTATTTATAATATTTCTTTACCATAGTAAAACATTTTTACCTATCAATTTCACAAAGCCCAAAATTTGTAAACAGGACAACCCCAACAAGGTGAAGTCGCAGACTAATGGAAGTCAAAATTCAAGTGAATAATGGTGACAAGCTTTTTGATATAATATACGGAGGAAAGATACAGGATATTTAGAAAAACAAGATCTAAAGCACTGGGTTCCCCAGCCTCACCCAGTTTCCATGTCCCAGGACTTCCTGCTGGGCCCAAGGCATTGGCTGACACATATAATGAAAGAAGAACTCCCTCTCTTTAATACCTTGGCCCCCAGGAGACCCCAGAACCTCAGCACAGCCCTTGGGGACAAAGTTCAGGAGAGACAGATGAACACTGTGTTTACCTAGCACCAAAATTACATTTAATTATGGAAAACAGAGTGGGAAGCTGTCTTGCAGCCTGGGCTTGGGAACTGACCCATGGTCTTTGTCATGACACTTGATATCAAATCATAAATTTTATTGCTTGTAATCTGACCCTTCAGTGAAGAGTCATTTTGCCTCTCCAAGCTGAAACCTCTGTTTTATTTCTTTTCAACTACCAGAGCAGATAAACTATTGACACAGTCACAGTTCACACAGCAGCACATGAAAGAGTAGCTATGGGCATGCAAAGATGGTGTGGTGACTCATACAAAGCTCAGGTTGGAGGCAGGTTTCCCATGCTGGGCTGAAGAGGGGAGGGAGGAAAGAGGAGAGGTGGTACCTCAGGCAAAATAACATCCAATCCATGATTCTGGAAGTCAACCCAGGAAACTCAAAGAATGCTGCAATAAATACTATGCATATCTCTACTGCCCCCAACACCCTTGGAGTGCAAAGCCTGTTAGCCTGCAGACATGGCTCCTGCCCACCAGGCTCCAGAGGGGAGCCCCTACTGAGGCAGGCAGGCGGCGGTTGAGCAGAAAGGTCACGAAGATAGTAAAATCACACAGGATCACAACCAGGACAAGAAGGAAGCCAGGCAGATGGAACCAAATGCTCCTGAAATTTCAGGTTACTGGGTAGATAAAGGGACCAGCTGCCCAGCTCTTGCTGTCCTCCGCCCGCATCCTCCTTTCTATCATTTATTAAACTAGAACACCTTTCTTTATTAAATTCCTCATTTCTCTCTGATGATTTTCCCCCAAGTTCTGCCTTTCTTAAAAAACAAAATGCCCCATCAACATAGAAAAACCTTAGCCAGTTGGCCAATAAATACATGAGAAATGTTCAACAAAGATCATTAGCAATCAGGAAGATGCAATCAAAACTATACTGAAGGCCGGGCATGGTGGCTCACGCTTGTAATCCCCGCGCTTGGGAGGCGAAGACAGGAGGATCCCGCACGTTCGAAGCCAGCCTCACTGGCTTAAGAGACCCTGTTTCCAAATAAAAATATAAAATAGGTCTGGTAGTATAGCCTGGAGGTAGAAGGGTTTCCAGGAACCCCAGTACCACCAAAAAAAAAAAAAAAAAAAAGCACTATACTGAGATTCCATTTAACCCCAACCAGAGTAGCAATCATCAAGAAGTCAAACAACAGCCGGGCATGGTGGCGCACGCTTGTAATCCCAGCATTCAGGAGGCCGAGACAGGATGATCGCGGTTCGAGGACAGCCTCAGCTACTTAGTGAGGCCCTCTGCAACTCAGTGAGACCCTGTCTCAAATTAAAGAATAAAAAATAGGGCAGGGGGTGTAGCTTGGAGGTCAAATGCCCCTGGGTTCTATCCCCAGACCCGCAAAAGAAAAAAGAAGTCAAACAACAATAAATGCTGGCAAGGATATTGGGAAATAGGAACTCTTCCACACTGATGGTGGAATTACAAATTAGTGCACCCACTATGGACATCCGTGTGAAGATTTCTCAGAAAATTGGGAATGGATCCACCAAATTATCCAGCTCTACCAATCCTGGGCATCTTTCTAAAGAAACTGAAAGCAGAATAATATAGTGATACGTGTATATCCATGTTCATAGCAGCACAATTCACAATGGCCAAATTACAGAAGCAAACTAGATGTCTGTCAACAGATGAACGGATGACAAAATTATACGCACACATGGAATTCTACTCAGTAATAAAAAAGAATAAAATTATGTCATTTTCAGGAAAATAAATGGAGCTGGAGAACATTATGTTAAGTGAGATCAGCCAGGCACAGAAAGTGAAGGGTCAGGTGTTTTCTCTCATATGTAAAAGATAGGGAATGATCAGGATACAAGAGAGACTTTAGATAAAGGAAAAGAAAGTCCGGCAGAGGGAGAGCGATCATGGAGGGGGAGGGGGAGGGAGAGGGAGGGTCAACAAAGGAAACTCTTCTTCCATCGACATTATGTATGTGTGTGACAATGCTAATGAATATTTCCCTGGGTGGGGAAGGGGGAGGGAGTGGGAAGGGAGCTGAGGGAAGCCCAGCAAGTGCTGTGTGCACGTATGTCACCACCACTGTGAACTACGTTATTATGTGAGACTCTAATGCACCAATAAAAGTATTTTAAAAAGAAGATAGACATGTATTTTGATTAAGAGAATGTGAGGCTGGGCGTAGTAGTACACACTTGTAATTCCAGTATTTAGGAAGCTGGCATAGCATGATCCTAGGTTCAAGGCCAGTCTCAAAAATTTAGCAAGTCCCTAAGCTACTTAGTGAGATCCTGTTTCAAAATAAAAAATAAAAGGGCTGAGGGTAGGATGTTCCTGGATTCAATCCCCATAACCAAAAGGGTGGGGGAGGGAGGGAGGGAGGGAGGGAGAAAGAGAGGGAGAGAGAGGAGAGAGGAGAGAGGAGAGAGGGGAGAGGGGAGAGAGGAGAGAGGGGAGAGGGGAGAGGGGAGAGGGGAGAGGAGAGAGGAGAGAGGGGAGAGGGGAGAGGGGAGAGGGGAGAGGAGAGAGGAGAGAGGAGAGAGGAGAGAGGGGAGAGGGGAGAGGGGAGAGGAGAGAGGAGAGAGGAGAGAGGGGAGAGGAGAGAGGAGAGAGGAGAGAAGAGAGAATGTGACGCTTCAGGATAAATGTAATTAACCAACACACGCACTATTGTATACAATTATAACCATCCAATTCTTTAAATAAAAATGCAAACATTTTGGACACCCTTAAGAAGCAAGCACTGTGCTAATAAGCCATTTACATCTATTAGCTCATTAATTCTCAGTTACTTTGTTAGATAGTAATACTATTATCTCCATTTGGCAAATAGAGAAACAGAGTCTCAAACACCAGAGCTGGACCTGGAATCTGAACTCACTTCTGGGACTCTAAAGCTTCAGATCTCCCTTTCCCCCAAGTCATTGGTCCTTAAGCACTACCGTGCATACTTTGAGAACATTTCTTTTTCAATAAGTTTGTCTGTTTCCCAACCAACCAGTGTCTCACACCCTGTTTCTGAGCATTCGTTGTGGACTAGGTTTGAAACCGTGGACAGATACATACACGCCCACCTCTCAAGGCCATCTACTGATGGCCTTCTGTCCATTTTGGGACTCCTCCCATCCTACTCTCACTAGACAAAGAAGAAAATCAGCCCTGTGTCCTATTGGGTTTTTAGAAAGATCCTTCCTTTCACACCTGGAAGGACCAAAAAAAAATAAATAAATAAATGATCTTTCTACAAGAAACATTTATTCTCATCCCATACTGGCACCCCAAACACAAGCCAGAGCAAACCAGCCCAGAGGGGTGAGTTGCTTAGCAACTGAATGGCATATCCCTGTATCCCAGAGGCAAATGGTACCTTCTGCTTCTCCCTTGGGGTGTTTTAGAACATAATTCTTAGTGGCACAGTTCCTTCCTGGAATTCCTTTGAATGTTTGGGGCTAGATAGAAGATCCTCATTATCTCTTCTTCCTCTAGGGTGGAACATCACCTATGCCTTAGAGACGGAACTTATTAACCTATCAATTCCCACCCGTACCTAAGGCTTCAAGCCATTTCCTCTCCTGGGTTTTTAATTAAGTCATTTTGGGAGTGGAGAGGATGGAGCTCACTATATAATATCAGCTAGCATGTTAAAGGTTCAACTTCTCAGCATTAGCTCATTTGCCCGTGAAAACATATTCATGTTCGTCTTGAACTGGCTTCCGGAAGCATTCTCGTGTGTCAGTCAGTTCTTCCTGAGGTGGAGGGACAATAGCTAAAGGGAGGGGGCTCCATTTGTTCAGACCCCCTAAGCGCAACCATAGCGAGGTGCCTCGCCTACAGTTTTCTGTCCAGTCATTGCAACATCCTGAGAGGTGACTTTATTTTACATTTTAGGATACTAAAAACCAGAGCAAGACTAAGAACTCCCCCAAGATGCAGAAGAATTTTTAAGTCTGTCTTGATTTCATTATAAAACCCATCCATATTTCTTCCACCCCATTATGCTGTTCCTTAGTGTAGCTAGAAATTTCTCAACAAGCAGTGAAAGGTTTGGGAGACAGTTTTCAATTTTACACAGTTTTTCAGTTTTTCACAGCAGGCCTCACTAGGTAGATGACACATGAGGGAAGACTTGAAGAATAGGCAGGTGTCAGGCATGGAGATGGATACAGGATGAGCGTCTCAGGGAAAGGGTACAGGCAGAGAAAGGTGCTAAGGCTTGGCTGCCTGCATGGGCCTCACTGGGAGGCTGTGATGAGGCTGGGGCAGAGTGACCACCAGGGACACACAGGTGGGTCAGAGCCATAATGGTGGTCAGACTCCATAGGACTAAGAAGGGAGGCCCTGGTCTGCACTAAATAACTCTACAGAAAGTCTCATCCAGGCATGGTGGTGCAAGCCTATAATCCCTGTACGTGGGAGGCTGAGACAGAAGGATCACAGGCTCAAGGGCAACCTAAGCAACTTAGTGAGGCCCTGTTTCAACATTTAAAAATTTTTAGAAAGGTCTGGAGGTGTGGCCTGGAGGTAGAACGCCCCATGGTTCAATCTCTAATACCAAAGAGAGAGAGAGAAGAAGAGGAAGAAGAAGAAGGAGGAGGAGGAGGCAGAGGAGGAGGAGGAGGAGGAAGAGGGAGGGAGAAGGAGGAGAAGGAGGAGGAGGAAGAAGAGGAGGAAGGAGGGAGGAGGAGGAAGAGGAGGAAGAGGGAGGAGGAGGAGTCCCCTAGCTCCTCACTCACTCTAACAATGACCTAAATTTAGTATTATCTATCAATTACTCAAGGAGGTAGAGAGGAAGGGAAGTCCCCAAGAGTACTGATAGCTACTTTGGTGGAATCCCTTCATAAAACTAGCTAATATTTTTTTTAGGGGAGCAGAGAGGTGTTGGTGGGGCTGAGACTACAAACCTGCATTTCTTTGTTTAATATCTTCGATAGGATAGCAGCTTTGTACACAACTATTTAACCACGGCTCACTATTATACATTATTTCATCTCATCAAACGGGGGGAAGCATTTTTAAAGTATATCATTTTTCTCTTCAATCATAAATCTGTCAAATTTTAATCTATGATCAGCAACCTTCAGTATAAGCTATTCTCATATTTGACCAAAGGTTGCCATTATTCTTCAAAATCTGCACCATTTCTGGAATCAGTATGCATGGAAATAGACTTTTTATAGGTTCTTATTGGCGCATTCTAGCCTCACATCATAATGCAGTTCATGGTGATAGTGTTGTAATGCACACAGTACTTGGTGGGCTTTTATTAGATAATTCTCAACACATCTCAATACATAAGGCAGGGCTGTTATAGCAGTACTTTTCATTTTTAAGTAAATATTAGTATTTATGTAACATACATAAAGTATAAAAGCCATAAGTACACAGCTCCATGAATTTTTACAAAGTGAACAAATCACATGACCACCATCTATCTCAAGCAATAAAACACCTCTAGCTCTTCAGAAGTTTACTGCACACCCTTCAGTTATTATCTCCCCAGAAGGTGCTCACTGCTCACGGCTCCAGCTTCTGTCATAACTTTTGCTTATTTCAGCAATTTCACTGAGTGAAATCCTGCAGTACTGCTCCACTGTCTCCTTCTTCTTTACTTCAGAATAACTTCTGATATTTATCCAAGCTTCTATACGAACATGCATTATTCACTTCACTGCTCCACACTATGACCATTATGTGAATATAAAATTCACTTATCTATTTTACTGTTGGTTGGTTTCTAGTTCTTGGTCATTACAAAGAAAGCTGCTGTGACCATACTCGAATAAACCTTTGGGGAATAAACCTAAGTATTTCTACCAGGTATACACCTATACATACAATTACTAATGCACAGTATATCTCTGCTTACCTCTATGAGATGCTGCCAGAAAACTCTCCAACATGATCGTACCAATTTACACCCCCACCAGTAATGCATGAGTCTTTTTTAGGGGTTGCTATATTCATTTATCCCTTCATACAGCAGTTACGTGTTGGACTGTAAGGACTGGAAATACTACTTTCTTTGAGAAGTCACAGTCTAAAGACAGAAGACAAACACATAAATAATTTTTAAAACCTTGCAACTCAATAATAGAGCTCTGCCTGATGCAGATACAAGGCTGTTTAGGACTGATTATCAGAGAATAATTGCAACTTACATTTTTAGGGAAGGTAGTACTTCAGGAGAAGCTAAGATATTGACAATCAAACTAGACCCCCAAGGTCAAAGGGTTTTTTGCTGGGTGAAAAAAATGGGTGGGTATTCTAAAGCAGAGTAGATCCCTGGGACAACCGAATGTCTGTTGGGTGAGATGTTGTGACAAGAGGCTTTCTCTTTGGCATATTTCATTAATATGGCTACTGGATAAAGTAGATACCAACCCTGCTGCTATTAAGACAAACAGAAAAGGCAACCTTCCCTTGCCAGTAAAATGGATTTTAAGGCTAAATGATGCTTTAAAAACATTCAAGCATCAAAATATGGTAATATGGTCCAAAGAAGGTAACTGCAATTGACAGATAGTTGCAGTAGATAGTGAACTACAAAAAACGCTACCCAATTTCATTTAGTCATGTAAGACTGTATTTTTAAAACTAACTGATCCTATTGAATATATCAAAATACAGGTTGGTCTTCTGAGATAGCCAAGTGGTAGGAACTCTCTCAAAATTATGTACATCTTAAAGCATTTTCTCTCAAACTTTATGGTATAGAAATATAGGAAATCATTCATCTCTTTTTCTAGGTGCCCAAACAAAATGGAAGCTCCTATCCTTGGGGCATGTACAGTACCCTCTGGTATCTGCACACAGGGAGTAGTATGCTATTCACTGATGGGCAGAGATACAAGGACACGCCAGGCCCTTAAATATTCACAGCAACATGTCAGCTCAGCCACATGCACTTCTGTTGGCCATGCATACAGATCCACTCAATAAAAAAATATGTCTTGGAACTTCAGGCGCTCACACATGAGGATTTATCTGTGAAAATGACTGTGCTCTGCCTCACCAAAAGCCTGCTTGAGCCGGGCGTGGTGGCGCACACTTGTAATCCCCGCACTTGGGAGGCTGAGACAGGAGGATCGCACAGGTTCGAAGCCAGCATCAGCTACTTAATGAAGCTCTCAGCAACTTAGTGAGACCCTGTTTCCAAATAAAATATAAAACAGGTATGAGAGTGTAGCCCAGAGGTAGAAGGCCCCTGGGTTCCATCCCCAGTACCACAGAAAAAATAAATAAATAAATAAATAAATAAATAAATAAATAAATAAATAAGGCTGTTTGAGACTTGTGGGATTAATGGAACCATACTACTTGCCCACTCCTTACTTCCTTAAGTTCTCCCAGTAGAGATAATCCGAAATCTGTGACCAGAAGCCTCAGTCGTGTAGCTTCTCACACAAGTGCCTTCACTAGCCCATCTGGGTGACAGATAATTCCTTAACTCTCAGAAAAGGGCAACAGAAGAAATAACTACAGAAGATTTCTATGTCTCCTACCGTAATGCGGCCAGACAGTGTCCATTACATTACCTAATGTCTATATAATATTTGACACAAACAATTGTCCCTGGAAATGATAAAAGTGTAGTCATAGCACGAGCCAGCCAGGAGGCCCATGTGAGGCACTGGGACTCCTTTTTGGCTTAGAGAGAAGGTTTGCGCTCAGATAAAATAACTCCAAACCGCACACACATAGAAAAAAAAAACCTGAAAGACAACTGTAGAGACAGAAAGTAGATTTGTGGCTGCCTGGGGTTGGGCGTGGGCAGGGGGAGAGACGGAAAGTGGGCACAGGTTTCTTTTATGGGTGAGAGAAATGTTCTAAAATTAGATTATGAAGATGGTTGCACAACTCTATAAAGTTGCCTTTAAAAATCATTGAATTGTATTCTTAAAATGAGTAGATTTAATCATATGTAAATTAGACCTCAAATATAGCTGTTTTTAAAAAAATCACTCAGAGATGAAACATAGAAATGTGAAAGGCAAAACAATAAAACTTCTGGGAGAAAATGCAGGAGAACATTGTTATGATCTTGGCAGAGACAGAGATTTCTCAAACCCAACAGGAAACCAAATAAGAAAGGCAATGATAAAATTCACCAGAATTAGAATGTCTGTTAAACATAATGTATCATCAAAATAATGAAAGGGCAACTACTGGTTAGGTGAAGTTAGTTAGACTCATAATACCCAGAGTATATTTTTTAAAATCACTCCTATGAAGAATCAAAAAGATAGCCCAGTTTAAGAACCAGCAAGAGACTTTAACAGGTAGTTTAGGAAAGAAAAGAGAGGTGCATTAGCTAAGAAACCCATCGGCCAATACACAAACATCATGGTCACGGCTGTATCAACTCTCCTGCGTCTCTAAATCCTTCGATTTGTTCAACGGCTTTATTTCATTGTTCTGTGATTTGACACTTGTACCGTTTGAGTCTCAACAGGAGGCAGATGATGTAGTCACTGTAGGTGATTCAAGAAGGGTTTCTTTCTCAAGGGTCTGTTTATAAAGTCTGATTTGGGCAGCAGAAAGCCACGTGGAGCAGCAGCAGCGTCAAGGCCCTCATCAACCAGGTGCAAAGGAATGAGGCAGGTCCTGGGTCCCACTGGAAAGGGTCACATAGAGAAGCTGCCTCAGAAAGAACAGCGATCACTGGACCAGAACAAAATCGACCTGGGTCAACCTCCAGAGGAGCAATCCTCAGATCCCACTCTCTCCTGTGACCTCCTGGCTGGGGCCTGTAGTTGGCCAAACCCAACCAGGCAGCCATCTGGGGCAGGGAAGGCAGAGAGTGGCTCTGAAGGAGTAACAGAAAGAGATTTGGCATGCCCTTATCCAAATCCTGGAATCCCTTTCCAAAACAGGAATAAATAATGAACAAATATAACAACCAATAAAACTCTGCTCCTGGGACAGAGAAAGGAGAGTCTTTGGAGACATTGTATTAGCTTCTCATAAGTAATTTGTGAAGGAGAAAGAAGGAGGGGAAGGAAGTGTGGTTCATTATTATATACCCAACCAAGATAATGCAATGCATAATTTGTTTTCTATTGATCGGAAATGGAGCTGACGCTTATGCAAAAGTGAATTAAACATTTTAAGGAACAGATGGAACAAATGATATGACTGCCAAGAGAGGGCTGATCCTGCTCAAGCTTACCCAAGAGCCATCCTCTGGGCAGTTGGGAATGCGATTATCCCACAGGAATAGAGAGTGGATTTTCTCTTCCATGGTTGCTTCTGACTCTGAACAGCCCATAATGGACCTCCCAGCCTCACCCTTCTGCCACCATCCCATCCTGCCCCCACAAGCCACCCTGTCGTCTTGTCGCCCACCCGTACTCAGGGCTCAACCACAGTTTCCATTAGTGCAGTATCCAAGATGTTGCCTACATTGATTTTCTTAAAAGGCTTTCAAAGCATCACTCAAAAGGCACACTGATGCTTTCTTATCTCCCATGACCCTTTGTGGGACGGCTCTGTGCTCAGTCACTTGCTATTCTACACTCTGTTATTCCACAAAGCAAAACTAAGCTGCTGTATGCTGGGGTCTTCTTAGAAACTAATGTGATATTGTATATTTTTCAACTTATAGTCTATTGTCTCTCCTCCTCTCAAATGAAGAAGGCTTGTGTGCCTAGGAAGCAGAAGAAGATAATCGTAGAACAGTGATCCTCAAATGTTAAGTGATCCTTACCATGCCTCAGCATCACAAGGAAGCAGGGGAGCCTGTTAAAGCACCAATCACCTGGCCCCACCCTGGAGAGTCTGGGGTGCATGAGGGGCCCAAGAAGTTTCTGGGTATATTAGCTTCCTATGCCTGCTGTAAGAAATTGCCACAAATTTAGTAGCTTATAGCAACCCACATTACTGTCTTAAGAGTTTGGAAACTCAGAACTTGAAGTCCAAAATGGGTCTCACGAGGCTAAAATCAAAGTGTCGAAAGGACTGTGTTCCTTTCCTGAGGCTCTTGGAAAGATTTGTTTTCCTGCCTTGGCTGGCTTCTAGAGCCGGCCAGGGTAAGCCCTCCTGGGTTCATGATCCCTCCATCTTCAAAGCCAGCAGCAGCTGGTCTGGTCTTTCTCCTGTCTGATCACTCTGGCACTGACTCTCTCCTTTCCCTCCTCTCCATGAAAGAGCCTGTGACCTGGGTAGCCCAGGATACTCTCCCTGTGTTGAGATCAACTTATTAATAACCTTAATTACATGTGCTACCTGGAGTACCCAGTACCATGGCACTTAACACAGTCACAGGCTCTGGGGACGAGGACAAGGGCCTCTTCAGGAGGCTGCTGGTCTACCTACCGCAACACCAGCCTGGGCCCACACCTGGAGAACACATGGTGCAGTATGGTGCTAGGTAATGGCGGGGGTTCGAGTCCACAGTTTCCGAGAAGGACAGGGAAAGAAAAGAGAGAAAGGCCAAGCGATAGGGAGGGGTGGCTGCAGGGGGAGCCAGGACAAGAGAGTGGGACCAGGAGCTCAAGAAACACCACCAAATTCAATGCTCAGAAGAGTCAGCCTCGTGGAGCTCACGTAGCAAGAAGCAGCAGCAAAGCCACAAGGGAGGAAATTAAAAGACTCCTCCCAGGTGAGAATGCCGAAGTCCCATCATGGAATATTCACACACAAACACACACACACACACACACACACACAAAAAAAAAAAACTGAGTCTAAAATAGAAGATTTCTGATGAAATACTTTAGCTAAACATATTTGGGGTTACAGTAAGGGGTGTGTGTGTGTGTGTACATGTGTTTATGTATGCTATGTATGCATGTGTGTAGGTGTGTGCAGTATGCGTGTAGAATGGGGTGCAACACAGGAAGATCCAGGAGCCATGTTTCATATTCTATGTTTACCTTATTTTAAAAAACAGCTGCATCAGCCACCTTAACCCTATGAATTTCTTAATCATCATTATTATTACTATTGTCATTAATGCTCTTTTTTTTTCTTTTTGCAGTACTGGGGTTAGCACCAAGCTATACCCCCAGCCCTATTTTTTATTCTTTATTTTGAAACAGGGTCTCACTGAGTTCCAAAGGGCCTCACTAAGTAGCTGAGACTGTCCTCGAACCGTGATCCTCCTGTCTCAACCTTCCAAATGCTGGGATTACAAGCATGTGCCACCATACTTGGAACAAGCAAGGATTTATCTGTAGCCTCCAATAGATATTTAAATCCATCCCCAATTTTTCTTTACCTTACAGATTGATGTTTGCCAAAAAATGGGTTTTTTTCATGGCTCTGATTCCAAGATGATATGCCCCTGGCACTTAGCTTCCTGAGGGACCCTGTGATCTTGCACCCTATGCCCTTTACTGCAGGGGACTGGACTCCAGTGAGATCAGAAAACCTTGTGAACAATGACAGAAAGAGGAAGCACTGGTGAAGACCAGAATAAGCCACCATTATCATCCTCAGCTCCCTCAAAAGGCTCAGCAGTCCAAAGGGGACCCTTCGACTGCACAAATGTGGGTGTTGGAACATTTATATTTCAAGGAATCAGATACTATAAACAAATACTTTTTTCTTTTCTTTTTTTTCTTTTGCCTCCTACTACATTATTCAAATTAACAAACACATGTATTCCATGATCATTCCCAAATCCACTCGATGGTGGGCTTTCTCCCAGGAAGCACAGTTCCTCGGCAAGCCTAAATGGTGCCTTTTGGTCTGGAAGGACACGGTCCCTGAGTCGCGCTGCAGTGCTCGCAGGGAATGGTGCGAGTGGTTATCATTCATGGAAGGGCGCTCCGTGACCTGTATGCACAGTTGCACTGGATCCTCATCATCGTGCTGCAAACAGCTATCACTATTGCTATCCCTATTTTTTCATACGCGGAAACCAAGGTGCAGAAGAAATCATGACTGGCTCAAAGTGACACGGTCAGAAGGTAGCAGAGCTGGGCTCCCTGCACAGTCCACAGGCTTCAAAACCTGGACAAGCCATGCAATGGGCTGAAGAAGATGGCCTGCCCCGCGCACATCAGTAAGATGGCGGCTCATCATAGGAAACTGAGCACTCTCATCCTTTTCTCTCTGGAGTCAGCAGTTGCCAATACAGAACAGTTTTTTCCCCTTCAGAAAAGCTAATGTTCTCAAGTAGCACAATTCCCCAGAAAATATTCTATATCCTTGTTCTAAATCAAGGAGCTAGAGGCCCGACTAACCACCAAAGTCAAGAGAATTCAAAAGAACTCATATCTTGCTGGGCATGGTGACGCACACTTGTAATCTCAGTACTTGGGAGGCTGAGACAGAAGCATCACAGGTTCACAGCAGACTCAGCAATTTAGTGAGGCTCTCAGCAACTTAGCGAGACCCTATTTCCAAATAAAAAAATAAAATAGGTCTGGGGGTATAGCCCAGAGGTAAAAGGCCCCTGGGTTCCATCTCCAGTAACACACACATGCACACATACAAAGATTGATTGCATGATGCAAGTTGCACATGCCATTGTCCCTGCCCCAATACCGTACATACATGTAAAGCTGGGCAACGGTTTCACAAGTCCAGAGACCCCCTGCTGTCATGTATAGATGTGTAAGTCAGAAGACCCAAGTTTCTTGCCAGCCTCTGTCAGCTCCCAGGATGCTCAACAGAAGCCTCTTCTCTCCTCCATTGGGAAAGATGGCCACACCAAGACCTTCCCACTCAGGGTCTACGTCTGTCTCCCAGTCAGTGTCCGGCAATAGTTTAGGACGAAGAGAAATATATGGCAAGCTCCCCCATACCTGATGGACATTTCTTAAGTGTAAGCAAAGGTGCAACATTGATCGATAAATATCTTGGTTCTAGAATTTAAATTCTTTCCTACCATATCAAGGTTCATTCTCCCTCTCCAAGTGGCTTTTTGATCTCCCTCACCTCAGCAGAACTCGAGTTGCCTAGCGGGAGGAGGGACAGATGGTCACAGAACTCCACTCAGGAAAACATGAGAGCCATTCCGGCCAGAACAGATGTTTGCACCATCGCTTAGCCATGGATCACTAGGGAACAGCTGGGAAGCGCTTTGTGTTGCCAAATCTGATCAAGAGAACTTAAGTTTGGAACAATGATTAAAGGTGATTGGCATGGAGACAGAGTCTCTGAAAGTTAAGAAAAATGATGTTTATGAAGTAGATGCTCCCAGGTGAGCATTGCTTTGGCCCCCAGACCAAGGACCTGGAGCTGGAGCAAAGCTATAGAAGCAAAAGTTTCCTTCAAGGGATCATAACTAAAATTACTTGAACTATAGTTTATGTGGATGAAAAATAATATTAAGGAAGAAGTAAAGACCTTCAAAAAGTGCCAAAGTATATGTTTTGTAAACTATGTATATTATAGATGGAACAAAATAAAGAAATAGGTCTTCTGATCTTTAGGGATTCATAAAATAGTAGAAGCATATTAGTCCCTTCTTATATTGGGGGATATATTCTAAGACACCCAGGGAATGGCGAACCAGAGATAACACCAAACCATGTATATTCATCAACATAAAATGTTTTTCCTATACATTCATAACTATGATAAAGTTTAATATATAAATTAGTTACAATAAGAGGATAACAACAATGAAAACAAATAGAACAATCATAAAAATATACTATAATGAAGTTTATGTAAATGTGCTCTCTCTCTCTCTCTCTCCCTCCCTCCCTCCCCCCTCAAATACCTTATTGTATATAGATCTTAGCAACCTCAGCACATTTTTTTTCCTTATAAAGTCTAGAGTGTTCACTTTTTCACTGGAAGGAAGCACTTTATAGCTTCTCTTTAGTAGATCCGAATTCCTAGCATCACTACTCTCATGCATTGGGACCATTATTAAGTAAAATAAAGGTTATTTGAACACAAGTACTATGATACCACAACAGTTAATTAGAAAACAGAAACAACTACTAAATGACCAAGGGACATGTAGCATATACAGAGTGGATACGCTGGACAATGTGATGACTCAGACCCCAAGCATTGATGGAGCACGATGATACAAGATTGCTCCTGGATGGTGCCAGTCAAAAGTAAAGTTTCTTGAACTTTAATGTGCATTCAAATCACTTAAAGATCATGTTAAAGTGCAGCCTCTGGTTGAGTAGTTTATTCTTTCTTTCTTTCTTTTTTTTTGCGGTACTTGGGATGGAACCCAGTCATTTTTACCTCCGAGCTATACCCTCAGCCCTATTTTTTATTATTTTGAAACAAGGTCTTACTAAGTTGCAGAGGACCTCACTAAGTAGCTGAGACTGGCCATCAACTCTCAATCCTCCTGTCTCCGCCTCCAGTACTGGGATTACAAGTGTGCACCACCATGTCTGGCTCAGAGACTGCATTTCTAACAAGCTCCTGGTGATGTCGATGTCCTCGCCCATGGACCACACCGAGAAGTTTGAGAGAATTCACAGCAATCCTATTCAACCCTGGCCTTGTGCTGAACGTCAAATGCTTCATACCTGCTCCAGCATGAAGAACCTTACACAATATGGAACTTGTTAAATCCCCTTCCCTTTCCTACCTCTCTACCTTACACCATGTAGTTTTCAAAAAGTCCAGGTCTCACAGCAAAAATGTACAGCTCACCTTTGCTACAAGTCCACAATCTGCAATAAAGTTTTTCTTAACAGAAAGCCCAGCCCAATGTAATAAAAGAAACTGTGTTTCCAGAAGATAAGAACAATCCTTTTACATCCTTCACACAGTGATGTCTCAAGAAGAAACAGGCAAATGCAGGAATTCAACGTGGCTGCATTAATAAAATTTCTTCAGAGTAATGAGGGGGAGGGAGAAGGCTCTCCCAGCTTAAAAACAGAATATTCCATAATGATGGAAAAACAACGCCAAAAGTAAACACCAAATAACATGCTTACTGTGCTGCCACTGCTTCCAAACAATAAATAAATAACTCAGTTAGCTTAGTCTTTAAAAACAAGGAGACAAGTCAGGTGTGGTGGCACATGCTTATAATTCCAGTACTTGAGAGGCTGAGATGAGAAGATCCAGGTTCGTGGCCAGCCTCAGCTACCTAGTGAGGCCCTCTGCAACTTAGTGAGATGCTGTTTCAAAATAAAGAATAAAAAATTCAGGCTGGGAGTGTAGCTCGGAGGTAGAATGCCCCTGGGTTCAATCCCCCCGCACCACACCAAAAAAAAAAAAAAAAAGGAGACAGTCTTTCCTAAGGTCTACATAACATTAGTTAAGTTGTCTAGCCAACCACACAAAGAAGTCCTTGTCTTTTCCACTTTTATAGGTGTGAATACTAACTCTCGATAAGAATGAAGAAATTGTCTGGGCTTTGCCCAAGTCTACCTTGCTTTGCAATTAACTCTGTTTTTATTGTCCTGGGCTATTGCTCCAGTCGGTACTACAAAACAAATATTACATCTACAATAGATGAAAGGGTAGAGAATCAACAGAATTGCCAGCGCACACCGGGAGCCTCTTCTCCCATCTAGCTACCATTATTCACCTACAAGAAGAATAGCTCACGCCCACCTGTCCAATCATTAAGAGATTTCTTCTAGAAGTGTTGAGGGGAAAACATAAACCCCTGCAGTCATTATTTAACTTTGCTGGGTTTTGCAGAGTATGCCACAATTTCAGGTTAAAATAGACAGACATTATAGTTTAGAGAATAACCATCTGGAGAAAATCCAAGAGTAAGCTGGTAACAGGTGTGTTTCATGAGAAGGAGCAGCCAGAGCTGGAAGCTTGCAACCTGTCAGCCAATGAGAGCCAGGCTCACAGCAGGAAGCTTGCAACCTGTCAGCCAATGAGATGGCTCTCACAGCAAGCAAGCTGACTGAGAGGTAAAGCTTGAGGCTGGACCAGTAGTGAAACATCTCAGGAGTAGGTGATCACTATCATCTGTCACCTTGACTGTTGAGAGTGAGAGGGGTGCTCACTAATGATGGGAGGAAGAGGCTCAAGGACCCTACTCAAAGTCTTCGGAGGGAGTTAGATTTTTCCCTGAAAAAAGAAGCCATCAAATGAGTGGCATAATCTAAATTTGCATTTTAGAAAGACTGTTCTGCAACCAGAGAGTGACCTCAAACCTACAATCCTCCTGTCTTAGCCTCCCAGTACTGTTCTACCACACTTGGCTAAACCTCAGCAGCTTAATTCACAAGAGAAGCATACGTGTTTACTGGCAAGCATGAAAAAAAAAAATCCAAAGAAAACTCAGAATCCTGGGCCAATTTTGTACCCATCAATCTTGACCTAAAATAGGCACAAAGTTAAATTATTCCAATGCCAAAGCTACCCGCCACTCACACACACCTCCCCTGGCAAGGTGCATTGCATTGTAGAAAGTGGAGCCAGATCTTCAGGCAAGAGGGCACCATCTGGAAAATGCAACGGGTCCTTGACCTCAAAAGGAAAACAGTCACAAACAGCTGAGTTGCCAGACACATATCTTCCTGGATTGACTGATCATTTGCCGATCCAACAAATACTTATCTAATGTCTTGCATATGCTGTCACTGCAAATGTAATAAAAGATATCCTAGGCAACCTACCTGCCCTCAAGACACTTATGGACAGACAAAGCAGTCATATAATACAGTGCAAGACATATGGCCAAGGGCACCCAGGTGCTTAGAACACGCAAGAAGAACAGGAATCACACAAGCTGAGTCTGAAACTCTTCTGACTCAAAATGTAGTCCTTGGGCTTAATGACATCCTGCATTATCTGGAAGCTTGCTAAACAAACAAACAAACAAACAAGCAAGCAAAAAAGAATGAAGACTCTTGGGCCAACCCCAGACCAGCTGGGTCAGAACTTATACTTTATCAAGGTCTACAGGCTATTTGTATATAAAAGATTGGGAATCAGGCTTAATGGATAAGGATGAGCTAGCCAGAGGGACAGAGTGGAAGACACAGAAAACGGCAGAAGCAAAAAGACTAGTGAGTGAGAGACAAGGAGGTCACACAGTCCCACACTGCAGCGACCATGCCCGAAGCACAGAGCCACTGGCAAGAGGCAGTAGACGAGAACCACCTCGAAGGAGCAAAAGACAGAGCCAAGCTCTACAAGCTCTGACAGAGACACATCGCTGTGTCTTCAACGGGGACACCCAGGAGATCAGGTGGCCTGGCCGCCGAGGGGTGGAGTGAGCCAAGAGTATCTGGCTCGCCAGGAGCTTAGCTGGCTTTGGGGAACCCAGAAAACTCCTTCTAGAACCACTTTTCCCCCTTCACGATACTGCTTCCCAGCTAAGCCACAGAATAAAAAGAAAAGCCCCCAAAGGTACTTCCCCACTGCATCTCAGCCCCAGGCCTGGAACATGTGCAGGGTTTCCCAAAGTCACTAGCAATTGGAGTTATCTGAAGCATTTGGTCAAAATTCAGATCCCCAGGCTCAGGTGCCACCTGTGGAATCAGAACCCCAGGGAGTGGCCTGAGGATCAGAGGCTCCGAGACCAGCCGGGTGGCTCCACAGAGCAGGCAAACTGCTGACACTCTCGGGCATCTGGCTCCTGTCGCTGGAAGTGAGGGGCCCACTGGGCTCCCTTCCCTCCCCAACAAAGGCCAAAAGTCAAGATGGCTGACCTCACCAACTGAACTTTGTAGAGAAGTTGCCCAGGACACACAGCCCATAGGGAGCAGAATAGGAAAAACAGGCTGCTTGGTATTTGATCTAGAAAACTGTCATATGTGGTATGCTAATGCAATGCTTACTGTCTAACACCTGTTCTGTCCAGGCAACTAGTAGGTACAGGCAATAAACTTGTGCTTTGTGTATGTACATATGCACCTCATTTACTTGAATATATTTTATATGTATATACCATCTCTGTGTATATGTAGAGATATATATGGTATTTATATATTTACATAATATATACATTTGATATTTTTTAAATGATGAGTCTAGAAAAAAATGGGCAACAGGCTTGAGTGTACATTTCAAGAAGACAAAATTCAAAAGGCCAGAAATCTGAAAAGATGGTCAACTGATCAATAATCAAGAAAATACCAATTTAAAAACAAGACATCATTTCCTACCCATGAAACTAGCAAACATTTTAAAGTTTGACATTCCCCAGGGTAGGTGGGGACCAGAGAAACTAGAAACCTAGCATATATCGCTGGTAGGAGTATCAATGAGCACAATCCCTTTAGAACACTGTGTGAGCTTTCCATCACTACGACAAAATGCCTGAGAAAATCAACTCAGTTGAGGAAAGAGTGTTGTGAACTGCGGCTCACAGTTTCAGAGGATTCAGTCCATGGCCAGCTGCCTCAAATCTCTTTGGGCCTGTGGTGAGACAGAACACCACAGCAGAAAGAAGTGGTGGCACAAAGCTGCTCACCTCATGGTGGCCGGAAGCAGAGGGAGGGGCTGGGGTAAGACACCCTTCCTGCCCATGCCCCCAGCAAACAACTTCCTCCAACTAGACCCACCTCTACAGTTTCCACCCCAGTAGTCCAATCAACTACTGATCCATTGATAAGATCAGAGCCCTCATGATTCAATGGCTTCCCAGAAGCCCAACCTCTGATCGCTGCTGAGCTGAGGACCAAGCCATCAACACAGAATCCTTTGAAGGACATTCAAGATTCAAACCATCCCCAAAATGACTTGGCATATGTACACACCCAAAGCACAAGTTTATTGCCTGCACCTACTAGTTGTAATGATAAAAATTCCCAAGTACTAAATACTTAGTTTCCCCCAAAATGCAACTGATGCTGGGGTTTTATTTTTTAGGCATAGGCTGTGGGAGGAGATGGCAATGGTGGGAATAGGTCTGTAATTTCAGGAGATCTCCGTAACTAACAGAGGTGAACATGGCGTAGAGCATATTTTCATTTCCAGTAGGAAGCTAAATAAAGACTAATACTCCAGGAGATACATACAAGAATGTTTACAGTGGTGTGGCTTGATAGGTTTTGTAAATAAAATACTTAGTCCTCAGCTTATTTAGTGATTGATAATAACTTTTGTTGTTATTATTTCCACCATTTTATTAGAGCATAGGCTTTGTGTTTGGTTTTATTTTATTTTATATGCCTCTATCACCTGAGCCTTGTAAGGTGCCACTATTGCCTCATGGTTGGAGAAAATAAAAAATAAGTGGCACCTTCAGCCTAAGGTCATGCCACTGGAAAATGCCACAGCTCATATTTGCCCCTATTCACTAACTCAAAAGCCCAAGTTCTTTCTACCATATCACAGGGAGTTTTTTTCCTAAAAAAAGATCACAAAAGGATGTGTTGAAACCATCATTTTAATATTGGTGTAAGTGCAATAACATATGAATCCGTCTTCACTTTGCCCTTGGTGCAAAGCCCTGCTCCTCACTGAAGCTAAACACATACACATACACACACACACACACACACACACACACACACACACACACACACACTATATGTGACATCAACTAAAATGGCATGGTCTCCTTAGGGCAAAAAAAAAAAAGAAAGCTAATTAAAGTCATCTCTACTTTATCTAGGTTGGATTTATTTGTGTCTATCTACACTTGATAAGAATTAAGAGGAATGAGCCATAGAAAATGTTCAGCTAAAAAGATAACGAATGGCTCCTACTTCTCTTCATAGTCACACCACAGGAACCAGCCATGGCATCCCAAGCTGTAGCTCATGCAGATCCATAGCTCCCGCTGGAGCGCCTCATCAGTGCTGGTGGCTCTGTCCATTAGAGCTCTCTTTCAGGCTCCTATCACTGGGAAGATGCTTCTTGACCCCATCTCTTGCCTCCTGCTCGCTGACTCAGACCCATCAATTATTCACCCATCTTCAGCTTTCATCTTCTGTATCTCTCTCCCTTTGATCCTTCCCCTCTGCTAACAAACGTGTTCCCCACAACACCCTTAAAATGCCCTTTGCTTTCCCTGTGATGTGCCCTAAGCACTGAGCTCCCTCTGCTTCTCCCTCCTCCACCGCCTTCTGAAAAAGGCCCCACTCACCCTACAGTCCTGCATCCTTGCCAGTCTCTTATTGTACAACCCTACTTCCTCACCCATAAAATTGTAACAACTCCATGAGGCCAGCGAAACCCATGTTAAGATACCAGGTTCTGAATGGGAAGGAGATCGTATTCCTCCGCTTCTTAAAATTCTTTTCTTTCTCAAACTCCATGTAGCTCCTTGTTCTTTTCCTGGCCCAGGGTTTTTGTCTGCTGTCTGTCATTTGCTCCAGATTCTCATTCGCTCCCCCAGGTCCAACCTTGACCTTTATACATAGAATCCAATGACTCTCGGGCTCCATACCCGGCTTGACTTCTCACCTGCAAGTCAACAGGTTCCGAGTCAACCCAGCCCCCATGACATGGAGCCCACTCCTCGCCAATTTCTGCTCTCGGTCATCATCTGCCAGTTTCTTAGATGTAAGACTTTGTAGCCATTGGAATCTCCTTGTTTCTTCATCATTAACCACTGACCAAATCCTGCCTTATTCTATATAGCATCTGCTTAATGCAGCCCAGCACTGGGCTGAACACCTCTGCTCAGTACAATTTCAAACACCCTTCTTGCTCCTACAAACAGTACAGAGATCTCCTGAAATTACAGACTTATTTCCACCATTGCCATCTCCTCCCACAGCCTATGTCTAACAAATAAAACCCCAGCATCAGTTGCATTGGGGGAAAATTAAGTATTCAGTACTTGGGAATTTCTGTCATTGCATATAAGGACATATAAATATATGTCATATGTGTCCATATATCACCAAGACCTAACTGCCTAATATTCATAATACAAAATTACAGGTTAAGTGTCTCTTGTCTAAAGTGTTTGCGACCAGAGGTGTTTCCAATTTTTGGAATATTTGCACATATATGTATATATGGGTATCTTAGGGATAGAACCCAACTCTAAACACAAAATTCATTTGTGTTTCATATATGCCTGACATAAAGAGTCCAACGGTAATTCTATGTGATGTTTTTAGTATGCCTACGTTTCAAGCTAGAATGAACACACTCTTAGGCCCATGTCCATATCTTTTCTTTTCTTTACTTTTCTTTTTTTTTTCTTTTGGTACTAGGGATTGAACCCAGGGGCATTCTACCTCCAAGACACACCCCAGCCCTATTTTTTATTCTCCCAAGTACTGGGATTACAAGCATGGGCCACCATGCCTGGCCCATGTCCATATCTTTGATGTTCAATGCCTGTGCTCAAGAATTAGAAGATTTCCCACTAAATATATATTTTTAAAAAACTGCTTAATCTTAACAATCCAACTGACCAGGCGACACCGGCTCAGTGCACCCATGGCAGACAGCCGTCTGGGAGAGAAGAGCAAGCAGCTGGCCCTCTGGCTGACCCCCCACTCTACTCTCTGGCCACATTCACGTCTACAGCACTGGACTCTTAGTCCCTGTGTGACCCTATTAGGAATGTGATGCTTTGAGCCCCAGTGTAAACACTGAGGTCTTGGGATATTATATAAAATAGCATGAAGTCCTTGGGCACACAAAGCTTATCCTGGGCAAAGTTTCATTTTAGGAGGACCTACTGACCCTTTATGAACCCACTGAACCTCTAGCTCTCAGGAATGGGCAAGAACCAGGATGCTTGACAGCATCAGCCACCCTCGGTGCACAGCTTCCCTCGCCAACGAGACTCCCAGCCAGAAACAGGTATGATGTTGCCATAAAATAGTTTGTGTTTTGCAGAATTCAATGAGCACCACATGTACTTCCAAATGTTGATTATTCCCTTGTGAATAATTATTCGAGTACATTTCCAGGAATGTGATTTAGGGTAATGGTCTGGCCTCCTAGACCATCTCTGTTTTCTTCCAAACTCTAGGATTTAATGAAATTCCAAAATTTGAATTTATCTTAATTTGTGCTCAATCCTTTTCTTCCCTATTTGATTTTTGTTTTTTCGTTTTTAAATGTTTTGAATATGCTTTTATGGGTGCATTACAGTCTTGTATCATAATGCAAATCATGTTGACGGTGACATACAATTTTTTTCTATACTGTATTCTTTTGTTTTCACGGGTGATACCTCAAACGGGTTTGTGGTTTAGCTTTAGGGCTTTTTTTTTTCTTTCTCTTTTCTTTATTCTTTAACAGTGAGATGAAACATTTGCTGTTTTAGTTCCCAGGAGTATCAGCTTTTGCGAAACCTATGAAAGTGTCAAAAGCATCACTTGCCTTGGCCTTCAAGCCTTTTGCTGATTTATTGACTCTAACCGCCCTTTTTATCTTCCATGATCTTGCAGTTCCCTCATAATTGTGGCCTGCCCAGCTGTGTGTCTGCAGCTGGTGTTATTTTTTCCAGTCTCACCTATGACCTGATCTGAGTTCTAGTCACAAGTTTCCATTTGCTTTTCAGGAATGAGCTGCTATCAAAAGATCTGGTGATCATAAACACGCTTGCCTGCCAACAGCTAGCACTGTATTCTGAAAAGAGATGGAGAGAGACAGAAAGAGAGAGAATATCTTAGTTCAATGTGGGGTTTTGCATTAGTCTGAGAAATCTGGGCCTTCTGCAGAAGGAATCAAGAGCTGCTCCAACACAGACAATCATAGTAGGCACCCAACGTCCTATTCATTAACTGAGCCCTTCATCCTACTCCCTTCCCCAGCTGCATTCCCAAATAAACATGGCTGGAGCGTACAATGCCACATAGCTGTCCAGGTTAAAATCAATATATTGCCCTTCCAGACTCTTTCCCATGCTCCCACCCTCCAGGCACCTAGCCTCTTCCCAGGATGCTGGGTAACTTATCCGACGGCTGTGGACAGGAGCTGGAGCTGGATTTCCAATGCAATCTCCTCTGTAAACTGCTTCTGCAGCTCAGGCCTGGCGACTGGACCGGGGCCTGCATTTGCCCAGGTCACTGAGTTAGCCCCACACCAAGGAATCCAAGAATGCCTCCAGGGAGGACACCGAAGAGCACGGCCAGATGGCATTCGGCCACCCGGCTGGCCCGGCCTGGGAGGACTGTGACTGAGTGGCCTTTGTGTGGCTGCCTCCCCACAGCCTGCCCGCCAAACACCCACTCACATTCCAAGATTCTGTGTGAACCGCAGTGAAGGCCGTCACCACACCACTGAAAATGCCACCACTGATTGGGGCCCTCTGGGATTCTCCAAGCCTAGTCAGATTAAACTTCCAAAACAAAGGTCAGCAATTGCTAATCCAAAGCTCTGCAGAGATATCCATTTGCAAGTTCAATATAAAGGTGTAGATGTTTAATATGAAAGGAATTATCTTCATTCTTAAAAGACTTATTTAAAATTTTCAGGAGAATAAGAAGGCTAATGAGCGCTAGCACTTGGGTAGAAGCGACATCACAAAGGTCTGTGTGCTTAGCAAAAATGGTGGAAGTAAGAGGTCAGGAGAGTAGAAGGCAAGGGGAGGAGGGGTTAATCCTCCCTGTCCCCACAGGCAAAGCTCACTGAAGGGCATGTGCCAGAAGCCACCATCTTGCTGTGGTCTGCAAATCCCCCCTTTGTCACCTCCTCTTTGTACAGCAGGGATTGCCCTGATACTTCAGTGCTAAAAGACGTTCGCAGGAGGCAGAAGACTTCCTCATAAATCTCTTTCCTCAAGGCCCTTAGCAATTCGCTTTAGCAAATATCAAACGCTCTTCAAAACTAAAAAATGAGCACGGTTCCTGCGTAGAATCCTCGTGCCTCAACCACTGGCCTCCACCGTCTGAGCCTCAGGGAGAGCTGGAGGCCATGTTCAGGATGCCATGCCACTGGTCTTCACGGGTCTGGGGAATAAATAATTTGTCCTATTCTCCCACACAGAGGAATTAGACATAGTAGGACTTCATTAGACATCGTAGGACTTCATTTCCTATCCCAGCCCTCTCTCTTCCTGGCTATGCCACCCAGGACAAGCCACTTGGTTCTCTGCTTCTTCATGTCCTCAACTGTGAATTGGTACAAATGTCCAGTATTAAGAATGAAGTACTTAGCATCCACTTAGCCCATAAAGTACTTACCATCAACTAGTCCATGAAGTACTTAGCATCCACCTGGCCCATGGCACACATGAATCCAATAAACCCAACTCAACCCCTCCTGCTTGCCTGAAGTAGAACAGCAGGATTTCCAGATCATTGGGCCTCCCCCCCACCTCTTGGTACTGGGGATGGAACTCAGAGACATTCTACCAGCACCATTTTATTTCATTTTATTTTGAAACAGGGTCTCAAGTTAGGGATTTAGACTTAAATCCCTAGGCTTTAAATCTAAGATACTGGGAGAGAACTGTTGATCAGCATGGCCCATGTCTTCTTTGATATGAGCTAGTTTGCTTTTAAAGTACTTGAGAGGCTGAGACAGGAGGATCATAGGTATGAGACCAGCCTCAGCAACTTAACAAGACTTTCAGCAACTTAGCCAGACCTTGTTTTAAAACAAAAACAAGCCAGGCGTGGTGGCACAGGTTTGTAATCCCCGCACTTGGGAGGTGAAGACAGGAGGATCTCGCAGGTTCAAAGCCAGCCTCACTGGCTTAAGAGACACTGTTTCCAAATAAAATATAAAATAGGTCTGGGAGTGTAGCCTGGAGGTAGAAGGGTTCCATCCTCAGTACCACCAAAAACAAAAATAATAATAAAATAAAATGGGGCTGGGGTATAACTCAGAGGTAGAACACCCCTGGGTTCAATGCCCAGTACCAAAAAAGAGCTCCTACTGAACCCTGGCCTCAGTGAGGAGACGTGAGTGTAATAAAATTCTTCCCCAAACCACAAAGCCCTCAGGAAGATTGATTTTAGTCATTTGCTTCTTGCTATGAATTATTTTAACCTGGTTATCTTAACAAGAAGGCAAGATGGTTTCAATGAAAGAGTCAGTTTGGTTTGTTTTGGTTTGGTGTTTTGTTTTCATTGGGGTTATCAGGGACTCAGATTAACATAATGTTCATTTTAGAAACTCTCAAATTTTTGAGAATGACCTGCAAAACTTTGTTGTAGAAATTCCTGGTCCATCTTCAAATTCTGGGGAAGTAAGTGTGGGGTGGAAACCAAGAATCTATATTTTTTTTACCATTTTTCTAACCAGTGATTCTAATGGCATCCTCAGACCACAACTTGGGGAAACTGGACCAGACTGTGCGACACAAAAAATCTCTAGCACCTTAGAACTTGGCTTGAGAAAGAACCCGGACTATAGTCATGCTGAGGAACCGGGCATGAGACTTTCAGGTGCACCAGTGCCCACTGGCCTCTGCACACATACCAATTCTCCTGTGGCCCTCGTGCTCTGGCACCAGCTCTCCCTGTCTCCACTACCGCAGCCCCTCCCCTATCACCCTCATCTTGAACTCTGAGTTTTCAGCATCTTCCTTGAGATCAAGCAGTTCCCAAAGTAAGAAATGCTCATGAAAATCCATGAAACAACTGTTTGTTGTTCCGTTATGCTGGAAGTCAAATCAAACTCCTGAAACGTAATTAAAGTAATGGACACATAAACTGCCTGCACAACAGGAATGACAAAGGACTCAGAGGCTTCACCAAATCTAGTCTCTCTCTAAGCAAGAACCTAGTGTGTCTGAATTAATAGCACAGGTTTCTTTTGTGAAATCTAAATTAAGATTTATTATAGATGTGTGTGTCTATATGCACAAGAGATCAGTCCATTAGCAAAGAACCCTTGCTTCAAGAGGCCATAAAAAGACAATGTGAATTTTTAACTTCAAAAATAAAAATGTTACTGCCTATAAATTTAAAGATATAATAGCCATTTCCTATATTGAAACCAGTTACTTCACAAGATTCATTTAAAACTCTGTTCTGGACCCAGACAAAGATATAATTTTGTTTTAAAATTATGCTCTCCCTCCCCTCAGAGCCAGGTGGGGTGGCACACACTTGCAATACCAGTACTTGGGAGGCTGAGACAAGAGGATCACAGGTTTGTGGCCAACATCAGCTCCTTAGTGAGGCCCTCCACAACTTAGTCAGACCCTATTTCAAAATAAAGGGGAAAAATAGAGTTGGGGTGTAGTTCGGGAGTACAATGCCATGAGTATTAATCCCCAGTACTGCAAAAAATAAAATACCCTCCCCAAAATAGCCATGTCATTTGAAGATATACATTTTTATTCTATGGCTAGTTTTAGAACCTAAACCAAGGGGTCCTGGGAGACCAAAAGAACCAGACAATAAAAGATTATAAATCCAGATAGTTCACCTAGAAGCCAGAATTCCTGGAAACAGTCACAACATACCACACTGCAAAGAAGGAAGGACAGGCAAATTGAGACAGTGTGAAGCCACAGGTACCTTTGCCATAGTGACTCACCAGGATATACGCCAAGAGGTCAAGAGCCCGCTAAGACATCCCCCACAGGGCCCTCTTCTGCAGTGGTCCCCTCCTGTACTGTCAAGGAAATTTATCCAAACTTTGGAAATTAGGAAAAAGATGTCTAGGAGCCCTTTCAAGTTCACAAAAAGTGTTGTCTAAAAAAAGCCATGTATGACGCCGGGCGTGGTGGCGCACGCTTGTAATCCCCGCGCTTGGGAGGCGGAGACAGGAGGATCGCGCAGGTTCGAAGCCAGCCGCGATGGCGTAAGAGACCCTGTTTCAAAAATATAAAATAGGTCTGGGAGTGTAGCCCGGAGGTAGAAGGGCTTCCAGGAACCCCAGTACCACCAAAAAAAAAAAAAAAAAAAAAAGCCATGTATGGACACCTGTTCTCTAGGGAAGATAACCTGGCTAGACTTAGTATTGACTACTCTTTTAAGTTTCATCTGCAAAGTTAGACTGATAAACTGCAACTAATTTCTCTTCCCCAGAAATAGCAACCCAAATTTTAGAGATTTATTGCCTTAACACCATTATGCACCTCGGCTGTTATCTTAGTAAATCTTATGCTGGCATTATTTTGTCTCCTTGACTGTATATACTTAACATATGCTCCTTTTAAGCAGCTTTGCCATTCTGCTAGTTTCATTAATGAGCTACATAAATCTTTTGACACACGCACCCTGTGTATCTCTATAAGAGCTGTACTTTCAACTTACTGAAAACCATACATTGAGGCTTCTTTAAGCATTTGACCCACCCACCTATCTCCCTGTCCTGGAATCAAATGCCTACTGAGTTCTCTGCCTGAAATCTGGACTTGACAATGATTTCCCAAATACAACAGTGCTGAGGAAGTTTCCATTTGGCCACACAGTTGTCACTGGTCTGTTACCACTGACCATAATCACAGCGGCTCATCTTCCAGCAAACTGCCAACCAGCTCTTGCTACAGACATCACCATCCTCTGACCAGGCCAAGACTCGCCGTGCACCAGGACACACAGACCTGGGTCTTCCATAGATTCCAATTCAAAGGAAGAGACAGGTCACACTCGTATCTTCCAGGGTCTAGTACACTCATTCTTTTTCGCTACAGGACATGAAGTTTGGGTCATCTTTGTCATTTAAGAAGAATGGATATGTCACTGGTGATGACCTGGCAAGGCTAAGTGAATGAAGCGGAGGGTATCCTCAAGAGCACAAAAGGCAGCGTGGGATAAAAACAAAGAGGGCATGTGAGGGCATGTGGGGGGTGTGGGGAAACACGCTTAGTTTTGCAGAATCCGCCTCCGCGCTCAGCCTCACCTCCCACACACTGGCTGTTCTGGTGCTATAAGCAGCCTCCCTGTGGGGCTGGAAGCACCGGCAAAAGGCTAAAATCTTCTGCTAGATTACTATCAAGCATACCAAGAACAGGTCTGACTCAAGGAAACACCTTATGGGATGTCCAAAAAAAAGAAAAGAAAAGAAGATATATTTTCCCAGGCAAGCCACAAAGTATGGGGTAACTAAGTATATATAAGATTGCTCCAAAGAAATGAAATCCAGCTGGGCGTGGTGGCGCACGCTTGTAATCCCCGCGCTTGGGAGGCGGAGACAGGAGGATCGCGCGGGTTCAAAGCCAGCCACGCTGGCGTAAGAGACCCTGTTTCAAAAATATAAAATAGGTCTGGGAGTGTAGCCCGGAGGAAGGAGGGCTTCCAGGAACCCCAGTACCACCAAAAAAAAAAAAAAAAAAAGAAATGAAATCCATGCATTCCATCTTTTAAACTGTATAAATAATGATTATTTGGGGGAAATCACGCTTGTCACTCACGGATGATGGTCTGAATGAGTGTCAGTGAGTGGGTACTTTCCCTCTGCCCATCCTCTGTGTCTCAGAAGACAGTGTGTGTTTCCTACACACAAGTGTAGACTTTTATGCTCACAGATGAACAAGGGCCTGAAGCAGGCTGCACAAACTCACCAGGGCACAAAGTAGAGTCACCCTTTGCCATTCTGTGGCTCCACATCCCCACAGCTGGAGGGCTATCAGAAGTGGCTCCTGCCTCTGAGCAGTGCCTCTCACTGCTATCCTCCCACGTAATGTGTGGCTCTAATAGGTCTCACTCCAAAGACACTCCTGGGAGGAAGAAAGGAGACATCTGCAAACCCTGACCTTTATGTGTGAGAGCTGCACTGCCAGACGCATTTGAACTTCTTTTAAAAAGGCATCTGTGAGAGGATGCTGCTCACCTGGGCTTGCCTATCCTCAGCCCCAGAACCTTGAGGCTTCTTACCAAATGAGGGCTATCCCCAGTCCAGGATACTATATATAATTACTTATCTTTGCTATCTATAATTAATCTCTAATTTAAAACTTGATTTGTAGCCAGCCTCAGCAACTTAGTCTGAAAATGTCACCGCCCAGTACAATTCTCAGCAAACATAGGGCATAAAGAATTTATCACAAGAGGAGGATTAGCTGCAACATAACTATCCATGAGAAGTTTCCAGTTTGGGAAAAAGATAAAAACCCAAGTTGTCAATGGCAGTATAACAGAGAAGAAAGTATCAGACAGACCAGGTTTCAATCCCAATCCTAAGTGTCCACGGGCAGCTCACCTTCCCGCTCCGAGTCTGATTTCTCATATATAATATGGGAATCAGAGCCTGTGCCTAAGAGAATAAGAGTAAAGATTATAGATAATGTACGTGAGGCACCTAATACAGAGTCTGGTACCCAGAGGCTGCAGTGATTGTTAGAGATGCTCCCATGAATTTGGCTCACCTTTCCTTCAAAGTGCATCATTTAACTTTATGGCTCCATTTGAAGTCAGCTTTCCCTATGTGGCTTGTTTTGGCCAGTGAAACTTAAAGATTCCACACAATCCCTGTCACTACTGTGGTGGTCGTGGACGCAGGTGAAATGAAGCCTCCATCCTCCATGAAGCCTCCATGAGCAGAATGTCCCTACAGCTTTCATGGGAAACTGTAGCATGAGTAAGAAATGTTTCATTGATCCATTGATATTGGTGAGGAGAAGGGGTTAGAGCATCATGGCCTCTCTCATCCTCACTACAAAAATAAATCCAATGAATTCTGGCCAGTGTTGATTCTTTTTACTGTTGTTTCAAAATGCCACCTTTGGAAAGAAGATGGGAATGCCTAAGAGCTCAAAGATTCCAACTGGACTAGTCCTAAGACTGATGCCAAGGTAGTTCACCGGGAAGGGACCCTGATACATTAGTTATTTGGACTTGGAAGGAAAATAAATAAATAAATAATCCCATTTCCTGAATCTAAACTATGTATTCATAAAGTAAGGATTTAAAAGGTCACATTGAGCCTCGTAAGATAAATATACAAAGGACTACAGATTAAAAGCTCTTAGAGCACTGGGCCTCTGCCAGAATGATCATAATCCCAGAATCGAGGTCAACAGCCCTGGAAAATAACTCTTAAGTATTCCCAGCCTTTAAAAGTCCTCAATGAACCAGAAAACATCTGTTTCCTAATCTAGTGGAAAAAAGCTTCGTTGCTAAATAGTAGTCAGCATCCCTAAGCGTGAAATTTATTGCTATTTTCCTGGGCAAAAACAAACACATACATTAACCCTCCCTCAGTTGTTAACTACAGAAGCCACCAGCTGTAGATGCCACCACAGAAAAGGAGGTGAGTCTTACACTCAGAAGAGAATGCCTCGCTGCTCCAAAAAAGCCATTATGAATTCCAAAACACTTGCACCCACTTCTTTTTTTATTGTTGCATTATAACTATATATAAAGTTAAGGTTCATTGTGAGATGTTTATACATGCACAGGACATAAATTTGGCCCATTTCATACTTCTTTATAGACCTTTGACATAAGAAATGAAATACATTAAACGACTGAAGAAATAATATTTTGCCTTAGCCATGGACTTAATCTAGTATCAAAACATGAGTTCCCAACCCTAGCACATCCCAGCACAACCCAGCACATCCCAGTGGCAAATCCTGTCTTTGCCACTCACTAGCTGTAGATCTCAATTTACTCATATTTTGGATGATATTAACAGTAAGAGCTTCCATGGATGAGGAGTGCTTTCATATGCCAAGTGTAAGGGCTTCATGTACATGAACTCTTCACAACCTTACAATAATAACCAAATGAGGAAGGATGTATGTGGATCTCATAAGGAAAAGGAGGCTGCAAACTAGTAAAAAGTAAAACCAAGATGTAACTTCAGGTTTGCCTGACTTCAAAGCTTGAACCCTCATTCCGAGGACACTGACTCCACACCCTACCTCTCAGCCTTCTAGAAGTCATGGTACATAAGTTAAACCCCCCAGCCCAGGGCTATCTCTAACCCATGCTGACATCCAACGTTAGTTTCTTTTGCCTCACTCTCCCCTTTTCTGCCCATTTTGTTTTATTCTCTTTACCTCTTACCTCTCTACCTTTTTCCCAATGGTAAATCTGGAAATTTTCCTTCTAAATCCAAATTATTCAATAGTCTTAAAAAGGCTTGTGAATGCCGGGCGTGGTGGTGCACGCTTGTAATCCCCGCGCTTGGGAGGCAGAGACAGGAGGATTGCGCAGGTTCGGCTTACGAGACCCTGTTTCCAAAAATAAAAAAAGAAGTATAAAATAGATCTGGGCGTGTAGCTTGGAGGTAGAAGGGCTTCCAGGAAGCCCAGTACAAAAAAAAAAAAAAAAAAAGATTTGTGAAATATATCTTGTCATTCATACTAATTTTCCCCCTAATCTATGAAGATATGCCTATCAACATAAAAATATATGACTTTAGATATGCATGTATAAATATAAACTTTTAAAAACAGAATAAAATGTCAATAGTGATTATCTTTGGATGGTGGACTCACAGATGATTGCTTCAACCTTTGGGATATTTTGGATGTGTCTAATGAGAATGTATTTCTTTAACAACCAGGAAAAAATAAATTTTCAAGGCCATGGAAGAAGACTACTGGACTCCTAACTTTTTCACACTTCATTTATTATTTCTGAAATTTAAAAAAGGGTGTTTTGGGCACTAAATATATGTTTCTTTTGTTTTTGTTTACTTAAAAAAATGTTTAAATGCTGTAATTAATGCACAGAAAACTAGTTTCTCTTTAGAGCAGATAAGCTCAAAGTTCTTTCAAAACCAGTCCAAGTGACTGTAATACATTGGGCCTGAGAGGACAGACATTTGCTCCAAAGTTAGCTGGACAAGCCACACACACAGCCATCAGACATGCTTGCCTGGAAGGAGGCTGGACCTCAGTCAAAAAGTTAAATTCTTCCAAGATCTTCCTGAGCAGCCCATGACCTTCCTCTATGGCCCTATCGATGTGACCATTTCACACAGAATACCAAACTTAGGTCTGGCTTAACTCGCATGTCACTGATGCGGTGCCTGATGATTATGATGAACAGAAAATTCAAACAGGGATAAAAGTCCCTCTCCCTTCAAATTTTCCTGAGCACAATAAGAAGCATTGTGTGCTCTCTATGGAGTTTCCTTCAAAAATTACGCATCCTTCAGCCATGTTTTTAAGCAAAGTTAGTTCATTTAAGCAAAGTTAGTTCATGTAATGGTGTGAGATGGAGCTGTGGGTTCTTGTTCTTAACTAATTTATAAAAAATAGCCAGAACTATACTGCTGTAAGCTTAAGCAATTTTATTATTACAAAGGTAGAAAGAAGGAACAGAATTATAAAGCACTATGTCAGAGAGAGGGATGTAGTGAAGTGCCTTGAAAATAAGACACTGAGGTTTAGAACACAGAACAGTTTTTATAAAGATTCATTATCTCCCATCCTGCTTAACCAATAGTCTTTCTGTCTGCCTCTGACTCAAGGTAGGTGTGGGCCTGCCCATTATCTCCTGTCTGAGCCTTTTGGTATGATTATGAGGAATCACTATCTTCCATCCTGCTTGACCAAAAGACCTTTTATCTCTCTCTGCTAGAAGTCATTTATTATATAAACTTATCTTTAAAATATGAAGGCCCTGGGCTACAACTCTTTTATGTACTTGGTAATCACTTTTGGTGAGGGGAACTCTGCATGGTAACAGCTGTCTCCCCAGCCTGAGTGCCTGTGCAGCACCCAGGCCCTGACTACTTTCACATTTTGAAATTAATACCAAAGCAATTTTCTAATACTGGCACATTCCCCATCAGTTTAGACTGCGCATTATGGTTTGGATTTATTTTTTTTATTTGCTGCTTTTAATTTGTAATAATTCAAATACATAAAAATAAGCATGGGGAAGATCTGACTAGCATAATGGGTGGTGCAAATCTATTTTCTGTATAGCAAATGAGCCCTGCCTGAGCTACAAAGGACTTTGAAGTATTCAAGGCAAAGTAGCAAAATAAACCATTTGTTCAGGCAACAGAGGGGGAATTCAGATTCCACAAGTAAGAATGACCTTCCTAAAACTGATCAACAGAGGAGGAAGTATCGATATATATATATAAGAACACATATGTTGACATATGGTTTGGATTTCCAATGTCCCCCAGACTTCAACGGCTAGAAACAGCCATACTGGGCGTGGGACTTGGTTGCTGGGTAAGGGTGTCTGGTGGTATGGCCAAGGGCAGGGTTTCCAGCTTCTTTCTCCCCTGCTGTCGTGAGCTGACATCAGCTCTCACCCTCTCTCTCTGCTCCCCACCACCATGCCCTCAGAACCTGCATCCCAGGCTTCTGCTTGGAAGCTGGTCTAACACGGACTAAAATCTCCAGAAAAATGAGTAAATAAGTCTTCCTCCCCCTAAGTTGTGGCCATCATTTTGGGGTCATGACAGTGAGAATGTTGATGGAAACACTGCCCAAGAACACAGTCAACAAAGCCATGGATGGCCCAAAGTGACCACTCATCAGGCGACCAATAACACCAAGCCTTACAAGTCCTCAGCTTTATCCAAGAGTCTAACAAGAAACAGGCTCTTTCTCCTGCTTTGGCTGTGAGACATTGTTGAGGCTAGCATGTACTACACCGCCTGTTTTCTTTTACAGCCTCAAGTTAGACTTAGGAACTGAGAAATCTTTGCCTTCTGCAAGAACTGATAGATTTTTTTTTCTCTCATAAATAGATTACCTTCCCTTTCTCAAGTTGCCTTCCAGGAAGCTCACAGCCAACACACAGCCCACATGCAGCAACTATCCCACATAATGTAGCCTGCAAACTTGTATTCAGCTTCTCCCTGTAGTCTTGACGTTTCCTATAGTTTATATTTGCTCTTATTCTTACTTTGTATTACTTCTTAATATTTCAACATTTTAACCAATACCACTTACTATCTAACTCAAACCCTGCATAAAATATACTAAATATAAATTAACAAGACACTGGCAACTAACACCAGCCATGTCAGAGAAGTGTCATCCAGAGGATAGGATCCAAAGGGCACCAGAAGAGACTTCTTTCCACAACCCAGTCCCGTCTCAGCTGCATGATAGGTTGCCATTTGAAATTCATTTATTTGGCAAAACTCATTTTCTTCTATATTTGGGGTTAGAGCAAACATACTTAGGAAGGGTGGCTCATTATTTACCTTTGCAAAGAAATGTTTTATGATCCTGTCTAGTCACATATAGCTAAGCACAGGTGTAGATTTAGGAAAAGATACAGTAAGAGAAAGGACAATTGAGTTTGATGAAAGACGTAAGGACTCTGAAGATTAGAAATACGTGCACATTGAAGCAGAATTGTTTTTCTAAGATAAGCAAGCTTGTGAGACTTGAAAAGGCTACTTGACACCGAAAAAGAATGGAAAAGGGCTAGGACTCATTCTAACTACTTCTCAGTCTGGTACAAACAAATACCAAGCCAACGAGTCTGTGGAGATGGACTGGACATTTATAGTAACTAGCACTTCACAGCATTCTAAGTCTCTACTAGGAACTCTTTGCAGATATGGTCTTAGCTAATCTTCAAAGTGCGTCTGCATGATTTCATAACAATCCTTATTATATAAATATAAGCACTATGGCTCAAAGAGGTCAGTAAGTTGTCTATTGGTGCACAATTATTCATGGCAGAAAAGAGATTGAAAAATAGGCGCCTTCCACCATAAAATGACCAGGAGAGCCAAACAAGCAATAGCCCAATAGCCATGCCACACAGGTAGAACTCACCAACAGGGAGGCCATGGGGGCAGCACCTGTGTGGGGCAGCACCCACGGGGGCAGCACTAACCTGGGTGACTCGGTGCCTGCGACCTGACTCCACAGTGACTTCCACGAGAGCCCCGCAGCCTCCACACCACGCAGTCTACCTGTGGGTATCCCCCCAAAATGCAGACCTCTGGGCAAAGCCATAGCCCACACATGAAAATAAAATTCTGTCTATGGCTGCAACATCCTCTCCCAGAAAAACACCTCCCAGCTAGAAAATCCTGTTCTTGTACTTTATACCAATTGTTCTTCCTTCTCTCTGCATATGTGAGAGCATTTCTGGGGCACTTGAATATGGGGTGCTAAATTTACTGGATTCCAAATGTTCTAATTTATTTATAATGAGTATATATGAAATGGGGAGAAAAACAACCAACCCTGAACAGTGAATTAAACCTCCTTCCTCCAGCACGCACTGCCAACTTCTAATGCCTCCTTGTAGACAGCAGACCTTCTTCCTAACTTGATCTGTCCGAGGCACTCTGGAAATGGGAGCAGGGCAGCCATCCCGGCTCCAGTGCGGGCCCTGTGGGGAGGGCTAAGGGCACAGGCCAAGCTGGGGGACTCCAGCCAGACAGCAGCACTGTGGTGACTGGGGTAACATGCACTGTGGGAGCCACCTGAAGACCAGAGTCAGTGTGGGCAGGAACTGGAGCTGCTGTTTTCATTTTGCTTTAGCTGAGATGACTGCAGCCATCCAAACCTCGAGAGCATCTAGCCTCCAAGGGTTTCCAGTGATCTTGGCAGCAGAGGGGTGAGCTGAAACCACCAGTATCCCTCTTTGAACCCTTTTGGCTTGATTGGTCCAGTTGGAAGAAGCGAAGGCAAAGCACACCCAGATGGCAGCCTTCCCTGCCATCCCTTGCCTCCTGCAGCTGAGGTCTTGTCAGCTCAGACAACCGGCTCAAAAGACCTTGGGTCTTATCTGCATGAAACTTGCTGTATCCGAGGTCACAAGACTTGCTGAGCCATCGTGGGCAGCCGGGGGGGGGGGGGGGGGGGCAGGCAGGAGAACGGCATTCACCGACGGGATGCCTGGCTGGACACAGGAGCTGGGGGTGATCCTTACCATGTCTCCCAGGGGAAGGCAAGGTGGCACTAAATCAGATCCTCAAAGCAGGACCCTGGCATGCCACATCAACAGCCCGGGAGAATGGCGATTACTATTCACATTTTACAGTTTCAAAAACCTAGCGTAGAACTACTGAATGGCTCTTTAAGTTTCCACCCAGCCTCTGAGAGGCCAGGCCACTGCCTCCAGGAAGACAGAATGAGGCCAGTGAACAGCTGTACAGCATCATTTAGAAGAAAAACATCTGATCTGGTTCCTGGATCACAGAAGTTTCCTGGTTGTACTCCAGGGTCATGGGATTTATTGTATTTATACAAAGGGTTGTATTTCCACTGGAATCATAATGCTGTCACATGAGAAGACAGGACTCCAAAAGTCACAGTGAGGTTCCCTGCAAGCTAGTAACAGAGCTGGGTCCCAAACCAGGCATCTCAGAATCTTTAGGCCATCAATACACCTGCGCAGGCCTTCGGACCTCTGCAGCCTGTGTGCTGGGTGCCAGGCTCAGCTTTGTCTAAATGCAGAAGTTGATATCTCGGTTCTGAGCTCACCTGGAATTGGCAACCAAGCCTAGACTTGATCTCAGAACCTTCCATGAAGATTTGAGAATTGGAAGTTGGACTGGCAAGTACGGAAGGCACTGGTGGTACTAACACCGGAAACCCAACATCTACCCTAAATGGCCAAACCAAGGCCCTCTGCCCCAGAGAGCATGGAGATATTCTGACCTCCATCTGGCATCCACCCCAGAGAATGCACTTGAGATGCTTTACTGATGCACTGCATGCCTCAATAATTTTTATGATTTCATTGGCGCACTGTAATTATGCACCATGGTGAGGTTCAAAGTGGTACAAGCATAGATGCGCAGAGCACTGCTGCGCCCCCTCCACATCCCAGCCCTCCCCACCCCGCCCTGTACACATCACCGTGGTAGTGAAGACTTCCAATATCACTGAGATTGGTAGTGAAGGCTTTTATGTATGAACAAAGCATTATTTTTAACCGTTTCTTTTTTCTGGGGGAAAAAAAAGAGCAAATCTATAATATTTTTGTTCTTCACACTGAATGTTCCTTTAAAAAGCCTAAGCTGAAATTTAAAGATATTTCCTAAAGAAAAATAACCAAGCGTGTTGCAACCCAGCTGACAATTATTTTTAAGGCTTAAGCAAGTAAATTATATAGCAAAGCCTGAAATGTCTGTCCCACCTCCAGGCATGCAGGCATGTGTGCGCGCACGCACACACACACACGCACACACACACGCACACACACGCACACACACACACACGCTTCTCAGTCAGCCACAGCCTTTTTCCTAGATATATTGTGACAGCCACTAAGCTAATGAGATCCCAACTGTCACCCTCAGTTTTTACATTCGTTTCTCGTGTTTTCATTCCAAGACCATTGCCCAAAAGGCACTTAAGGGCAAAATGCATAACATCAGGCTTCTTCCTCTTCCTTTTCAGCACAGCAGAATCCCCACGTGATAGCCTGGAACAAAGACCCTCAGCTCCACGGGAAGGGGGGCTCTCACTGCTGGGAGACGCCAGGCTGGCGCGGCCATGGCCGCCACACAGGTATTGATGAGCTGCTGGGCAGGAGAAACGACATTGTCAAGAAGCTGCCCCCCTAGAAAAATGCCATGCTGCCTGCACATCAAGTCCCAGGCAGTGACGGGCTCCCGAGTGCTGGCACTGAGGGATCATTCCCAGCCCGAGTGGTGTGCAACGGCACAATTTCAAAGATGGAAGAGGCAGGCCTTCCAAACAGGTACCCTGTGCGAGATGAGGCTTTAATGAATCCTATTCATTAAGTGCCCAAACAGGGAATGTGCTGTGTAGAAGGGCTCCGAGGCATACATAAGCCGTTGCCAAATTATTTTTAACCCAAGAGCACTGAGCAGGAATCCCCTGAACTATGAGAAATTTATTTACTTATTATGACAAAAATAAATATACATATTATCCTTTTAAACACTGGAGAAAAATACACATCTCAGTGATATGCTGGGGGCAGGGAGATTAAGAGGAATAAGGTGATATTTTCCATACTACATGCATTAATTAAAAGGCAGTTTTTGAACTTCTTTTAAGAACAATAGGTAGAAATGCTAAGCTGGCCCACTGCACACATACACAAATATATGCCACATCTTACACACACACACACACACACACACACACACACACACACACACATACACATCACTATTTGTTACGGTTTAAGATGTTATGGTTTGGGGTGAGGGTTACCATTTGGGGGAACTGTTCCCGGGAATCTTTGTTAGATACCCAGAAACAATTCCCATAAAAACCACGGGTTCTTGTCCTGAGCTAAGGATAAATATACAATAGCCTGGACTCTGGCTGACGATTTAAAGGACTTGAGTAAAAAGATAGAAATACAGAAGGCAGTTACAGCCCCATGCCATTCAGGAGTGGCATGGTGGGGTGATTCGGATGAATTCACTGAAGATTCCTAAAGGAGGAGTATCTTTATAACCAACCCAACCCTGGTTGGGGCAGGGGAGGCAGCTCTGTCTCCACAGACCCCCACACCTTTTGTTATACTCCAAATGTGTTAAGTTGCTTATCTGGAATCTGGGATTTCCTCATATCCTTCAGGAACTTTTCCTCTTTTTAGAAATGTAAATAATAATAATAATAATAATAATAATAATAATAATAATAATAATAATGCCCTAGGCTCTTGGGCTTCTTCTATTCACTTGTTAATTACCCATGGTACCTAGAAGTCTGCAGCCCTCTCTCCAAAGCTCCTGGCTTTCTTAACTACCGAAGGTATATTTTAAAATTGAAAATCTTTCCCAATACTGGTACATTAATACATTTTGAAGCCTCTTCCCAATACTGGTACACTATTGATCTGTCTGTATTTGAATAAGGAACAATGATTACCTACCCAGGCAGTTGTCTGCAAAATACTGTACAGGGCAGGAAGACACAAGGAAATTCAGATACTGTTGATGCCTGCCCCCTTTCTCGGAGTTTTTAGAGCTTTCCAGAAGCCACGTTCAAGGGGGAGCAAAGAGCTGTGGCATTCCTCCAACAGCCGTCATCTAGCTAACCTGAACTTGATGCAAGAGAATCTTCAGGTCTACACACAGCATCCACCTACTCCTCCCGGGTAAAAGTCAAAGAGCCATGATGAAGTCTGTACTGAGAACTGGTCTGTTCAGTTTCAAATTCTACTCGTTAATATCCAGTGATTAAATTATCCATTCCATTCTTAACTAATTCTTGAGATTCATCGAAATCATGAGTTTTCATATTTTTAAGTTCAATTTGATTACTTGTGGATGAACTCTTTTTTCCAATTTTATTATATTTTTCTCTAAAAGTTGGGTAAGTTACATACTGTTCCTTTGCATGTGTGTGGGGGTAAGGGGGTGTTACTAGGGATTCTACCTCCAAGCTATATCCCTGGCCCTCTTTGTCTTGTTTTGAAACATTGCTGAGGTTGTCCTGGAGACTGGTATCCTCCTGTCTCAGCTTTCCCAAGTCTGAGATCGCAGGTCTACACCCCTCCCCCAAGCCAGGGTATCACCTCTTAGCATAAAAGCTATTTGGCTTTTTTTTTCTTCTTCTTCTTCTTCTTCTTTTTGCGGTACTTGGGATGGAACCAAGGGCATTTCGCCTCTGAGCTACACCCCAAGGCCTATTTTTTATTCTTTATTTTGAAACAGGGTCTCACTGAGTTGCAAAGCCTCTTTTGATCTGAGCATAAAGATATTTATAAAATAATTTTCATTCAAAACTTTATTCATCGTAAATCTTAGATCTTAAATCTGAGTTTTCAAAATTAGGTTAACAAAAATAGCTGGAATATTCATTCATAGAACTAATTTAACACAAAGCAATATATACATCTGTTTTATTAGTTTATAAGCCATTCAAGGATAAAAATATGTCTAATCTTTTATTATAGTCCCTCAAAAACATACTGACAAAGTCCTGGAATCAGGGATTTAAAAAATCTAACATAGAAACTTATGATTAGCCAATAAAGGAGCCACTACCCACATACAGCTACTGACCACATGATATATGGTCAGTGGAACTTGTTAGATGAATTAGGTTCTTATTTCAGAACCCCCCCCCCATTAAGCTAAGTTTCCTGAAAGGCCCTGGTCTGACCAGGTAAGCCACCATCCCCTTCTGACTGCACCTGGTTACTTACCTGGGAGACCTGCACCCTCCTGGTGCCCTTGGCCAATCAGTGAAAGGGACATTCCCCACTGACCCCGAGCCAATAACCTGTCAGCACGACCCCCTCCCATGAGACTCAAGCCAATTAGTTCAAGGGCATTTCTCCTAGCCTATTAGCCCCCAATTTGTAACCCCAAGCCCCTATATAACCCTGATTCCAGCACATGCTCCCTCTCTTTCTGGATTCTTCTGTCTGTCTGTCTGTCTGCCTGCCTGCCTGCCTCTCTCTCTCTCTCTCTCTCTCTCTCTCTCTCTCTCTCTCTTCCTTTCATACGGGCCCCTCCAATAAATAAATCTCTTGGCTACAAGGTGGTCTCTAGTGTGGTCAAACTTTGTCCTTTCAGAACTGAGGAACCAAATATTTAATGTTAATTTTAATTGAAAAAAGTCTGGTTCAATTATTAGAAATTAAGTATATGGAACAACTTGGAAAAGTAAATCTGTTTTTATAGATTTTATAAAATCTAAATACAGAACAAGTCTTTCTGATGAGAACCTAGCATCCTACTGAAGATATAAAATATACATAGGATTTTAAAGATTTAGCATAAAGAAAAAAAATCTCCTTATATTGTTTTATCTTTGGTTATATATTGAGATAAAAATTGTTTAAATTAATAAAGTATATATTTAGAATTAAATTCCATCGCTCCTTTTATTTTTAATGGAGCTATAAGAAATTTTTTAATTATATATGTACCTCACTTTATATATTTTAGATAGGACTGCTCTAGCTAGCTCTACACAATGGGGTAACCAGCAACAATAGCTGATTCTTCATTTATTGTCACTACCTATTAACACATCTCCTGTAGCTATTGTAGAATAACTGTGTTTATTATCTTCCCACACTCCTTTCATCCTATCTCTAAATAGTAAAGAAATATGTGAACCAAACGGCTGAAAGCTGCTCTGAGAAACAGAGGTTAATTTACCACTGGCATGGGCAGTAAACGCCAGTTGTTCCCACATCTCCCATGCAACCTGACTGCCAGGCTGGGGAGGACAGGTATAGGACAACAGCGGCATTGCTAAAGGGAACTCGCCTGATTAGTCTTCTTGCAAACAGCACTTGCAAAGGGGACTCTGAGCGCAACGTAGAAAGGCAACAACCCAATCTTACTGAGGACCTTTTCAACCATGAGCGAGTCCTTTTCCAACCATGATCTTTAACATTTCTAAAGTACCGGCAGCAGCTGAATTTTATTATAGACCCAGTCACCTCTCTGTGTTTCATTTTCATTTCTAGCTACTGAGAAAATTCCCCAGGTTCTTCTTTCCTACCCATTCTTGGTTATAGATATCACCAGATATGTCCATTCTTTTCCTAGATGACACACTAGAACACCATGCAACCCACCTGCTACAATTTCAGTCATCGGAAGGACTTTTATGCCTGTTTATTCATTTTACAAATATTTTAGGGCTCAGACTCTGTTCTAGGTACTGGCATGATACAACAGGAAATAAGAAAAATGAAGGTCGTTTATGCCCATATTGTTTCTGCATAATTTTATGATTTCACAGAACTCTGACTCTAATTTTCTGACAGTAAGTTAGTAAAACTGATTAACTTTTTAATTATTCAATGTTTGAAATTTGCAAAATTTGAAAATTTGAAATTTACCACCATTTTCCCATCCCTCCTAAATTCCGTATCTTATCCCCCATCACTCTTGACCCCACTGAATTAGTGTTTATTACGTCTATGGATTTCTTTATATTTTCATGAAATATTTTAATATTTCAAGTAATATTTAATTTGACATTTTAGAACTGTATATAAATAAAATGTGTTTTAAATAGATGTTTTGAAAAAACCTACAAAGAGTTAAGATAAGCAATTATCGCAGTTGTGATGGTGAACACCTGCAATCCTAGTACTTGGGAGGCTGAGACAGAACGAACACAGGCTCGAGGCCAGCCTCAGCAATCTTGTTAAGGCCCTCAGCAACTTAGCAAGATCCGGTTTCAAAATTTAAAAAATAATAACAAGGACTATAGGTATAGCTTGAAGACAGAGTTCTCCTGGGTTCAATCCCCAGTACCAAAAAGAAACAGACAGACAGACAGACAGACAGACAGAAGCAACTCTTTTTTACTTAACTTCAAACCTCAACAATTTATCAAATATGCAGATAGAAAATTATATTCTTCTTTTTACTAGCCACCCAAATAGCATATATAAATTAGTAAAAAATTTAAATATTACATATGATTATATATGCTTATATAACATACAAAATTCACAGCAGAAATAATATCAGAAATTGAATGTGACCTGTAATCATTAAAAATTTGGGGAAGATTGGAAATTATTTGTATGTGTGTTTTTTAAAAATATTAACTTTAGCTGGGTGTGGTGGCACATGCTTGTAATCCCAGTACTTGGGAGGCTGAGATAGAAGGATCACAAGTTTGAAACCAATCAAACTTGACAATTTAGCAAGGCCCTCCAGAATTTAGTGAGACCGTATTTCCAAATAAGAAATAAAAGTGAGCTTGGAGTGTAGCTCAGAGGTAGAATGCCCCTGGGTTCAATCCCCAGTGCCACAAAAAACTAATAAGTTAGTAAATATAAAAATAAATAAGATTAACTTTAAATTAGAATTTTCAACACTACAAAATATAGAAAAAGTTTACAGTGAAAGTATGCCTCCTTCTGCTTTTGCCCCCCAAGGCATCCAGTAAGCCTCCCATGGGTAACCAATATAACTTTTTTTTGTCTAAAACCAGAAATGTTGAACACGAAACAAGCAACCATGTATACCTCCATCTCCCTCTTTCTAATACAAAGGGCTGCTTTCATCCAATAGTCTATCTTGCAGGTTTTTTTCATATTAATTCTCATGGAGATTCCTTCTTCCCAAAGCCATGGTTATTGTATAGATGTGCCATGCTTGATCTAGCCTATCTCCCATCAATTGAGAGGAGACTTCAGATTTTTAAACAAATAGTGCTGCTGGGAATGCCCAAGTACACATTTCACAGTGTTCAAGAACATCAACAACACAGAATGCTGAAAATGGATCTGAGTCAAAAACTGAGTGGGATGAATGAATGGATGAATATATAAATGGACAGATAGATAGAATTAGATAGATAGGGGATATTTTGATGGATATTACAGAATCATCCACCATAGAGGTTAGACAATTCAACTCCCAACAGATATGTATGAAAGTATTTTCCCTACCACCTTGTCAACATAATGTACTATGTTCTGTTCATCAAGCAATGTGAAAAATGGTAACTTATTGTGGTTTTGATTAATGAATGTGTTTTTAAATGCCTAACCTCAATTTTTAAAAGAAATGAGCACAACTTAAAACAATATAAGTTAAGGTATTTAAAAAGTCTATTGTATAAAACAACCTTTGTGTGGTAAGAGGAAAATGCTATAAAATTCAAGGCATGGCACCAACTATCCTATAAAAAGTTTTACTAAGTTCACATGAGCAATAAAGACAAACATCTAATTACCCAATCTCGTACAATAAACTAATTCAGAATGCTGACATACATACAATCATTGTAAAAACTCAGGGTGGGTTCTTCATAAAGAGAGAACACCCAGTGGCTAGCTGTCTAAAGTTCAACTACTCTGAAATATCAGTACCATTCATGAGAATCTGTCATATATATATATGCCTTTCCTGAACTGGTTTAAAAGAAAATATGAAAGACAACTTGATAATAAAAGGAAGTGGTTATTTCCAGTGTGTGTCGTGGACTCCAAGGTCATGCCTTGCCTCAGCTCAATAGTGGTCTTGTACCTGGGCCACCTATCTGAACCCAGGTGTGTTATCTGGCTTGTTGAATGAACCTGGTCATGTCACTTGATTTCTGTAGCCTCTGCATCCTCATATATTAACATTAAATGCTGAAGTACTTTTTTTTATCAAAGTCCCTCCCAGCCTGGGGATGTGGCACTTGTCTAGCATATATGAGACCTAGTTCACATCCTAACACTGCAAAAAAAAAAAAAGTCCTCTACAGCTTAAAGATACTACTGATGCTACTTATTAAAAGCCAAGTGGCTTCCCCCGTCTGCGTGTGAACAGAGGCCTTCACTCGCCTGCACTCTAACATGCATTTGTGGGGTGCATGGCTGTAGCTTAGAAGTGATCAGTTACTACCAGAGCCAAAGAGCAGAACTTTCTATATGCTTTCAGAAAGAGTGGTATAACCCCTGGATATTTCCACAGCGTCAACAGATGGGAATGTCTGTACTATCACATGTCATGACTCAAAGTGATGAAAAATACATTCTGAAATTTGGAATCAGTGAGGATTAAATCCATGAACAAGAAATTTACTCAGCTCAAGACCTTTAGAAATAGTACCGGCTATTTCTTGTCCATACTTACACCTGCCATGATGCCAAGAGCGGGACTCCACTATGGTGGGATAACTGGTCTGAGGATGCCAGTAAGGGTGCTAATTATGAGAAGAAGTGAAAGCTTTCAGAAAACAAGATAATCACATGTGATGAACTCCAAATCCAGCCAAATGGAAAAACTAGCAGGAAACATCCAAAGTCAACATACACTTAGAGTGGTAATCTTTATCAAATATAGAAATCGCATAGGCCAAAAAAATACATGTTAAGGAAACAAGGGACTTGGTGGAAGAAAAGAAAACCAAGGAAACAAAACTGAAAGAAAGATTGTCATTTGGCCACGTGCTAGCTTCCATTTATGAATTAATTATTCATTCTCTTAACAAATATTTATTATTCCATTTTTATAGTCACCTAGCTCTCTGCTTCATGCCATCAAGTTACTTGTGGGCCTGTTCACTAGTTTCCCCCAAACAATGGAGTGAACAGGGGGGAAAGTTAGAACTCCCGGCAGGTGATCTTACTTCAGTAAGGAACAGGAGCAAAAGATTGTGTAACACAGTAATAGAAACAACACGAGGAAAATTGAAATCGAGTCTTATGAACAATCAGCAGATTTCACTTTCTCCTTATTTAAGAGGCTGCATGGCTGGGAACCCCACTCACACTCCCCAAAGCTCTGGCCACTTGTCCCCAGCCTCTGATGTGAGCTCAGCCTGCCCATTGTTCACTTCAGGTCTCCTGGCCCTGAACCCTGCCCCACACACACACCTGAGGCGGGGGTCCGTGAGCAGATGCCCTGGTGCGAGGCAGACTCACATGCCCGGCAGGCACTGGCTGCAGGGTTCAGCTCCTCACTTCTGCCCAGGGGCTTCCCCCAGAACACAGAGGCTCCTGAGAGATGCCCGGCTATGCACACTCACGACCCCCAAGCGCAGCAAAGTTACACTCCCTGGGTCCAGGCTCGGCCACCAGGGGAGAGGGGCCCATGGTGAATGCTGCCCCACCTCTGGTCCTCTGCACTGACAGTTCCAAAGCCTCTTCCGATCTCAACAGAACCGATTGCCATGGCTCACCGCCCTGACCTCAACAAAGTGTCCACGGCCTGGGTGGCTTAAACAAGAGAAAAGAGATATGTATTTTTCACAGTTGTGGAGTCTGGACGTGCAAGATGAAGGTGCTGGCAGAGCAGCTGTCTGAGAGGGTGCTCCCAGGGCTTGCACAAAGCCACCCTCCCACTGCCCCTCGGTTGGTTGCCTTTCCTGCCTTTCCTCGGCCTGTGCACATGGAGGGGAAAGAGGGCACTCTCTCCAGGCTCTCTTCTTACAAGGACACGAAGGCCATGGGAGCAGGGCCTACCTCATGGCCTCTAATCTAAGTCACTCCTGAGTCTCGAGGCCCTCGCCTCTCCTCACCAGCTCCACTTGGGACACTGGGGCCTCACCTTCTGCAGATCTGCAGCCTCGCAGTGATTCCAGCTGCTTCCCTATTCAGATGAGAGAGGAGAGTGGGTAACAGAAGAAACCCACGTGTATATTCATTAATATCTCAAAGAACTATCCTGGCACACCTATGCTTCGAAAAAGGACACAGCGATGTCTCTTAGTACTTAACAGAGAAAAAAACTACCTGAGTAGTTATGGCCACAAAGTTGACTTTATGAACAAGAATTACCTTTGAGCTACACCCCCAGGCCTATTTTTTATTGTTATTTTGGATACAAGGTCTCACTGAGTTGCACAGAGCCTCGCTAAGTAGCTAAGACTGTCCACAAACCGCAATCCTCCTTGTCTCAGCCTCCCAAATCAAAAAAATTCACCCCAAAATAACCATGTGGTAGTCTCTCAGTAGTCCAAACATGCGGTCATGTTTGCTTGGTACTTGTCAGGGCCACAGATCATGTTTGGGAAGGGTAGGGAGAGGGGAGAGAGCGGGGTGGGGAGTTCACAAGTATTGAGTGCGTGTCTCTCCCTGTCACTTTGAATTTCATTATGATGTGAGACTACAATGCACCAATAGAAGTATAAAATTCTAAATTTGAAAAAATTCTAAATTTGTAAGAAAGATGTAAAAACTGGCTCCATGATGTTCTGAGGAGCATCTGACAGCAAAGGAAATGAAAGCCATTAGATCAGAATGAGGTTCAGACATTAGTCAGCAGGTCTCCGGCTCAGATCTTTGTACCTATAAACAGAAGTTTAGAAGTTTTTACCTTGAACACTAAAATATTCAGGATTCCTCATTGATAAGGAACAATAAAGTGGCTTCTCTCAGGCTCAAAATTAATAATAATAATAATAATAATAATAATAATAATAATAATAAACAACCACCTGTTTGCCACTTTGCTTTTGCCAAGGAATTGATTCCAGCCTAGAAAGAAAATATCCAACCATGGAAGACCCATTTAGAGTTAGTACAGAATTGTTTACCAACAACTCACATAAGGTGTGATGTTTACCTGCCACCCACCCTATAGAGAAATTTGGTCCTTGATGGCCAAGGTGTCATTGGAATTTTTGCCTTTTGTCAGGAAGAGCAAAGGGAGGACATGTCAGCCCATGCACAGACACCTGTTTCGGTCAGCATTCTCATTGCCGTGATCCAAACACCTAACACACAGAACTTAGAGGAAGATGTATTTCCTCATGGTTTTGGAGATTTCCATTCACATTCATATAGTCCATTTTATGGTGGTTGCCAAGCAGGAGCCAGGGCTACAGTTCCTCAGGGCATAATGACGGGGGAGCAGAGAGGATTGGAGCCAGATGCCACCACTAGGCAGGGCCAGGAGACACACACACACACACACACACACACACACACACACACACACACACACTGTACCCAGCCACACCCCCAAGGACTTGCCTCTGAACATGGCTGCCTCCAGAGCAGAAAGTCCAGGGACAAGTTACATTCAAATCATAATCACACCTCTGCCTGGGGTCCTACTCCTTCCAACCTACTGCCATCCCTCTTTTTTACAGGATCCCTGAGCATTTTCAAGTGCCCGACTCTAACCGCACACAACCAATCATTGTTCACTGGCAACAAAAGCCATCAACTTTCCCCTATCGTGACACCACTGTTTGAACTTCAGATTGGACCATTTCAATTGTCATTGCAGACACTAGTCCCCATGAATTATTCAAGATCTTTATCTGGCATAGTGAAGAACTGGGTGTTCTGATCAGAGTTTGTAGTGTCTTGATCAAAGAGGACCCATGTGCCCCTCACCTTCAGGAACCAGCTGGCTCTGGCTCCCGTGCCGTCACACTAGATGGAGGAAGATGCCAAAGGCCACCATCACTTGTCTTTGCCAGGAGATCAAATCCTGTCCCTCTCCCAGGAGCCTGAGACAGCAATGGCCAGCATCTCCTGGGGCAGAAAGACTTTCACCAAAACTTTTATGAGACCATCTGTTAGAGAGACAATTTAATGACCCGGGCTCTTTCTTTTTTTTTTTTTTTTTTTTTTTTTGGTGGTGGTACTGGGGTTCCTGGAAGCCCTTCTACCTCCGGACTACACTCTCAGACCTTTTTTTTTTTTTTTGGAAACAGGGTCTCTTAAGCCAGCGCGCCTGGCTTCGAACCTGCGCGATCCTCCTGTCTCCACCTCCCGAGTGCGGGGAGTACAAGCGTGCGCCACCACGCCCGGCAGACCCGGGCTCTTTCTGAAAGACACCCTGTGCCTGGGTCATGGGTTTTTACTCACTGTAAGAAGATCTCTCCCAACTGTACATTTAAACTAATCAAAGATCATTCATTAAGATTTCTTAAAAATAGATCCAGTGAGTTCTCAGCCTTTTAAGCTGAACTTGTGATTCACTATTTACTTTGTATCCCACCAACAACTTGAACGGTTGATGGAGCAACATAGAATTTAACCACATGTTACAGACTAGGAAACTGTCAGCAAGCTCATGACAGCCTCTCCCTGACTGTTCCAGTGCTCCCCCCAGAACTCCAGTCTCCCCTTCCCTCTTCTGCCACTATACAAGTCCTTCTCCAAAGATAGAAAACACCCAATTTTTACTTGATTTTCTTTGTTTTTCATTTTTCTAGTGTTCTGTGCTTTTTAAATTCTTTGTGCCTCAATTCCTTGGAAGGGGGGGAAATTGTACACAAAATAAAGGTGGCATAGAGATAGTACAGGAGCTGACAATGAGATCTGGCTTCCTCTACTGAACTAAAATTATACCTCTCAGGTCTAAAATCAGTACATGGTAAGAAAGAGAGTACTAGAAACTATTGTCAGCTGGGCGTGGTGGCGCACGCTTATAATCCCAGAGCTTGGGAGGCTGAGACAAGAGGATCGCACAGGCTCAAAGCCAGCCTCAGCTACTTAGTGAGGCTCTCAGCAACTTAGTGAGAACCTGTTTCCAAATAAATTATAAAATAGGGCTAGGACTGTACCCTGGAAGTAGAAGACCCTGGGTTCCACCTCCCATACCACACACAAAAAAAAATATATATATATAAAAAGACTAAAAATTAGGGCTGGGGGTACAGCTCAGAGGTAGAATGCCCCTGGGTTCCATCCCCAGTACTGCAAAAAAAAAAAAGAAAGAAAGAAAGAAAGAAAGAAAGAAAGAAAGAAAGAAAGAAAGAAAGAAAGAATTGTCTATTTCTCATCTAATCAGTGAAGCTGTATCAAGCCATTTTTAAACATTTTTAATTTGAAAAAATCTTAATCAGGACCAAGAACAAAAATCCCAACTAGTCTCTCTAGATAAACCATAAAGTAGCCAGGCGTGATGGCGCAAGCTTGTAATCCCCACGCTTGGGAGGCTGAGACAGGAGGATCGCACACGTTCGAAGCCAGCCTCAGCTACTTAGAGAGGCTCTCAGCAACTTAGTGAGACCCTGTTTCCAAATAAAATATAAAATAGGTCTGGGAGTGTAGCCTGGAGGTAGAAAGCCCCTGGGTTCCACCCCCAGTACCACCAAAATAAATAAAGAAATAAACAAACAAACAAAGAAACAAACCATAAAGCACCTCTATTACGATTTAGATACAGAATGTCCCGGAAACGCTCATGTGTTGGCGACGCAAAACTGTTCAGAGGTGAAATGAGTTTTACCTCATCAGTGGGTAAGTCCACTGATGGATTAATGGTTTGAGCAGATTGGCATGGGCAGGCAGTACCTGGCTGGAGGAGGTCTTTGGGAGTGAGGTCTTGGGGACTACATATGTCCACAGGCTGCCTCGCCTGCTCTCACTATCGCTCTCTCTGTGTCTACTTCTGGCCTCCGTGATGTGAGAGCAGCACCCTCCACACACCTGCCACCACTTCTGCCATTTATGCATCGGAGCCAGCCCTATGGAATGAAGCCTCTGAAACCACGAGCCCCAAATAAATCTTCTTCCTCTAAGCTGTAGTCGCTGGCTACTTAGACCATAGCAGTGAGAATGCTGGCTGAAACCGCCTTGGAAGGCCCCAGCTACTTGGACTGTTCTGGAACTTTGTACAAGAAGCAGTTTCGATTGGAATTCCCTCACCTCTGTTGCCTTTCATAGCCACCAAAAGCCCTGATTCCTGCAGCATCCGAGTGAATCAACACCCATGCCATGAGGACCATGACCATCTAGGCCAAAGAGCACATAAAGAGAAACAAAATCAGAGAGGACACGAATGGCTATCAAGACCCTGTTATTCAGTCTGGCCTTCCATATAATTACTGAGTGACCCCTAAAGGAAGCAAAGTTCCTGTTTAGAAAATTACCATGAACAGCAATGGCAGGTTCGGCTTTTCTGCATTGTATTCCTTTAAGAATTTTCATGGAGGAAAACGAGTGTATGCGTGTGGACATATGTGCATGTGTGTTTCTTATCACACTAGATCACAGGTAAGTCTACCTTATTCTTTTTAAATAGCTGCAAATTGCCAGGTATAGTGCTGCACGCCTGTAATCCAGACTTGGGAGGCCGAGCTAAAAGGATCGCAGGCTTTTAAGGCCAGCCTCAGCAACTTAGCAAGAACCTTGGCAACTTTAGTGAGACCCTGTTTTAAAATTAAAAATAAGAAGAGCTGGCCGGGCGTGGTGGCGCACGTTTGTAATCCCCACGCTTGGGAGGCGGAGACAGGAGGATCGTGCAGGTTCGAAGCCAGCCGTGCTGGCTTAATAAGAGACCCTGTTTTTAAAAAAAGGATAAAATAGGTCTGGGAGTGTAGCCCAGAGGTAGAAGGGTTTCCAGGAACCCCAGTACCACCAAAAAAATAAGAAGAGCTGGGTGGGGGGTATAGATCAGAAGTAGAATGTCCCTGGGTTCAATCCCTAGTACCAAAAAATACCCTATAAATTATTCCATAATATCTACCTGTCATTTTTTTCCAGTGTAGCCATGCTTATATCAGAAAATAGCATATAGAATACATGTAATAAGTTTACAATATATAAATAATTATAGTATATATATAAATGTACAACATATACACATATACATGTTAGATTTACTAATCTTTTTTTTAAATGTACAAATTAAATCCTAAAACAAGAAAACGTTTATGTTTGGGGAAATGCCTTAGAAAGATAGTATACTCTTTTTCTGACAGCAAAGACCACATAACCACATATAGTGTGGGAACATTATTTTGTTTCACATTTCTCCAAACAGAAGGGCTCGAGAGCTGAGTTCTATAATCCCACTGGGTCCAAAGCCCTGGGCCTTGGACGCACCTTTGTTTGCTACACATTTCTGAGAAAGGAATCTCAGTACATTCATCAGGAAAAACAGCACATTTAAACCCCACATGCTGAGCATTTGCCTAAACAGACTCCACATTCCACAAGGCCACTCTCTGAGAGCCAGATACCCTAGAAAGGACTGTGAAGGAATTATGTACCAGCAGGAAGAGCAAACAATGAGAACTGGAAATAATACCTGCAGTTGTCATGTCAAAACAGACTGCCCTGTTGAACTTCCACTCTGATTTCCTGTGAACAATTTACAATACTTAACGTTGCTCTGCCTATCCAAGTACGCATATGCACAAGACATAAATAAGGCAGAGATGGTGAGTGTTTGAGAGAACATTTAAAATTGTTATAAAAATGGGAAAACCTGGACTACCACAAGAAATGTTGGTGCTGTTAGAGTAAAAAAAAAAAAAAGAGGAGCTAGAAAAACCACATTCTGATCGCTGACAGGCAAAACTCCCTATGCCTCTCAGCCCTTTCCATCATTAATAATGGTACCCAGGCCCACGTCTAACAGAAGAACACTATGATTTGCATCTTAATATCCAATAAGCTCTTAAACAACCGAAAGAATCTCAAGTTTGGGGCTCATCTGAGAAAACACCAAACTATTTGTCATGTAGATATCACAAAATAAAGCGTTAGTAGCAGAAAGATTTATTTCACAAATTGTAAAGAAATGGCAGGTGTTAACCCAAGCCAAAATATGTAGACAGCTTAAAACAATTATATCTCCTTCTGGGCCTTGGAAAGAAGCCCAAGTGTTGAGCCTCTGTTGTCTGTGCTTGATCAGGAAACCACTTTCAGAACCATCTTGTTATAGGGATTTTGGAGCAATTTTACTCTGAAGGGGAAAAGCTATGAGCTTGGTTTCTCAAAAGACAATTAGGTAGAACTCAAAGATTCCTCTAAGATACCTATCAAAAGCTTTCCAAAAGAAATGCTCCAGAATCTCATGCTCTTTGTAATTTGTACCAGGAAAAATAACCATAAAAAATAACACCATATAGTACCCGCACCATGTTAAGTAGGAGTGTGTCTGAATCGATTAGAGGTGTAACTAACTGACACAGACCTTTGCAAGTGCACAGGCAGGCCTCCCTCACTTCGTAAACACAGGATGAATTTTTGGTACCATGATCTGTCTGGACCCTTCAGTGCCGCCATCTTGTCTTCTGCACTGGGAACCCTGGGGCTCTATTTTACACTCTCTCCAGTTTGAACATTGTATTATTTACTCACAGAAATCTTGCTGTTGCCCAAATCCTATTTCCTGGTTTCTGTCATAATAAATAGTATGATGGCTTTCTAAAAGATGAACAAATAGGAGGTGCTTGTAATCATTTAAGTACTTACTGGGTAGTAAGATTCCTATTTCCCTTTCAGATGACATCAGCTGGGAGTGGGTCATCCTAGGCCTTATTCCTGGCTACCTTCGGGGAAAAATCTAAAAAGTTCAGCAGGAATAAAGACATCAGCCAAAGAATAGCCACTTTTGAGCTCATTGTCTTAATATATCTTGTTAGACACCAAGCTAAGATGACATGGCTTGGAGCTAAGCCCACTTGATTAAATATAGCTTTATATTCATTGAAAAACAGATTCAAGGTCAGAAGCCAGCCCTTCTATACAAACTTGATTTCTATAAGAAAACAGGTTTGACTTAAGGCATTTCTATTTTTGCATCTTTTCCAGGAATATCACCCACAAAAATAAAAACATAATAACCACCTGAAACTGCACTCCTAAATTACACTGAGTGAATTTCTGCTGTATGGAGAAAAGAAACCAAACCAGGAATTTCAGGTGGGCAAATCTCAGAACCAAATAATAAAGTTCATTTATTCACTTTACTAACCATGAAGAACTATTTAGGCTGTTGTAGACTAAAATAAAATGTCCCTAGGAGAAGCCAAGCATGGTGGCACACGCTTGTAATCCCAGCATTCGGGAGGCTGAGGCCCGAGGATCGCAGTCTGCAGACAGCCTCAACTACTTAGTGAGGCCCTCTGCAACTCAGTGAGACTCTATTTTAAAAATAAAGGATAAAAAATAGGGCTGGGGTGTAGCTCGGAGGCAGAATGCCCCTGGGTTCCATCCGCAGTACCGCAAAAAAAAAAAAAAAAAATGTCTCTAGGACTTCATGCTCTGGAAGTAACCGTGCTTCAAGGTGGGTTCCTGGGTGAGGGACTCTGAGGCACCTCATGGCTGGAGGTGGGCCCCTGGGGTGTGGCCTTGAGGATGATATATGTCCCTAGCCCCCTATGCTGGCTTCTCTGCTTCTTGCCATCAAGCCCCCAAGGACCTATAATTCCAGCTCCCACTTGGCAGCCATTGTCAATGGACTGACAGCTCCAGCTCCAGAGGCAAATCAACCTTTCTTCCTCTAAGTGTTGCATGTTGGGTATTTAGATCAGAACAGTGAGAATAGTGGATGAAACATGGGTTCAGGGCCCAGACAAGTCAAGTCCTGCTGATTTAGTTCCCAGCTCTATCACTGGCTCCACAAATTTCTACTGTCTCAGATTTCTCAGAAAACTTGAGGCTTGGAAAATTGTTCCCACCCTTCCCAAGAGCAAGATTAATAAACAACTGGTCTCTGGGAACTTTGACTCAATGAACCAAAAGGAACAGTGCAGCAACATATCACTACAAACCTCTGGCCCAGCTGTGGGAGCAGGAAAGGACAAGACATCCCTAACCACATAAGGCCTGGGAGAAGACAGTACAGAGGGCCAAGCAAGTTCCTCTTTGAGGATGAGCCCCCGACAGCAGCCACGCAGCCAGACAGTGGCCACTGACTTCCAGATCAACCCTAAAACCCTAACAGCATGTTGACCAAATAAATATCCAAACACTCCATCTTAATAAAAAACCTCAGCACCAGAAATGCCCTGTTATTGTTGTGTGGACTGTCCTCTAGAAACGCTCGTGTATTGGCAATTCAAAAATGTTTAGAGGTGAAATAATTGTGTGTTCTAATCTCAACAACAGAAGATTCCATTAATGAACTAATAATGTGGTAGGGTGGTAGTGTACCAGTATTGGGAATTGTTACAGATTTGGGGAGAATATGGTTGTGGGGAAACTGTTCCCGGATACCCCTGTTAGGGTCCTGGACACACTTTCCCCCAACCCATAACAAAACCCAAAACAACCAAAAACAGAAAATTACCGCGGGTTCTTGTCCTAAGCTAAAAATAAATATGCATAGCTTGGACAGTTGCTGAAGATTTAAAGAAGTTTATTAGAAAGACAGAAATACAGAAAATAGAAATACAGCCCCATGCCAAAATGGCATGGGGGAGGGGGGTTGACTCGAAATGAATACACCAAAGGGATCGCACGTGGACCGGACTTTTATGCCCATGACCTCCATCTTGTTTACGTAATTCTGATGTAGTGAACGTCCCTGTAAGGTACCTCCCCTTACCCTGTAAGGTACCTCCCCCAGTAAGGTGTGGCAAGGTGTCTCCTTTTATGAAGGTTGACCCTCCCACCATCTTAGCTAGCTTATCCAATCATGTAGATCTGTCTTTAGATAGAGACAGACCTAGTTCTCCTCTCCTATTGACGTGTTAATTGCTTTTAGCTAGGTTAATTTACGTTGGAATAGTTGCCTGCTTTTAGGCAGAAACCAAGTCCTTGCATAGATTTGCCCCTCACCCAATTTTTGAAATATATTAATAATCAGAGTTTTCTCAAATCTTCCTAGGCCATTCCCAATACTGGTACAGGAATGGCCTAGGAAGATTTGAGAAAGCTCTGATTATTAATATATTTCAAAAATAATTGTGTCAAAATGGCGGCAGACCAGGGTAAAGAAAGGACTTGGTTTCTGCCGAAAGAAAAAGGCAATTCCAATGTAAATTAACCTAGCTAAAGGTAATTAGCAAGTCAATAGGACAGGAGAGCTAGGGCTTCCTCTTTCTAAAGACAGATCTACATGATAGTCTAAGAAGGATGAGCAGGGAGTTGACCTTCAGGGGGTTGTCCTTCATGAAAGGAGACACCTTGCCACATCTTGCTGGGGGGAGGTACCTTACAGGGATGATTACTAGTCAGAATTTCATAAACAAGACGGAGGTCGTGGATATAAAAAGTCCGGTCCACGTGCTATATCTTTGGGGTGGTGAATTGGCTCGGACCACCCCCCATGCCAGAATGGCATGGGGCTGTAACTATCTTCTGTATTTCTATCTTTTTAATAAACTTCTTTAAATCTTCAGCAAGTGTCCAAGCGATGTATACTTAACGTTAGCTCAGGATAAGAACCCGCAGGGGTTTTTTCTGTTTTTCTGTCCTTTAGGTTTTGTCGTGGTTTGAGGGAAACTGTGTCCAGGACCCTAACAGGAGTCCTCGGGGACAGTTTCCCCAAAACCATATTCTCCCAATCTGTAACATATTTATCCATAGGGTGACTGGAGAGAGTGGGTCACTGGGGGTACAGTCTTGAAGACTATATATGTCCGTGGGTGCCCTCCTCTCTCTACCCCCAGTGTCCATGATATGAGGGCAGCGCCCCTCAGTGCACCCTGCCACCACTGCTGTCTGGGCCCTATAGACCGAAACCTCTGAATTCATGGGCCCCAATCAACATCTCCTCCTCCAAGTTGTCCTTGTGGGGAATTGTGGTCACAGTGACAGGAAAGCTAACTGTAAGACCCAGAACTGAGAGGCAGCCACCACCAAAGCTAGTTTTGGCATGGTTCCTAACACGTTCTACAAGGATCCAACAAGTAGTAAAGCAATCAAAGGAAGTTAAACTAAAATGTGACAAGATATAAATCCCAACAAGAATGAGGAATTTCACTGGTTGGAGACAATCCATCTCCAAGCAAGTTAAAGCCAACCTAATTCAGAGACAGACAAAACTTAAAATCCCAGTTTCCTCAGAGCAAACAATGCAATATCATCCCCAGCGACGATAAGCAGCCCTCTACCACGGAGGGTTACGACTGTGCCACGCTCAATCCAGCAGGCATTCGCTCGAAACTTCCCCATTCAAAGCCACTTCTAAGAGAGCTGACATGCTTCTTAAACAATCATTACATGATAAGTCTACAGGTCAAGAAACTCAAAGACTTCACAGCAGATAAGGAGAGTTTCAATTTGTACAGGTCAAAATATCAAAGGCAAACCAGAAAGTGCAAGGGCTGCAGGAAAGTGCCTGGTGAGAAAAAGAAGACGTATCTTATTCATGAGGCTATCACTCGCTTCTGCAGGACAAACAACGCCAAATAGTTGCACCTTTCAAACATAAAAATTCAGAAATCATGGAATTAAGAAAACATGGAATTAAGTAAAGTAAGAGAGAGAGGAAAGAGAGGAAAGAGAGGGAGGGAGACAGAGGGAGACAGAGGGAGAGAGGGAGGGAGGGAGGGAGGGAGAGAGAGAGAGAGAGAGAGAGAGAGAGAGAGAGAGCATTAAATTGAAGGAGATGGAAATTCGAAACCAGCTATTGTCAGGGAAAGGCTCCATGCTCATACATAATTAAATCTTGTGTGGCCAGTGGCTCCTCATCAATGGGATATCTCAGAAAACTAAGATGGGTACGGAGCGGAAGCATGCATGAGGCATGAGGAGTATCAAGTTATTTAGAAGGGTCAGAATGAGTAATTACTGGCTTACTAGTTCTTGAACTCATATGTACATATGAATCCCTGGGAGCTTTGTTAGAGATTCCCGGGCTGGGGACTCTTGGGATGGATTTCTTTAAACTACAGCTTGTCCTGCACGTAGAAACCATTGAATCTGCCAAAAAGAGTGATGAGCTCAGAAGTACTGCGAATTTTCTGGAAGAGACTGATGCAGCTTATATAAAAGATTTTTTTTTAAGGAGGGGGAGAAGGGGAAAAGGGAGAGGGAAAAGACAGAAGGAAGGGGAGAGAGAGAAGGAGGAAGACGGGTTCTACTACTCAGGACCACAGTTCCAGATTCCATCTGCTCCAAAGCTCTACTCACAGTTCTCTCTCCACCAGAACACATCTAGAAAAGCCCAGAGGAGATTCCAGATCCCACCCGACTGCACTCACTAAATCCAAAACTAGAGAAGACATAATGGAAGCCTACACTAGACTTAGGGTGGATCTAGGCTCCAATCCTGGCCCTGTTATTTTCTATTAACTTTAGACAACTCATCTGAACCTCAGGTTGCTCAGATCTATCTCAGGAGATTCTTTTAAATATTTAAGTGAAGATATACATAAGTCACCTTGCATTGTGACTACATGGGGCAGGGGCCTAATAAACTTTCATTAGCTCATTCATTTAAGTAACTATCCTGCAGCCAGAGAATAGATTTGGATTTTCAGCCTTTGAAGCAACTCAGCTCTTCAACTCTGCTACATGCCAGTGTGTACCTAACCTGAGGGATAGGTTGGCCTTTGCCATCCCAGGAAGATCCACTTTGGAAGGTCTGGACTCATGAATAGAAAATACAGGTCAATCCAGTAGGACGTGATTTGATTATTTCTGGTGTCAAGGTCATGCACATATAGCCTCATACATCACAGGTGGATAATGAATAAATATTTGAGGGACAGACTACTCAAAGAAGCTTTGGAGACAACATGTGAATTTCATTTTAGAGTAATCTTCCTTTTCCTTCACACTCAGAAAAAGTGACTGAAAGGCCATTTTAAACAGGCTGGAGCGTTTACCTCCATCTGTTTAGTTTTTAAGTCTTTAAGACTAATTAATTGCTGCTAACAGGACATAGAAGGAAAGAACATCAGAGAGCAGTTTAACGACCCTGCCTAAATGCTAGAAGAAATCGCGTGCATTAAAGTCTATCCCTGGGAGCTCTGATCTGGCTTGGAGGAGAGGTGCCATCCTCTGCCTCTTGACAGGTCAGAGAAAATGAGAAGAGAAGAACTAACAAGCACTCCCTTGACGTGGCATCCTCAGAACAGACTTGGTGGCACAGAGAACCGCGGTGCTTCTGTTCTGCTGGCCAAACAGGTGCAAGCCCTGAGAATAAAGCAGGAAAACAAAACCCAGCAGATTCTGGGCTACCTGCAAATTTCAGTTCCACCAGAGCCTCTGAACACAACACACAACTGGAAAGACGGGTAACTATGGGTATGGCTCCGCTCCACGTTCTGATGTCAGTATCCAGCCTCATGCTCGATGCTCGGGGGATGGCTGGGCCCCCTGCTCCACCATTCTGAACCATGGCTCACAAGGGCAGACCTTGAGTGGCAGATCAGCAGGGGGCGGGACACCAGCTGAATGGGAAAGGCCACGAGAGTCCAAGCCCCTCAATGCCAGAGGCTTGTGCTCACTCTCCTTGCAGAGGAATGAAGACCAATCTGCACAGACTCGCCATGTTCAAAGCTCCTTTTCTGGCCATGATGGACCAGGTGGCTTCTGCAAAGGGCTGGGATATTTACTCTCCCAACAAAGATAACTGTATTTGTTTAAGTGGTGAAGCATAAAACCCTTGGGTAAAAACAGTCCTATTAATGGAGTGCAAAACTTTCTCCAGGAAGCCAGTGGTGGGGTCTCGCACTGGGCCTGAAGTGGACCTGCACTCTAGTTTGGGCCTTTCAATTTCTCAGCACATTACCGTGGGACATGTCCTAACTCATCTGAGCCGGGTTCCCTTAGATCCACCTTGAGGGTTGTTTTGAGGTTTGAATGCGAGGACACACATAAATGACCGTGCCTGGTGACAGTGAAAGCAGGAGCCTCAAAAACGTTCATCTGCTCATTCATTTAAAACATCATGCTAGCCAGGCGTGGTGGTGCACGCTTGTAATCCCCGTGCTTGGGAGGCGGAGACAGGAGGATAGCGCTGGTTTGAAGCCAGCCTCCCTGGCTTGAGACCCCCTGGTACCACCAAAAAAATTTTTTTAAAAATTTTAAAAAGAGACCATATGTGTGTGTGTGTGTGTGTGTGTGTGTGTGTGTGTGTAGAGTCTGGGAGTGTAGCCCGGAGGTAGAAGGGTTTCCAGGAACCCCAGTACCACCAAAAAAATAAATAGATAAAAAATAAATAAAACATCATGCTAGCCAGGCGTGGTGGTGCACGCTTGTAATCCCTGCGCTTGGGAGGCTGAGACAGGAGGATCGCGTAGGTTCAAAGCCAGCCTCAGCTACTTAGTGAGGCTCTCAGCAACTTAGTGAGACCCTGTTTCCAAATAAAATATAAAATAGGTCTGGGAGTATAGCCCGGAGGTAGAAATTCCCTGGGTTCCATTCCTAGTTAAAAAAAAAAAAAAAAAAAAAAAAAAAAAAAAAAAAAAAACTCATGCTGCTATCAGAGAAACCATGGGATAAAAAATGTGTTTCCCATCCAGGGAACCTCGTCACTGAGAAGTGTAATGCAGAAAACGTTCCATGGCCAGGTAAATCCAGGGGAAGCTGGTTCAATAACATTCAACCAGTTCCTCATTACCCAGTTTCTCAGCACCATCAATAAACCAATGTGTACTATGATCTTCAGAGAACGCTCCAGATGGGGAAATAAAATACGCAACATTTCTCCAGCTCCATTCTGCAAGCACTCCTGTTAGGACGTACACATTACCACGCACTGAAGTACGTTCTGTGGCCCACAGGCAGGAGCAAAGGTCAGTAACACGGGGAGAGAGTGGCCCGCCCAGGCACCCTCTGGGACGTGACATTTCCTGAGTGATGTTTATCCAGCCACCTCATGGCAGAGGAAACATTCTGGAGTCAGAAATGATGATATCACAGGAAAGGAGAAGGCCAGCCGGAAGAGCACCACCCCGCCCAGGCCAGCTCCTCCCTGGCGCTTTGTGTTGCATGAGAACACATCACTAAGTTTATAATGCATGTTGAAAACATGCATTATAAATTTGTATTTTCCTTAGTGACAAATCACTTCTTGTTTGAATGGATCCATTTTGGTAAAAATGTGAAAACCTGTGCTCTGGGTGTTGACTCCGTTACAGAGAAAAGGGAGAACTTGGGGTTGTTTCAACACTTTTTATGTGGAATATCTTTTGTATGTGTGTGTGTGGTTCTGAGGATGGAATCCAGGGGCATTCTGCTCAGAACTACACTCCCAGTCCTATTTTTTATTCTTATTTTATCTTGAAATAGGGTCTCAAAAATTGTGAAGGGCCTTATTAACTGACTAAGGCTGTCCTCAAACCTGCAATCCTCCTGTCTCAGCTTCCCAAGTACTGGGATTATAAGCATACATTACCATGCCCAGCTGTAAAATATCCTTTTTTTTTTTTTTTTTTTGATGATACTGGGGATGGAACCCAGGGGCCTTCCTACCTCCGGGCTATACTCCCAGACCTACTTTATACTTTATTTGGAAACAGGGTCTCACTAAGTTGCAGGGAGCCTCACTAAGTAGCTGTGACTGGCTTCGAACCTGCAAAATCCTCCTGTCTCAGCCTCCCAAGTGCTGGGATTATAAGCGTGTGCCACCATGCCAGGCTTAAAGTATCCTTTTTGTTAATGTTTCACTACTTCAAATGTACATAATTTACATTCATGTAAAATGTCAATAACATTTACTTTTGACCCATCTGTTTCAGTCAGCATTCTAACAGCTGTAATCCAAACAACTGACACAATTAGAGAAAGATTATTTGTATACAATATATAATATATAATTGTGTTATATAATATATAATTATATGATATTATATAATATATAATGCTATGTGTTATAAGATTATAATATGTATAATAATATTACTATGTATATATTATAATGGATATAACATATATCCATTTTACTTGGCTGCCAAGCAGGAGCCAGGGCTACAGGTCCTTAGGTCATGATGGCTGGAAAGAGAGAGAGAAGGGATGAGAGAGTGTCTCAGCTCACAGAGGCAGGAGAGAGAGAAGAACATGAACCTTAGGAGCTGGCCTGGATGAACATTGCCCCCCGCCCAGGTCCTCCCCAGCAACCAAGTTCAGCCTCCAATATGTCTGCTCTGTCGATTACAGGAGGACATTTTAAGTCCAAAATATAGTGCCATCCGTGATCTTTCAAAAGAATTCTCCAGCCTGCCTCTCCATTGACCTTCTCCCGTAACTAGCCCTTACCACATACTCCCTAGATACGAACAAAACCTCCTGTCCACCATGTTTATAATACTTCACCTCTCTCTGAATCCTTCCCAAAACAATCCTCATTATCTTCTCCCATTCTACAACCTTTGATGCCCCCCTTTGTTTGTGGAATATCCAAACTCAACCCAGACACTGGCGTTTGAGACTCTGTGGCATGGGACTTCAGCCCCTTGGTTTCTACCACATTCTTACCCTGACTCCCTCAGAGCCCTGAGCCCACCCTGCTGCAACCCCAGCCCCAAGCCTTTGCCCACTCTAGTCTCCTTATCAAGGAAATCCACTCCACTCCTGGCCAACTAGACAAGAACTGCCAGTCCTGGAGCCACAGGGCCTTCCACAGGACACCAGTCCTGCCCACTGCCGTGACATGACACTTTCCCCACCTAAGTCCTGCTGCCCCTCAGTACTCTCAACTTGCCGCTATGTCTTTTATCAACTTTTGTTGCTGTTCAATATTTTTCTTCTGATCCTTAAATGAGCTTGTGGTTTTTACTTTCCCCACAACTGGACTCCAAGTTTCTTAAGAACAGAAAGTACATCATATGCTTTCTTTGTAATCCTACTAATAAGAATAATAATGGAAGAAGGAAGAGGGGAAATGAACCGGCTCTTTAGTGGGAAAGCTAACAATCCGGAGGAAAACATCCATGCCAACTTTCAATTTCCAGAGACCTGGGGCTCCTTCCTTATAATTATCATGAGCAATGCAGCTTGGCCTCCTTAGCTCCCAGTTCATTGCTGGCACAGAAGGAAACAGAAAAATAAATAAGCTGGGGCAGACACAACTACAGCAGAGAAAGGTGATAAAATTGTACAAGTATAAACTCCTGCCTAGGTTAAAAACCTCTGGGCTTCAGCTTTCTTTTCTTTCCTAGAGGTTGAGATTAAGGAGAACTTAGGTTTCTGCATTCAAAGCTTCAGTGAGAAAAGGAGGTTAAAAAAAAAAGTCTGTGTGCTGCGTGTGTTCATACACACATTGTCTATGTACATGCACAAATACAGAAAAATAGCACTGAAAACACTTCTAAAAAATCAGTGCCACGCCTTCAAAACTGCAAACCCCAAAAGGGCAAAGGAGAGCAAAAAGCCCGTCAGAAATCACCGTGGTCTTCCCTTCTTTGACACAGAAACGACTGTTTTTGTTACTATCTAGAAGACCAAATAGAGATCTGGATCTCCTTGAGATACTATCTCTGTAATTTATTTAAACCTGTTCTGTGGTAAATAAAACTACCAGTATATATCTGATAAAGTGCATACTATTCAATTCCCTCTTTTGCAAGGCAAGTCCCCAAATGCAAAGCAAAAAGCTCTGACAAGGGAAAGTCAGCGGTTCTTGTAGGATGAGCAGGTAGGTAGCAGATTACACCACAACTCCAGCAAAGACCTCTCCCCTCACAGCTGAGTGACGCCTGCTTCTGAGGAAATCCGAAACAGCAGAATCAAGCCCCAGCCTCACTCACTTAAATTTCCAAACTGAAAAAGAAATAAGAATACACGTAACTTTCAACAGTGATAGACAACCAAATTGAGGGACTGAATAAAAAAATTTGAAACGGAGTATCTCCTTGAAAGCACTGAAGAGTTGCCAAGACAACCAGACCCTTGGAAGGCCAAGTGCCCAGGGTAAGGAAGCACAGAAATTATCCAGCGCTCTCTCCTCGTGACCACTACCGCTTAGGCATTGGCTGTGATTTTGTTTTGTTTTGTTTTTAATTTTATAGGCAGACAAGAGAGAGGTAGAGCAGATTACAGCAGCCAGAGGGCCAGTAAAATAAGCAGATCTGCCACCACTAGCAAATAAAAGTTAGAGTTCAAGGCTCACCTAATTGGAGAAATCTTGGTATGTATGTGCTCTGGGCTTCCAACTGGGACCCATGAAGAGAGATGCCCCTGGGGAAGTGATACTGAATTAACATGATTAAAAGTCTGTCTACTAAAGGCTAAAAAATCATCTGCATAAAAATATATAATTGGAAGTGTCTTAAATTTTTATTTACAATGTCCAACAACCCATTAAAAATACTTAGCATACTGTCAGGACGAAAAGGAAAAGAAAAACAGACAATAGAAATGGTCTCACAAGTGATTCAGACAATTGGTGTCATTAAACATAGATTTTGCAGGGCATGGTGGCGCACGCCTATAATCCCAGTACTTGGGAGGCTGAAACGGGAGCATCACAGGTTCAAAACTAGAGTACGCAACTTAGTAAGACTCTTGGTAATTTAACAAGACCATGTTTAAAAATAAAAAAAAAATAAAAAATAGGGCTAAAGATATGGCTCAGGGGTAGAATAGCCCAAGTTCAATCAATCCCCAGTACAAAAAAAAAAAAAAATGACAAAAAGAAATTTCACCCATAAAGCAGAACATATGTATGAATTATATAGAAATTCTAGAACTTAAAGATGCAACATAATCTAAAAATTAAGAATGCTATTGATGGGTTTAAAATAAAATAGAGTCAGCTGGACATGGTGGTATATGCTTACAATCCCAATACTTAGGAGGCTGAAACAAGAGGATCACAGGTTCAAGACCAGCCTCAGCAACTTGTGAGGCCCTCTACACTTAGTGAAAACCTGTTTCAAAATAAAGAATAAAATTGGGTTGGGGGCATAGCTCAGAGGCAGAACACCCCTGGGTTCCATCCCCAGTGCCACCAAATGATTAATAATAATAATAATAATAATAATAATAATAATAATATTAGATTCCACTGAAGAGACAATTAGTGACCTGGAAGATAGTGGCTCAGTAAAAAGTGCTCAAAATGAAACATGAAAAGAAAAAAATACAAAGAAAACAAAAAATAACATTTTAACCTATGGAAGGGAACTATAGATATTAAGTGCATGCTGCCGGCTTGACACAGTTATTTTAGTAACTAAGCATAATTTCATAAGATACACCTTAATATATTTTACAAACCTCAAGAAAAATGCTCACGACTGGTATTTAAGAGAACTTATATCTTTAAAATATATTCACAACAAGTTTGGAGAGCACTGTACCATATATAAGATATGAAGTCTCTTAAAAGAACTTAATGGTGTCTTTAAAAAAGAGGGGGCTTTGCTGAGATTTTCCCCTCCGTCATCTGGAATCCCTCTAGCATAAATACAACATCATTAACCTGGACTCTCTATTGGGGAGGAGGGAAAGGGAGGGAGAAGGGCATGAAGTACAATGTAAGTGTACACCACTCTCAGTATGTTCCACTTATAAAAAAATTAAAAATAAATTTAAAAAAAAGAGGGGGCTCATATGCTACTGTCTTACACTGGATGAACATTCTACAAGCCTCACTTTCCTTACTGGTGAAAGGAAACAATAAATGCCTAGAAATCTATTAGGGGGAATAAATGAGTTAAGGTACATAAAATACTTACAAAAACACATAGACCGAATGAATGTCAGTTCTACCCCCTCCTTCCTGCAGCCCCACTCAGCATTCACTGCGTGTCTACAATGGGCTATTGATCCAACCCAGGTCACCTATGAATCAAACAAGTGTAAAACACCTCTGCTTCACATCCCATGTGAAAAATCCATGCTGCATCCCTGATTGGGGTCCGTATCGGTCCAAAGGACATGCTGGGTCCAAAGGACATGCTAGAAATATTGAAAAAGTGCTGGTTTGGTGAAGAGGGTAAAGAATTTGTTTTAGCATATTTTGGATTTTAGGTGCAAATGGGACTCCTAGTTAGAATTGGGCATTAAGAGTTGGAAACCTGAACCTGGATCTCAGCTGGAAAGCGGAAGTTGAGATCAAGTGGATAAGAAAAGCGAAGGGAATGTCCAAAGCCATCAATGGAAACTTGTACGGCAGGAACAGAGGGTCAAAATACTAAATATAGCCAGTGCTTCTGGGAGGTCATGGGAAGAAGTCAGCAGGTTCCCATCGCAGTGTGAGCCTCCGCGTACACTGTGGGTCTCCTGGGGCTCACTCTGCCTCAGGAGACACAACCATGTCCTACTAGCCAGATCCATCGCATGGCTCCGTAACCGCCTTTGCCTTTGTGCACATCTCGTAACCATATTTAAATGACTGGTCATAAAGTGAGGGGTCCAATGCCTTTCCTCCCGCATTATACGATCCCTGAGGGCAGGAGGTGTCCCTTCTGTGCTCACAACCACATCCCCAGCACCTACCTAGCAAAGCATCTTGCAGATAGCATGTAACTTTCTATATTTTAAGGAATAAAAGAAGTAATAAAATCAGCTCCGTGGTTATCAGCCTAGAATCCCACTACTTACAGCGCAGTGCAGCAGCATCAACACCAGCCGAGCACTTGTGAAAAATGCAAATTCTCACGCTCAGACCTACTACCTCCAAAACCACAGGTGACTGGCATGCACGTGAAAGTTTGGAAAGCGATGGCTTGGTGCCAGCGCCTTGGGTAACGAGGCCAAGAAAGCCTTCTCCTGGATGAGTGGGAGGAGATGGAAGGAGCAGTTTTTACTCAGGAGCCTGGTTTCAACCAAAATTACTTGAGAACTATTTTTAAAGAAAACTACCATCATGTAACGACAGCCAGAGTGTTTATCCCTAAATCAGAGCTCTTGTTTTGGCTGCATTTGGACTCAACTGGGAAGTTTTGGGAAATACACATGTGTGGCTCCCACCTCCTCTCGGAGAATCTGATTTAATGAGACTGGAGCCTTGCTGGGCCACAGGATTTGTAAAACTCCCCAGGTGACGCTAATGTGCAACCAAGATTGAGAGTCGCCATCCTAGATAGTCCCAGCTCCTGCAGCTGGAGCCTCTTAACTGCATCTGCACCAGATGTGACCAAGCCTCTCTCCAGTTGGGGCTCATGCCAAGTACTAGAGCAGCAGGTGGCCAGCTCAACACTGAGCCAGCTCTCTGCTGGTCTTGATCTTGCTCAAAACCTGATCATATTCTGATCCCACTCTTAAAATACAAAGGCGTCTGTGCCTCCCATCCTACTACCAAGCCCTTCTTGTCTCAAGGTTCCACTACTGATGAAGAAAAGCTTTTGTCTCACACACCAGCACCAACCAAAAGGTTCTGGAGAGCAAAAGCATTCTGCCCTGCCCTGCCTTTGTGACTCACTTGTTGGCTTCGTGGCCCTGAATCTGCAGTGCCCTGGCCCTGGGCTCCCATCGCTGCCGTCAGCCTCCCTTGATGCCTTCAACTGCTTCCGGCTTTTTTTTTTCTTTCTTTTTTTTTTTTTTTTTTTTTTTGGCGGTACTGGGGATGAAACCCAGGGGCACTCTGCCTCCAAGCTACACCCCTAGCCCTATTTTGTTTTCTTTATTTTGATACAGGGTCTTGCAAAGGGCCTCTTTAAGTAGTAGCTGAGGCTGTCCACAAACCGTGATCCTCCTGTCTCAGCTCCCCAAATGTTGGGATTACAAGCATGCGCCACCATGCCCGGCTTGCTTCCAGCCTTTTAGAGTGATCATTGTAAGAGATTTTTTAGAAAACTATCCATATACAGAATAACCAGATACTACAATAAAACCCCACTGTTAACACCACAGTATTGGAAAACCAATATAAGATTACAAAAATTTACACTTCAAAAAAAATGAAAGAAGCCAGGTGTGGTGGCGCATCTTGTAATCCCCGCGCTTGGGAGGCGGAGACAGGAGGATATCGCAGGTTCGAAGCCAGCAGCGCTGGCTTGAGAGACCCTGTTTCCAAAAATAAAATAGGTCTGGGAGTGTAGCCCGGAGGTAGAAGGGCTTCCAGGAACCCCAATACCACCAAAAAAAAAATGAGAAAAAGAACTAATCATATTAGAAAGAAGCCCAATACTGAATTTTTAATGTGATAACCATAGCTTAAATTTAATGTATAAAACTTTGGTTTTCCTCAAATTTCCAAGGTATTCAATTTCAGAACAGTCCTATGCCATGTCCCAAAGTAATCTGGAAAAGTCCCCAGTCTAATAAGGAAGGGAAACTCAGACAGCTAAACAAAATTAGTATCACTTTCTTCTTCCTCGCAGAGCTACCCCGAGCTCTTCAGATGCTATTGCGCGCTGTGCTCACCAAGAAGGGAATTGTAGTGTTTCCCAAAGGTATTTGACCACTGAACCCTTTCTGCACCAAGAATCTTGAGAAACTAACATTCTGCCTACACAATACACAGAGGAGATGCTGTTTTGTTGTTTGTTTGTTTTTTAAGTTTATAAGAACAATGAAGGAGAAGCCTAACCACACACACACAAAAAAAAAAGTGAAGGCAAAAATCTCTTGCCCTTTGCCACTCGATCTTCTTCACGCTTCCTTCAGGATGATTAGGCAAGGCCACTGCTGACGAGGCCTGTGCATTAAGTGGGAGTAATTTACAGGGAGTCTCTACCAGGGCCATTTTTGGAAGTAGCACCCCATCTGTTTGAAATTTTCCAAGAGTATTTATTTGCTGGATTCCCTGCCAGATGATCTCAACAAAATCTAGGAAGCATTTTACAACTGTGTGTGTGACTCACCAAGTGATACTGAACAGAGAGTTGTCTCTTTCAAAGACATGGATTAAACCGGGCATGGTGGTGCACACTTGTAATTCCAGCATTTGGGAGGCTGAGACAGGAGGATTATGGTTTGAGGACAGACTTAGCTACTCAGTGAGGCCCTTTGCAACTCATTGAGACCTGTTTCAAAATAAAGAATAAAAAAAAAAATAGGGCTGGGGGTGGAGCTCGGAGGTAGAAGGCTCCTGGGTTCCATTACTAATACCAAGAAGGAAAAAAAAAGATACATGAATTGATGGACATGTAGGAATGCCTGAGAGAGGACTGGGAGGACATTCCAAGAAAACTCCGACTCAAAGCTAGTAGCTATTATATTTATCACTAATAGTCAGCCCTCCATATCTAGGGGTTCTGTATCCATGGATCCAACCAACCTCAGATGGAAAATATTCAAGCAAAAAAAAAAATGCATCTCCCTGGATATGTACTGACCTTTTTCCTTGTCAATATTCCCTAAAAAGATAACACAACAATATTTATATAGTATTTATATTATGTTATATGTTATAAGTAACCTAGAGATGATTTAAAGTATGGGGAGGATATGTATAGCCTATCAAATATTGTACCATTTTATATAAAAGATTTAAGCATCCTTGGGTTCTGGCATCCATGAGGGTTCCTGGAACCAACCTTCCATGGATATGGAGGGACAACTGGATAGGTCATTAGCAGTGTGTTCTACTGGGTTAGGAAATAAAGGAAGGTATAAAGTATGAGATAACATGTTAGTCAATAACAAAAGAAGCCAAGCATGAGGCTCATGCTTGTTATCCCAGCCAAAAAATATGTGAACTATGGAAGCCCCGGAATACATTCTTGTGTGTTTCAATGAGCAATTGTGGATTCTATTGTCTGACATTAAAATCACGTCTAGTACAAATATAACCCATAGGACTGAGGAAAGTACGAGAATATGAATTTTAAGATGCTCTGGGCATAAAGAACCAAAGTATGTGTACTGAACCTCCATATGCCCCTGTGGACCATGGGAAAAGTGTTCCAGAAAAAAACTTCTACAGAAGGTATGTATTAATTCCCACTGAGGAATCCTGTGCATATTTGTTTCATTGATTCTGTCCACAAATGTGGGTGACTTTAGTTAATTTCATTCATTACCAGCCCATTCATTAATTCTTACTGCATAATTTGTGTATGTCAGCATATAATACTAAACAAGACAAGTCCTAAATTCTCAACCCCATGAGGAAGGCAATTCTGTAGCAAAAGAGGTCAAACATACAAAAAATAAAAGTGAAGAATCACAAATTAAGTGCTATCTTTAATAATAACAAAAAAGAAGGTATGTATTACATACAGAATAGCCTCAGACTCACTAAAGAGAATTTACTCAATCCTTCTTACCGGAAGAGAACTTTCTAATGAAAATTTCAGAGCTTAAGAAAAATTGCTTATTCCTTAAGAGAACACATTTAAAGGCCAATTTAATAATTAGCGTACTCTTTCCCCTGCAATCATATATTGATTTTTAAAGGGTTTACTCAAAGTGTTCATTATCCATTTCTCTACTAGTTATGGGAAGGAATCTTAACCATGTTTCTAAATACTATTGCTTATCCATATACAGGATACATTACATGGACTGCAATTTTCCCAAGTCAGGACATTTCCTCCAACCAGTTATGGGGAAATGTCGCAAAGGAGAGGAGAGTCCTGTGTCATCGTGGGTTCTTTATATATGTGCTGCCAATTCTACAAAGGGTGTGAAATATCAGAGATTAGACAGGTCAAAGTCCCAAATCTACTGAAAGGGAAATGATACAGGCTTGGGAAATATTATTTGCATCCTGGTAAAATCAAGCCGTTTATAAAAAGAATATAAATAAATGCTTTATCTTGAAGACATATCAATCTAGGGGTACAAATAGTCTGATAAATTTTTACAGACATATAGTACACTGCTACAGATACCAAATAAATATATTTATTCTTTTTTTCAATGACTTTGCTTCCTTGTATGCTGGAAAACAGTTTTAAACCTTTCACTAGGGCCTCAGCCAGAGAAACAAATACCGATGACTAGCTTTGTCTGGGCCTTTCACTGATAAATCCTCTTAGAGATGACACCAGACAGACAAACCCGAGTCAAAATCCCACAATGGAAGAGCTGAGAAAGACTGTAAGAGAAAACAAACCTAAGGATGCTTATGCTGTTTGCTCCCTGGCATGTGGAACTACATGGAGAATTACTGTTTATAATTCCAATGTTAAAAGGCCCCTCAGTAATCTGATGTGGAAAATCGGCTGGTTGCCTTCAACGCTGACATCCATCTCATTAGGCCTCAGGGCAATTTGTAAATAATTTAACAAGCACATGACTAATTTTCCAGTTCCTTTTGCTTGTTTACGAGCTGGGAGATCTGTAAACAGTGCATCGCTCTTGCTGCTGCCTAGCATTTAATTACATTAAGCAATTTCATTAAAACCCAGAAAAATAATTTGGAAGTCTTTAAACTCTTCCGGTCATTAGGTTCTGAACAAGGGATACGCCATGGCTCACATCCAGAGCTGGCTTTCTTATCAACCCCTTGGGTTTCCAGCATAACTTGCACCCAATCCTTCCTGTAGGCCCAGAAGCAAAATACCACGGGGAATCACATGAGTTCACTGTGGGGGCTCTCTCTACTGAGACCCTCTCTACCACAGAAGGGCAAAGAAAGAACAAAGTAGTGTAAATTAGTAGAAAGGATATGAGGTTATTCACTGTGAATAACCTACTTCCACTCAGGAACTAATGTACTATATCCTTCACCCACACATCTGTACAGATTGCTTATCTGTAAAACTTAGGAGACCTTAGCCAAGGGAATTCAAAATACCCTTCCAGGCCAATGACTCTCAAACAACTTCAAAAAAAATTTAGAGAGATCTTTTGCCATATTCTAATGTAATTACATATAATAGAATGTATATATTGTAGAATATATAGTCTCTATGATATACTATATAATCTAAATGTTTATATATCAGTGTTAATCCTGCGGCAGAGAATATCTCCTTCCACAAGTACACATCTCTGTTGATCAAAAGTAAATAATATTCTGTGAATGCACTAGCTTAATTTCACCCAGAGGCACATTTTTTAAATTTAAGACCAATGAAGCTATAAATCCTACTCCTGCCGATGAGGGCTCACCAAGGGTGACCATCAGCAAGTATCTCTTCCAGGCCATACACTTTACCATATCCTAGAACTTAGGGCCTCCACGGCTCCTTAGAAGCCACTTTTTGTGGCCACAGGCAGCAGCGAAAGAAGACATACTATCCCAAAGATGGCACTTAATGAAGCCTGCCAGTCGGTGGCCAAGCCCTTCCTGCCGTCTCATCGTCTGTGTATGCTCCCAGGTGAATCCACTTGACCCATGACTTTATTTCTAGACCATGAAAACTTGTAACATCACAGGGCTTATTTTATGCCTTTGCATAAAGGAACATTAACTAATGGTTCAATTCTCACACACACACACACACACACACACACACACACACACACGACTAAGTTCTTTGCTAACAATGACTGAATATTCATCTCTACACCTGAGTTTAAATTCATAAAGAATGAAAGTAAATTCTTCCATTAACCATGGCATCCTGAATCAACATGAAGCCATGGACTGAGTACGAATATCCTTCCAAGAGCACTGTCAGCCTGCTTTGTCTCAGCATTTGGTTAGCAGGGCTCCTTGTAACACTGCTTGCACAGCAAATAGCATTATTTCCCATCTAACCCCTGCCATTCATCTCTCTTGACATGCTGCTTGTTCTCAGCAGAGCAAGGAAGAGAATATTAATGATGTCGCCCGAGTTATCGCCACCAGAAAGTAGTCACAACCCTGTGTGAGGAAAATACCATTAGCGATGAATTACGCAAGGCCGCTGAAAAGCCACCTTTTTTTTTTTTTTTTTTTGGTGGTACTGGGGTTCCTGAAAGCCCTTCTACCTCCGGGCTACACTCCCAGACCTATTTTTACATTTTATTTGGAAACAGGGTCTCCTAAGCCAGCGCGCGCGGCTGGCTTCAAACCTGTGCGATCCTCCTGTCTCTGCCTCCCAATCGCGGGGATTACAAGCATGCGCCACCATGCCCGGCGAAAAGCCACCTTTCTGAGTGAATCAGAAAGGTTTTACTTAAAAGCACTTCTCATTTTTCTTTCTCCTAAAAACAAAGACTTCACCACCTCCCCTCCCCCCAAATATTCTATCTCAATGGATTAAGAGAGCTAATGACTATCTGCATTATATTTCTCCCTACTGTGGAAAATTGAATTTTAATAGGAACCATCATTCCCTCATCTCAGGAACGTGGTAAAAGGCTCCTGAAGACACAGGTGAGATGTAACAACAGCCCTCCAGGATACTGTTGGACCTGGAGCATTCAAACACCGCCACAGTGGTTAGGCTGTCCACAGAGGGAATGCTGCAAATATTTGCTGAGGACTGACAACATGCCAGCCCTGGTAAGCCCCTGGAAACGCAGCCCTCAGTCAGCCTAATGGGGGAGAGATGTCACCATATACCGCGCTGCTGTGCGTGGACTAACAAGGCCGAGAAGCACGGAGGAGGGGACCAGGAAGAGTCTTGGGAAACGCTGTGGCTGCCTACACATCAGAGGGGCTTTGGCAAGTAAATGGGATTTGGGTTTTAACACAAAGTGTAGACTCAAGCAGCCAGCACCCCAAAAATGATATACTTTCACCAAAATGTCTTTACCCAGAGGCTTGCAATGGGTGAACTGTCCATCACAACAACATAAGGCTAGCTCAAAACAACTTGTCATTCAATTTCCAATTTAAAAAAGAGAGACTGAATTTTCACCAACTTCTGGCTATGACCAAAATAAAAATAGATTGACCCTAAGCTATTAAGTATTCTGATTTTTCTTATTTGAGTTTCTAGTATATATCACACCTGGTTACACCAAAATATATACTCCTTTTAAAAGAATCACCATTAAGCAGTGAGCATGTCTACAGTTCTATTTCAGTGGCATAATTAACACACAACTAAATAGTTGGCACCAAAGATGCTCAAACATTGCAGATCTATATTCCCCTTCAAGGCAGCAGCAGACAGAATCTACTCCACCCAGAAAGGAAGGACATAAATGAAGTCGTTTGCTGAAGCCCCTTTGGAACACCTCACACTGCGTTTCATCCTGAGCTAATATGTAAGCGTCATTGACTTAGCCGTAAGCACAGGCAAATAAACATAAGCATGCTTCCGCAACCAGAGGAAACTGACCAAACTAACCCACCGTGAAAGGAGACACTCATCTGCCTAAACTATGGGCAGGGACACCAGAGACTGAAGGAGATGAAAAAAGAGACAAGAAAGCGCAAACAGAATGTTCTTGCTTTAGGAAAAAAAAGTAGAAAAAGAATGTGATCTGACCCTTCCCTCTGCTGACATTTGCATCCTCCTCCTTGCTGACTCTCAGAACTCCCTCCACACCCTCCACAAAGGCGCCCCTGCGAGTTCCAGGGTCCACCCGCTCCAGCGAGGCTCTCAAAGGCAGGCACTGCTCTCCTGCAGGACAAACCTCCCTCCTGCTCCCCAGCCCCAGCAATGGATCATCAGTACCATCGACCCCGCGAAATGTTTGCCTGGTTAATGGAAACACGGGCAGGAAATGATTTTAGACAGCATCCATTTTGCATGATCAAGAACACACTCCGGGGCACATGGAAGGCGTGTGGTGGCTCCACGGGGCCGAGCAGTATGTCGGGTCCTGGGAACAGCTCCCAGGTACAGTTTCCCTCAGCTGGAGCGTGGCCCGTGGAAAGGTGCGTGTGTGAGTGTGATGCGTGCACACGTGCTTGTTATAAAATGAAGTGAAGAACAGGGGGAAATTCTGCCTCACAGCGGCCCTGCTGTGACCCAGAGCAGAAGCCTGCAGGATTCCACGCCAGGTAAGCACAAGTGGAAGGAAAGAAAAGTGTCTGAGTCTGTCCAACGCGGCCTTGGCACCAGATTTGGGGAGCACTTGAGAGATGGGCATTTAGAACAATAACCACATAAGCTGATCTCGGAGCTCAGCACAGCCACCGCTGGACTGGCCGTGCCCACAGTGCTCCAAGGTGCCATCTTCCTAGTCTTACATACAACCACGCTGAACTCACCACTTTTGAAATTATTTTTGATTCAACTTCGAATAGCTATAGAAAATGATTTTAATAGCTTCTATGATCTCCAAGGCAAATACTTTGCTGATTAAAATCTCAATAAGGGTAGCAACCAAGTACAAAAACGTGGGAAACGAGGGGCCCATGACTGACATCCAGCCTCCCCAGATCAGACAGTCCCAGCTGGCCAGGTCACTGGGACGCCAAAGACAAGAGGAGAACCAACTGCTCCAATTCTAAGACTTGCAACTTGTGCCCCTGCCCAAGAGAACGTCGGCTCCTCCCACTCCAAAGCACACCAGCGCCACCCCCTTGGTCCTGTCCAGTCACCTTGCTTTTTATCTGCTAATTGTGCCTTTTCCCACAGTCATGCCAGGAACTTGCCTGTGGTTTGCTCATCCCAAAAGCAGAAAAGAACTGCAGATCTGTCAAAAGCACCAGACCATTAGCAACAGAGTCATACAAAGACTGACATCTGGGAAGGCTGCAGAAACAGGCATTTTTCTAACTTCCTTTTGCAGTCCTGCATTCTCTAATGGAGTGAAACTTTCCATCTATCTGGCACAAAAGAGGTCTGGAGATTGTAGGAAAAATAAATACTAGAAAAAAAAATATGCCTTTAGTGAGCTTTTTATAATTTGCAGACTGATTGACGGACTGATTAAACAGTTCGTGAAGGAACCCGTTTGTTAGCGCGCTCTCTCTCTCTCTCTCTCTCTCTCTCTCTCTCTCTCTCTCTCTCTCTCTCTCTCTCTTCCCTGTTGCCTGTAGCAACCATTTAGGAAGCGAGCATAACAAAGTAGAAAGCCAGAGAAAGCCAAGTGTGTCCTGAGCCTGTTGTTTCCGTAGATGCTTCATTTTAAAACCGTTCCACAGCTACGACTTCGACAGCCACCACATCTACTGAGGGCTCTGTGCAGCCCCGCAGCTTCTCTTGTTTAAAGGGTTTAGTTTATTTGACCCCGATTGACCCGTGAGATCCCCTTTTTCACGCAATACTTATTACACTTCAGGGAATACTGTTGAACCTAGGATAAATCCTCTTAGTATTTAAGTGCAGGAGCTTGAGATGAAAGAGAACTTTAGTAATCAGTCCACTGTCTGCTTAGGATGAGAGAGGAAGGTTGCAATATTAAATTGAGCCTGAAGGAGAAAAGATCCTACGCGTGATGTGAGGCTGTATTTTTAAAAAATGGTGTTTCCTGGACATTCTTACTCCTGGACATTTCATGATCTGTCAGGGGCTGAGGGGACACGTGTGCCAAAGAGCCTCCTCTAGCTAACAAGGGCCCTGCCGAGTGATGAATCCTTGGGTGAACACCAGCCAGCCCGCCCGCCTCTGTCAAGGAGTGAGATGTGCAGCCCCGAGGCCACCAAGGGCACCTCAAGCCTGAGCAGCTGTCCTGAGCACTTGTCTGGAAGATTCTGCCTTTTCAGCAGCTCTGCAAGCTTCCCATCCCTGTCTTTCCACACGAACCCTCGAGGGGCCAGCAAATGGATGACAGGAAGGTGAGCCAGGAAAACTGCCTCGGACACCTTCTGCCCCTGCCCTCAGTAGGAAAGGGATTGTGTTACCCTGCCCGCAGTCAGGAAGTGGCATTTTGAGCTCTCGTCCATCTAACTGGATAGGGTTGCCTAGAAAAGTCATCCTACTCAGACTGAATTAAGAGGCAGCGGTAGTACTAAGTTCAGGCCCATAGGTAACTTTGGGGTAGTGGGAAGAAAAGAAATGAAAGGGACCTGCATCCTAGGGGGTTCATGATTGCACCTGTGTGGCTCCGTAACAGCAATGCAGGCAAGGGTGGAGGCACACATGACAGTGGTCCCTTAAGATTATGTCACCTAGTGGCACCAAGCTGGCTTAGATGGTGTCAGTACACTCTGATGCTCATACAATGGCAACATCTCTCTCTTAACCATGCATTTTTCAGGACATGTCCCCATCATTAAGTGACACACAACTGTATTTGTCAGTCGGGCCCTTCCCAAGCTCGAAGACAGTTCATGATGTTTACTATCTATTCTTGTATGCATTTGGGATTTTATTATTGGGTTTTTTAATTTAAAAATACATATATGAGCTGAGTGTGGTGGTGCACACCCATAATCTCAGTACTTGGGAGACTGAGACAGAGGAATCAGTTTGAAAACAGCCTCGGCAATGTAGTAAGACGCTCAGCAACTTAGTGAGACTTTGTCTCAAAATAAAAAAATAAAAAAGAGCCGGGCGTGGTGGCACACACTTGTAATCCCAGCATTCCCTGAGACGGGAGGATTGCTGTTCAAGGACAGTCTCAGCTACTTAGTGAGGCCCTCTGCAACTCAGTGAGACCCTGTTTCAAAATAAAGAATAAAAAAAAATAGGGCAGGGGTGTAGGTCTGAGGTCGAATGCCCCTGGGTTCCATCCCCAGACCTACAAAAAAATTAATTAATTAATTAATTAATTAAATTAAAAAGACCAGAGGGTGTAGTTGAAAGGTAGGATGTTCCTGGATTCAATTCCCAGTACCATAAATAATAAATAAATAAATAAATAAATAAATAAATAAATAAAATGTATCACACTCTGAGTCCCCTGAGGAAAAACTTTCCATTAACTCTAAGAGTAAGTCAGGACTTCTGTCACCCCCATAGGTCATCCCAGGACAATTCAGTCCTAAATTAATTAACATTCTAAACAGAGGTTGCTTCAACTGAAGTCTCTTCTCATTAGAACCCCAAACTGGCCAGGCGTGGTGGCGAACGCTTGTAATCCCCACGCTTGGGAGGCGGAGACAGGAGGATCACGCTGGTTCGGAGCCAGCCTTAAAATAGGTCTGGGAGTGTAGCCCGGCCGTAGAAGGGCTTCCAGGAACCTCAGTAGCACCAAAAAAAAAAAAAAAAAACCCAAAGTGATGGAAGCCCAGTACCACCAAAAAAAAAGAACCCCAAACTGATGGAACTGAGAACGTTAAGCATGAATGTTAACCATGGGGCCTGGCTGATACAGTCATTATAAGATTTGATAATTAAGCACATGCAACTCAGCCATGAAGAAACCTCATTCATAGTAAAAGCAGTATTGATCATAAAAAAGAAAAACAAATTCCAGTCATTGGGCTATAATATGGCAGAAGCCCTACATGTATTGTGTTGTCCCTTCCACCATGATCAGGGCTGTTCTTGGTTTCTGCTGCTTCTCTGCCTAGACCTGGGCCCCAACACCCAGCACCAGTGTGTTCCTTGGAGGGTCAACCAGGGTCCTCTCTCCAGTAGTTCCCAAATCCTACCACTTCCTTATCTTCAAATTCTCACATTCCTCATCCTAAAATCACCCACAATTCTCCGGGGTCCCCAGGGTGCCTGGGAAGCCCTCCTGGTGTGGAGCAGCTTCTTCAAGGTCAGCCGCCTTTCAGATCAAAAGGTGGGTTCGTGGGAGCTTGGGGCGCTTACCCTCAAAGCAGCCCCCTCTTAATCCTCCCTCTTTCCCTTCTCTACTCAGGGAACACAGATGTGGGACAGCAAGTCCAGTGACCAAGAAACATCCTACGGGAAGATGAAATATCAGTCTCCCTTCCTGAACACTTCCCCAGATTCAAACCTGATCCTTCTAGAACACCTCCTTTGACTTTGGGAAAAAGAAGCATGTGCCACCTTTTCCTGTCTTCATGAACATTGTTTACCCAAAAACCTGACAACTTCCTCCTCCGTGCCCCCTCCTGTCCCTTCTTCCAGTCAGCTTCCTACAGCCCCAGGAGTGAGAGGAGCAGGAAGAAGCGCCAGGCACACACTGGTGGCAGGGCCATTTTCTGAAGTGGCCTATTGCAGCAGGACTTGCAGGGAGGTCACTGGCCCCAGTAGCTGGTACCTCCTCAAGCTCAGGAAGTGAGGACTCCAGAACCTTTTATTCTCAGCTTTGTGCCTTAGTCCCAAATCCAGAAAACAAGATCAGCTCTCCTTTGACCTACTGTCCCATACAGAAGCCCGTGATTTGTGGAATTCTCCTCATCTTGGTCACCCTCTACTGTCAAGCTAACCTTCCTAAAATGGTTCATGGTTTGTATCTGGAATATTTTCCTGAAGCTCGTGTATTGAAATCATGTCCCCAGTGCAGCAAGGTTTAGCAATGGGCATGGCTGGAGGCAGGAGTCACTGAGGGCGGCCTTGGGGCCTGTATCTGTCCCCAGCCCCCTTCTCTCACCCTCTGATTCTGGTCACCATGGGGTTGAGTTTGGCTTCCTTCCACCACACCATGCCACCATGTTTCTGCCCTGGAGCTGGCCAACTCTGGGCTGTACCTCTGCAACCAGGAGCCAACAAACTTCCTCTTCTGTGTTGTTTGTGCCAGGTATTTGGTCACAGGGATGAAAAAGGAGGATTAAAACAAATGTGTTCCATGAAACACCAGCTCCGTGGGATATCTTCAGCTGACTACATATGCAGAGGACTCCAAAATGGACAAAGTCTTTGAGGAAATTCTGAGTTAAACGTTGTTAAATAGATGACGGTTAAATGGTCTGTTTTGTTAGTTTGCTTTAACTTCAGGACTTCTCAGAGCCTTGAAGATACTACTGTGATTTGTGAACTTAGAAGACAGGGATATGACAAGCAGAAGTTCTCAAATTTTTTATTCACAAAACACTTATGAACATCTCAAGGAACAGACTTTGGGAAACGTAGACCTTTGTGCTGTCAAGCTCTCATCCCAGCTCTAGTCTCTCCCCTCTAGGACCCTCTGGAACCCCTGCAGCCCAGCATCCCATCATCTCCATCCAGCCTGCCATCATGGTCTCCTTTGGAAGCAATTCCATGCTGCTGTCCATTAGCATTAGTATTGCAGGATACCCCTGCTCCTGTGCTAACCTTATCTCCCCGGGATCCAAAGACCAGTCCCAGCTCCCTTCTTCCTTGTCATTTCCACCATGAAGCCTGGAAAAACTAAAAGCCTGTTTTCCTAGCCTCCCTTGTAGATGAATCCATATGACAGCTATGCCAACAACGAAGCCAGCAGGACAGTCAACGGGGGGTCTGCAGCCTGCCCCAACCCTGTCTTCTCCTGCCTTCCATTAGCACATAAGAGAGGGCAAAAGGGCAAGATAAATATATTTAACAATTCTCAATTCTCTATGGGCTGGGTGCAGGAAAGGGTGTGTAATCCTCTTGAATTACTTGTATTAATAAAATGGAAAAAAATACTCTAAAATAATGGATATTCAGAAAAATCACATGTTTTTCCACATCTATTTTCCTTCGAACACTAGAATGAGAATATGCATAATATTCTTGAAATTCATGGCAATGTAAATTTTTTGCTTTTTATGTTTTAAATTTTCCTAATTATCCTGATTTGATCATTACACACTGCATAAGTGCATCAAATTATCATCCTGTACCCCATAAATATGTACAGATATTACATCAATTTAAAATGTTAAAACTTGAACAGAAAGTTTTTTAAAAAGCAAAAGATGTAATTCAGGAAAATCTGGAATATTTTCCCATGTTTCCTTGCTATACTCCAGAACTCCACATGATCTGAAGCCTTTCTCAAGTCTTTGCAAGTTTGCTTCATTTCTTTCTTAAATATAATTTTTTTATAAAAGAAATACATGTTCCCAGACAGGTGTGGTGGCGCACATTTGTAATCCCAGAGCTTGGGAGGCTGAGACAGGAGGATCGCAGAGGTTCGAAGCCAGCCTCAGCTACTTAGTGAGGCTCCCAGCAACTTAGTGAGACCCTATTTCCAAATAAAATATTAAAAAAAAAAAACAGGTTTGAGAGTGTAGCTCAGAGGTAGAAAGCCTCTGGGTTATACCCCCAGTACACACACACACACACACACACACACACACACACACACACACATAAAGAAATGCATGTTCCTTTGGAATTCTTTTTTTAAAAGTTAACATCTTGGTCAGGTGTGATGGCCCACGCTTGTAATCCCAGCATTTGGGAGGCAAAGACCAGAGGATCACAGTTCGTAGACAGCCTCAGCTACTTAATGAGGCCCTTTGCAACTCAGTGAGACCCTGTTTAAAAAATTAAAAATACTAAAAAAAATAGGGCTGGGGGTATAGCTCAGAGGTACAATGCCCCTGGATTATACCCCCAGTACTGCAAAAAAAAAAAAAGTTAACATCTTAAAAATTGTGATATATTTATACCTGTTTGGTCATGCATTTGTGTGATATGTTTATGAGCAGATATATACATATATTATCTTTTATAAAATTGTATTATTCGGTATACACAGTTGTATTTTTTACTTTTGTTTATTTAGTGGCCATAAACATTTCCAATGTCATTGATTTTTCTTAGAAAATATGCTTTACCAGTTGTATAATATACTCCTATGTATATTTCATGATTTACTCATTCTATTATTTCCAAATGTCTACTTATATAAATTGTAAAATATTCCTCTACATTCAACTCTGTCTTTATCACACTATCTGAACCCAGCACAAAAAGAGCAGAAATTCAGAGGGAGCAGGAAAGAGACTAGAATAGAAAACAGAAGGGAGGAGAAAATCCAGGCAGCGGGGAGGAAGGTCCTAAAAGCTAAGAGAGACCATTCCCAGGGTAAGAGAGGCCATCTCTGTCTAAAACAAGTCAGGTGTGATGAGAAGCAAGAGCTGACCACGCATCAAATAAAACAGAAGCCACCAGTGACCGTGATAAATGGGTTGGCATGAGTAAACAAGCCTGGGAGGAAAAAAATCGTCTTTTATGGAATTTTACAATCATCAGTGGAAACTGAGGGGAAAGTGGGATCAAGAGAAAATGTCAGACCAACGGCATATTTAAGAAATATAAATAATGTAGCTACTAGCTAAGCTAGAATTATTAGCTATTATTTCAAGTTGCCCAAGATATCAACAATACACACATTCCTCACAGCATCTCCTACAGAACATGAAGCATGTTCTATGTCTGAACATATGTGTATACCTATTTAGTGACAGAGACAGTGAGCACCTTTTTTGAAACAAACGTCATAGTGATGGATTCAGTACTTACTGGGGGAAAGGGATATGTGAAAGCATTTTGTAGTCGCCACAGAAGCGTCGACCTCTCTATGATAATGGCATGTAAACATGCTTGACAACATTAAACAAATAATATCACAAATAATATTTGTGATGGTCATTTATTATCAGGTCTGTGTATTTACCATTACCAAAACTTGTCTGCTTCAATTGAGATCATGATACCTATGGATAGAATGAAAGTCTTGAATTTCAAGAAGCATGTCTGCCTGTTTCAAATTTACATATCATAATTCAGTCCACAAATTAGAAACTAGCGCTTTAGAAGCATGAGACCTTCCCACACTGGCACAATGAATTATTTTATACCATGTTACCCAAACATGGTGCATGCTTCACAATAAGTATCTGAAATTATAAGTGATATACAAACATTTTTAAATAGCGAAACTATAATTTCACAACATAAAATTCCCATTTAAATAAATTGGTTCATGTCTGAAAGAAAAATGTGAATTAAGTAAGCAGTGAATAGTATGAGACCATTACATCATCTGTGAAAATGGCAGGGCGATGGCAGAAGTTTGAAATGAGAGATGAAATCCAAACCTAACTAACTCATCAACTGCTTTCATCAAGACCACGAGCTAATTTTTGTCATTAACCTGTGTGACTCCTAAGCCAATTGAGTTACTGCTTTAGTTAGCTTCTCCATACCTGAGAAGCACAACGGAGAGGAGGAAAGGTTTACTCGGGCTCTAGTTTCACGGGTGCAGTCCATGGCTGGCCCACTCCAAGGCAGACATCATGGCAGCACGGCATGTGGCCGAGGTCGCAGCTCATCTCATGACAGCCAGAGAGCAGAGCGCAGGGTAGGAAAGGAGGAACAGAGACAGAGTCCCCCAGGCCACACCCCCAGGGACCAGCCACGTTATAGCCGCCCAAATTACCAACCAGTAAATCCACTCACATCATTAATCTCATCCACTGATAAGATTAGAGCCCGACTCAATCATGTCACCTCTGAACATTTTTGCAATTGTCAGTACATGAGCTTTTCAGGGTGCATTCTATATTCAAACCGTAACAGTTATCTTAAGATAAAATTTCCAAACTACTCCAATGTTAAGAATTACCAAGCAGTATATTTTAAACTACACGTTCTTAGACCCATTGCAGACCCATTGAAAACAGAAAATCTACATTTTGGGCAAATGCCTGGATAATTCTATGATTAGGGAAATTGGGGGTATAATGGCAGAAAGCACTGTCCTGAAGTTCCCTGTGAACACAGGAAAAGTAATAGACGAGGAGAGAGGGGATCTAGGAAAAGCTGAGCGCTTCATCCATGGTTGTCATTTTAAAGCTGGCTATATGACTGAAGACTGTATTCCCCGGGATCTATAGTAAATATGCAGATTTTTTTAAAACTAAAAATAAACAAAACAAATATCACAGTGTGCTTATAAAAAGCCACAGTAACGCCCAAGTTCAGCACAAGCCAGAGGGAATCATGCACAGTCTTTCCGCTTGGATTCCAGTTCACATCCCAAAAGAGTGAACTAAAATCTATTCAGCTGAATAATGAAATTATTACTATCACTCTTTTTAATTTATGAGCACCTATACCCAAAGGCTCTCAAAAGCAAATTAGCACTGAAAAAGCAAATGTTAAAAATGAAAGTGAAATTTACTGAGAAATAGAGTATTTGATTAAATTCCAAAGTGTAACTAAAGCCTAGAAATAAAAACATTTTGCACAACCTCCCAAATTTTACCTAAATGACTTGATGAAAATAGTTGAAGATTCCAAAATTATTCTAAAGCATTTTAATTTCTAAGGGTTTGGTATGAAAAAGACATTTACTGCTTACCAAATATCCATGGCTCCTCTGAGTTTTCCAGTCATTTGCAGCTGGCAGTGCTACCAATGGTGTACCAGCAGCAGGGGCTTAGTCATGTACAGATCTAAACATTTATAAGTGGATTCCAGCAGGAATCTTGGTGGCTCTGATGATAAAGACAAAATATGGAAACAGCCAGAACAGTTTAACAACTTCATAGAGGATAATTGTCCTCGGCAATTGCCCAACAGCATAAGATTTTGAAGGAGCAAGAATGGAACCTTTGGGGTACAGGATGGATTTGTTGTTGCAACATAACCTAGCCAATCCTGACTAAAACATCTGGCAGTCTCTGGCACTTTTCTAGTCTCCAAATCTGAACTCTTCAGAGCAGAAGGAATTCATTCAATGGCTCTGATTATATAATATCCACCACTGAACCCTGATATTTTGATGGTATCCTCCATGGTCTTCTTTGTACCTGGGAAACCAAAGCTCACAATCGTTACATTCTTTGTCCTGGATGACAGAATTCATCAATAGAAAGACTAAAATGTTATGTTCTTTAAGCCTCCTGGGTCTTATCTACCAAATTCTGGAGAACCATATAAAACCAAACTTGACACACACAAAAAATCAAAATGAGAAACATTTTTAAACAATAATCTCAAAAAAAAATCCAGGATGGGCGATAATAAGCCAAGTTTGTCAGATTAAATTTAGTTCCACTGCCCATAAGATAGCATTTGGCCAAAGAAAACAGCAAGTACTCAACAGTTTATGTTAAGGCACATGGGCATCTTGTATATTAATAATCTACAGTGCTAATATGGCAGATATCATGGTAAAGCCTTTCTCAGCTTTCTGGGTCACTAACCACAAGGGACTATTTAAATTTACACTTAGTCAGGGAGGTGGCGCACGCTTGTAATCCCCACACTTGGGAGGCTGAGACAGGAGGATCGCACAGATTCAAAGCCAGCCTCGCTGGCATAAGAGACCATTTCCAAATAAAATATAAAATAGGTCTGGGAGTGTAGCCCGGAGGTAGAATGGTTCCATCCCCAGTACCACCAAAAAAAAAAAAAAAAATTACACTTAAATTAGTTGAAACTAGCCGGGCATGGTGGTGCACGCTTATAATCCCCACGCTTGGGAGGCGAAGACAGGAGGATTGCGCAGATTCGAAGCCAGCCACGCTGGCTTAAAAGACCCTGTTTCCAAATTTTAAAAAGTATAAAAATAGGTCTGGGAGTGTAGCCCAGAGGTAGAAGGGTTTCCAGGAACCCCAGTACCACCAAAAAAAAAAAATTAATTGAAAGTAGATAAAATTTAAAATATAGTTCCTCAATTGTACTAATCACATTTTTTGTGTGTGTGGTACTGGGGATGGAACCCAGAGACCTGCAATCTCTGGGCTACACTCCCAGACTTATTTTATATTTTATTTGGAAACAGGGTCTCACTAAATTGTTGAGGGCCTCACTAAGTAGCTTAGGCTGGCTTTGAACCTGCGCAATCCTCCTGTCTCAGCCTCCCAAGTACTGGGATTACAAGCGTGCGCCATCAGGCCTGGCTGACTAAGCACATTTTTTTAAAGTAGTAAGTATTGAACCCAGAGGCATTCTACCTCTGAACTATACCTCCAGCCCTTTTTATTTTTTATTTTGAAACAGAGTCTCTCTAAATTGCTGACGCTGGAGCCGTGCGTGGTGGTGCATGCTTGTAATCTCGGCATTCAGGAGGCTGAGACTGGAGGATAGCGGTTGGTGGACAGCCTCAGCTACTTAGCGAGGCCCTTCTCAACTCAGTGAGACCCAGTTTCAAAAGGAAATAAAAGAAGAATAAAAAAATAGGACTGAGGGTGTTGCTCAGAGGTTCCATCCCAGTACTGCAAAAAAAAAAAACAAAAGAAGTCGAAATTGCTGAAGCTGGCCTTGAAATCCAATCCTCCTGTCTCAGCCTCCCCAATCCTGGGTTTTCAGGCATGTGCCACCACATGTCTCTGTACTAGCCATCTCTTAATCATTCTGTAGACACATGTGGCTAGTGACTTCCATATTGGACAGCGTTGAATATTTTAATTATCATGCAAATTGTATTGCTCAGTGCTGGCCTAGAATATCCGTTCAATCTTTCCTCGAAACCATGGCCCCCAAAAAATTTATGATAGAAGCAAAATCTTTGTGTTTATCAAGTAAATAGCTCCTGGATGAGATCCCCAGCTCTCTCCCCCAGCTTATTAACATTAATATTAATGGAATAAGCTGGGGGAAAAAAAAACACTTGAGGAAAAATATCTACAAGATGAAAGAGAGGCTTTACTATACATCTACCCTATTAGGTCTTCGGAGTATTGACGAGGGCATGATATGTAAAATATGCCGGGCACCACTAATGGGGCAGTGACCTTGCAGATTTACTAAGACTTTGGCTTTGTTGCCAGAAGGCAAAAATAATGTCCCAGGAACACCAGGAGCAGGAAAAGTTGGTAAAGCTGATGACCGATCCTGACTGGAACTGACACTGACCCCATAAGGACATTAACGCCAATCCAACTTAGAAAATGCCACGGGATTGCCTAGGTAAACAGGAGTTGTGTGTGAGGTACTGTCTCAAATGACACCAGCAAACACCTGACAGCAAGATGTTTTCCCCTCGAGGGCAAATCAGCTGCAAAGTCACCGCACTGACAGTGAGCTGACAGTCACAAGAGGGCCAGCTCTTTAAAACTGAGGAGCTGTGGAGGAATGAACCCCATCTCAACAGAGAGCTGACGAGGGCCCTCGGAGAGCTTTCAACATTCCTGATGCTTTTAAAGTAAGGAGTAAAGATACCGACGCAGAGAAGTACCTTCGGAAGCAGGCAGAACCCAGAAATCAAACGCAACGACGGGCCAGAGTTTTCCACTTCTGCCTCTCTCTCTCTGCCTTGCTTTTATGATTTTTCAATTACCTGGTAAAATTACCTAAGAATACCAAAAATTGTCCTACAATGAGACATTACTAAAACCCAAAATTCAGGCAATGCCGCGTGCTGGGGAGAACTGGAACTGTTGTCCATTAATGGGAGAAACGTCCAGGGGTTTAGCAGCTTCTTACAGTGTTAAACAGAGCCTGACCATATTGGTCCAGAAATGGTGCTCTTTAATATTTACCCAAATGAATTGAAAACTTACATCCACATAAGGGTTTTTAATCATATACATGAAGCCAGGTATGGTGGCACATGCCTGTAATCCAGTTATTGGAGAGGCTGAAACATGAAGATCTCAGGCTTGAGGCCAGCTTGGCACTTTAGCGAGACCCTGTTTCAAAAGGGCTGGAGGTTTCCAGGCATGGTTGCACACGCCTGTAATCCCAGTACTTGGGAGACTAAGACAGTAAGATCACAGGTTCCAGACCAGGCTCAGCAACTCTCAGCAACCTAGCAAGACCCTGTTTCAAAATAAAAAATAAAATAAAAAGATCTGGGGGTCTCACAGGTAGAAGGCACCTGGGTTCAATCCCCAGTACCACAGGGAAAAAAAGAGAGGCTAGGAATATAGCTCTGAGGTAGAATGTCCCTAGTATCTGTCTGTCTGTCTGTCTGTCTGTCTCTTTCTCTCTCTCTCTCTCTCTCTCTCTCTCTCTCTCTCTCTCTCTCTCACACACACACACACACACACACACACACACAAACACACACACATACAATTGCACATGAAAAGTTTGTAGAAACTTGATTCATAATTGTCAAACTTGAATGCAAAGAAGATGTCCCCAGTAGGCTGCACGAACTATAGCATATCCAAACAACGGAAAATTATTCATCAATAAAAAGAAATGAGCTAGCAAGCCACTAAAGACAAGAAGGAAACTTAAATGCATACTGTTAAGTGAAAGAAGCTAGTTTGGAAGGCTGCATCTGTACCATTTTAACTATACAAAATCAAGACTGTGACAACGGGATAAAGATCAGTGGTTTCCAGGGATTAGGAAGGAAGGCTGAACAGGTAGAGCACGTGAAATTTTTAGGGCAGTGAAAGTATTCTGTGTGATGCTCTAATTGTGGATATATGACATTTGTCAATACCAGAGACAGGTATAACACCAAGAGTGAATCGTGATGTCAAATAGGAACTTTAGTTAATAATACTGTGTCAACAATGGTTCATCAATTGTAACAAGTGTGCCGACTAATGAAAGCTGTTAATAATAGGGGGAAAGAGAAAGAAAAGAGGGGGCGGATGGGAATTCTCTGTACTTTCTGCATAATTTTTCTTTAAACCTAAATGTGCTTTTAAAAGTAAAATATAAGCCGGGCGTGGTGGCGCACGCTTGTAATCCCAGCACTTGGGAGGCTGAGACAGGAGGATCACACAGGTTTGAAGCCAGCCTCAGCTACTTAGTGAGGCTCTCAGCAACTTAGTGAGACCCTGTTTCCAAATAAATATATAAAATGGGTCTGGGAGTATAGCCTGGGGATAGAAAGCGCCTGGGTTTCATCTTCAGTACCACAAAAAATAAGTAAAAATATATTAATCTTTTAAATATCTTGAATGTCCATTTCCTACTCTAACATATTCCGGGGCCATCAGTCTGGATACTGCATAGGCTTGTGCACACGCACACGCGCACACACACACACACACACACACACACACACACACACACACAGTGTCAGCATCCTGAGTACTGCCACACAGGAACCACACGTCTACAGAAGCCTTCCAGGCAAGCTTCTCAGCCGCTCAGGCTCTTGGAGAGCTTTTTCTTCCTCCATCTCTAGTACTGTAAGCAGAGGAGCCCCGGCACAGCTTGCTGAATGAATGCGTCCGTTACTTAGTCAAGGCAGTTGGCTAAAAAGATTGCAGAATTATAATACGTTCTTCAGGTTCTAGCAACGTGCGAACATAGACAGCGGAATATGAGTTTGGAGGAGAGGAGCGTGGAGAACAGAGGTCAGCTTCACTCGAGCGCTTTCTAGCTTACAGCTCAATGTTTTAGAATCCTCTCGGTTAATTATCATCTGTGAGTTAATTATTAGGCACACTATTGGGAGAGGTCACTAAAAAAAGAATCCACTAAAATTCCTCACCTAAAAGGATGAGCTCTACTTAAAAAGTTTATTTGTATAATATATGTGAAACATAGCAAATCTGGAGCTGTCAAAAATGAGCTTGTCTCAACTATTTGGCTACTTAGCAGACAGTATTAAAAGACAATAAATACTTGTTTTCTGTAATTGCTCTTCTGGAGCGCATATGATACGAGTAGAGATTTCTCTTTTAAAAACTGCACAGAAAGTGAAGGGTCGCATGTTTTCAGTCCGATGCAGAAGCCAGGGAGTGTCAGGATGCCAGAGGGACTTCAGGTAAAGAAGGAGGCGCCTCAGTGGGGCCCGGGAGGTGGACTGGGGGAAGGGAGAGGATCAGTGAAGGAATCACTTCCATGGACATGGTATACATTTGTGCGGATCTTAATGCCCTCCGTGGGGCAGGGGGACTGGGGAGGGAGCCGGGGCAAGTCCACCAAGCGCTGGGTGCCTGTGGCACCATCACTGTGAACTGCATGATGATGGGAGACTAGAATGCAAATAATGTTTAATAAAAGTATGAAAAGACTGCATTTATTTACATATCACAGTAATCTGTATCTGTGGGGAGGAGGAGGACAAGGAAAGACCCCTTATCATACACACAAGGTCCCTGATTCACTTTTCAGACAGCACAGCTGAATTCTGAGATTTTTATAAGCATGAGATATTCTTCCATAGGAGCAGTAGAATACATTCTGGTGACAACGCTGAGCTACAAAGACATGGATATAACTTGCAATTTCTTATAGATCTAATCACATACATTTTCCTGTAGAGAAAAAATGATACACATGAATTGAAAATTACATTATGCAAAGCTACGTTTTGTTTTGTTTTGTTTTAGTTTTTCTGTAATGTAAGAATATCATAGCAAATGGCCACCAAGAAAACCCGCATCTGCTGCCTCTGGGTAGAAGGCAACTGCATGTCATAAGCCACTCGGTGAGGCGTCTCCTGCTGCTGGTGAGGCCTCGTCTTCATCCTGCAGCCAGTGCTCACGTGGAGAGACGCGTCTGTTGAGTGACGCCGTGCACCCGAGTAGAAGGGGCGAGGCAGGTCCACGTTTAATGTGCTTTCTTCTCTACGATGAATTTACCTCCTCCTTCTCACTGCAGCTCCAAATGAGGTACAAGTGAAATCACACACCAAAATCTGTGACTTTATACAAGCAGTGTCTATAATTTGTCTATTTACCCATTTATGCCCTTGTTCTGAAAGGATTTAAGACCCAAAACATTACATTTTTCTAGGTAAAGATGGGAGGGGTCGCAAGAAAGGACCACCTCAATCAGGGAGACCACACACACCACAGAATGGGCCGAAGGGAAATTGCACCCAGGCAATAAATATTTACTGATCCCCACTATGTACTGGGTACTAAGTCAGGACCTGGGAGACAGTGGTGGGTACAACAGAGAAGGGGTGAGGCCTGGATGCAGCCTACACACCTGCAGTCCTCGCTTCCAGGAGAGCTGAAAGAGGAGGCTCACCGGAGCCCAGGAATTGTGGGGCGGGGGTACTAGGGGTGGAACCCAGGGGCTTTCTACCTCCGGGCTATACTCCCAGACCTATTTTATATTTTATTTGGAAACAAGGTCTCACTAAGTTGCTGAGAGCCTCACTAAGTAGCTGAAGCTGGCTTTGAACCTGTGCGATCCTCCTGTCTCAGCCTCCCAAGGTGAGGATTACAAGCGTGCGCCACCATGCCCGGCAGAGCCCAGGAATTTGAGATGAGCCTAACAACATGGCAACATCCTGCCTCTAAATTAATTAAAGAAATGAATACATTGTGGAAGGTCAGAAGGGCACTGACGGAGGCCCAAGACAAGGAAGAGCTTTTTAATAAATAGGCCTGTCAAAGAACGCAATGGTGGACCACAGAAAGCATTCCAGGAAGCTGGCTGTGATGGATTTAGAGATACACAGAGAGAGCAGAGGCTGCCTCTGCGTTTATGATTCAGGAGACTTCAGATCAAACCACACCCACATGCCAGGCATGGTGGCACATGCCTGTAATCGCAGTACTTGGGAGGCTGAGACAGGAGGGTCGCAGGTTCGAGGCCAGCCTCAGCAACTTAGAGAGACCCTATTTCAAAATTAAAAAAAAAATTTAAAAGGGCTTGGGATATAGCTTGGAGGTAGAACATCCTTGGATTCAATCCCCAATGCAAAAAAAAGTCAAACCACACAAATGCCTTGAACATCTTGGCCCTCATAATTTTAGCCTTAATGAGAAGCTTTAATGGTCACATAATGATATAATGGGCCATCATTTCCTTGGTCCCCTGCCAGTCAAAGTCAGATAGAAACAGAAAATACTCATTTGTGATTGCCAGTGCTGGGTTCTGGGGCCCTGAGTGGCTTCAGAATGTCAGCTGTCCCTCGAGGAAAGAAGTAACTCAGGTCTCAGAATAAAGACACGCTGTAGTCACCACCAGAGTAAACTGGTCGTGAGGGCAGTTAAGTCTGTATACACTACTGGTGTTGGCAGCAAAAGACCGTAGGGGTGGGCAGAATCTCTAAACTGACCTAATGATGCCTGCCCTAATTCCCAAAGCCTGTGGACACGTTGAGACAACACTCCCATGCTGATGGTGGGTCATCAACTACGCAAGGGGCACAGTTGGGCTCAGCTTACCCAGGTAAGGCAAATGTAATAGAGCAAATGTGGAAAGCACAGAGCTTTCTCCAGTACGTGCCAAAGGGGAATTCGGAGAGATTCAAAGTACCAGGAGGACCCGACACACCTGCTGGCTCGCAGGTAGAGGGGACCACTGACCAGGGAGGGGGTGAGCTCTAGCCTCTAAGTGACTCCCGGCCGACATCGAGCTGGGTTCCAGCACCACAGTCAGTGCCCTTGACAGCAACCCAGTCTCGATCAGTACCCCAGTGCACAGAACGCAGCCAAGCCTGCCCGGGCTTCGGGCCCCTGGGCTCCTGATGGGTGTGGGCTCAGCCGCTGAGTGTGTGGTCACCTTTTATCAGCAGCAGATGAACAGTACAGAATCCAAGAGGCGATGATGAGCTCCTGCGTAAAGACGCAGGCGTTTGAACGGCCAGCATTCCAGGGCTGCACGCCCCAGCTGACAGAACAGGCAGGTCCAGGCCAGAGATGTATGCAGAAAGCAGCCACCACTTGGCTGTGTGGAAATGACGGACAGAAAAGGCTCAATAGAAAAAGAAGGGACCATGGCTCGCTGAAGCCCTGTGTAATGAACACCCGCTGAAATGCTCCTGCTGCGCCTCCCTGGTGACGGTGGTGGGCATGGCGGTGGTGAGACCTGCAGTGACCTGCAGAAGCCACTGGACGCTGCTGATACCCAGACCTACCCTGAACTGGCCCTCATCAGCTTCTTCTCCAAGGCCGGCCAGCGTCAATCTCTCCTGAATTTGAAATGTCTCAGGAAGCTGAGACAGAGGAGGGGCTGGAGACAAGTATAGTCCCCAAGGACCACTCCCTTCCACTAGCGCCCACCACCTCCGGCGTCCACTCAGCTCTGAATCCCTCAGGAGGCCACCCCCGAGCAGATCAGAGGCCTCAGGGTCCAGCCATGTCCCCAAGGCCCCACCTGCTGACATTGCTGCCCTGGGCACCACGCCTTCAGCACCTGAGACTGTAGGGGACCTTCCTGACTCAAACTATAACGCGCAATTTTATTTCTCTGCCAAGAATCTACCACCGGCTGTCACAGTTTGGGTTTGAACGGGTGTTTGCTGCCAGCCTCTCTTCACTAGGCTATCAATCCTGTAGTTGTTCTTGGTCGCTTCTAGATCCCAAGATCTTCTCACAGTAAATATCCAATGAGTGAATAAATGAATGAATGGCCAGAAATCTGGTGGGAGACACTGGATGATCAGATTGGGTCATCTAGAGTAAAAAATAATAATAATAATAAGTAATGCTGGGTTCTGGGAGCCCCAACATAGTGGGAAGCCAGAGATGCCATAAGAAGCTCAAAATATATTTCCTTCGCCCTTTCAGTAGACAATTTCTATACATCTACCCTGTGCCGGGTGTGCATGCCTGTCATAAGAAGTTCTTCTAAAAGAATGTACCATGGGAGGGCGAGCGCAGCACCGCTGACTTGAAAGCCACCTCATCTTGCTTTTCCAGCCTCCTAATGCTCTCACTTGACCACCTTCTTTGGGCTCCTTGACTTAGAAGAGTCTGGAAAGAAGACGTTCCCTCCCCACCCAATCTTAGAGTGCTCAAGAAGGACACTGAAGGGTGCGCGGGCCCCAGGTGGTGGTGTGGGAATGATCTAAGATTAGCCAAATGCTGACCACCGGATTGGCAGCTGGGGCCATTCTGTTTGCTAAGCGGGTGACTTACAGATGGGGTGGGGCCTGCTGGCTGGGCACAGGTGGCCCAGGAGAGCCAGGAGAAACAGGAGTGCCACCAAGGTCCTCCTGACAAAGCGATCGGATTCCCACCTCCTGACTCTCCAGCTGCCAGGCGCGCCTGCTCTGCCTTTTCAGCACAAGAACTGTGCTTTCACAAAGGTCAGCTTCAAAATCATCAAAAAGTTGCCAGTCCCTGGTGCTGCCCGAGCACGTCACCAAGAGCTTTCATAAGCACAAGACTCCACCTTGAGCTGCTCAGATGTTTAAGTTCCTTTCTCCAGTGTAAGAAGACAGCAATAACTGCCCAAAAAGCTTAGTTCTCCTGTATGGTTGGTCATATATTTCAAGACAGAAGGGTCTCCATGGTCCTACAAATCACAGCTAGACAGGATCTCGTGAGCGCCGTAGAGGCCCTTCTACATAGACGCCTTATTTTGGAACAAACAAACACCTTCCAGAAGATGCAGGGGGGAGGACTGAGTCCTCCAGCAACAGCCCGAGCAAACCCACCAACTCAAATATCCACTGCACAGCCAGACCCATGGGTTGGCTGAGCTCCTGGGAGGTGGCAGGGAGCAGCGTCATCCCTGCACAAGTCAGCCAACGGCCCCAGCCCATCGTGTGGCTCTGACATTTGAAGCTCTTTTCCCAAAATTCCAAAAGCCTCCGAACATGGTGGGCTCTGTGTATGTAAGAGTTTACTATTTATTAAAAATCAGAAAGTTAAAGCAAGCAAAGCAGTGCCCATTAACATTTTTTTAAAGTTAAATAATAGCTGGGTACTATTAATTTATTTTGGGGTGCTATTATTTAATTAGAGTCATGGCAGTACCAGCCTCTAATCCCAGCACTTGGGAGACTAAGACAGGAAAACTCAGTCCTCCCCTCTGCATTCTTCCTCCTTCACTTGATTCCTCCTGTTCTTGCTTCCAGCTGGCCGCCAACCTACCTCAGGGCCTTGGCACAGGCTGTTCCTTCTGCTTAGCAGGCCCTCCCCTCCAGACCTGGCTTCTCACCACTTTCACTTTTATTCTAATGCAGGCATCGACAAACAGCAGCCCCTGCCCAAGCCCCGCCTATCACTTATGCCCATAAATGAAGTTTTATGGGAACAGAGCCACATGCTTTCCCTTATCTAATGTCTACAGCTGCTTTTTGGTTTTGTTTTGTCTCACAATTGGGTTGCTGGGGCCAAAACCCAGGGCCTTGCACATGCTAGGACTCTACCACTGCGCCACACGGCATCCCCACAGCTGCCTTGGAACTTCAGCAGCTGGGTCTAAAGCCATGCTACCCGGCCCTATACAGAAACGAGTTGCCAGCTTCTACCCCAGTGTCACCTTCTCGGGAAGCTCTTAGCTGCAATCAATCCCCACTCCCTCTCCCTGCGCCTCACCACCTCATCCCCCCGCCTACTTTTTATCCAAAGCATTTGCCAACAGTCAACATACTCCATTGTTGTTTTTACTAGTTTTATCGTGCGTCCCCTCAGCAGAATGCAAACCCCACGTGGACAGTGATTGCAGTATGTTTAGTTCTCTGGTTATATCCCTAAATCCTCGAGAATGCCTGACTGAGAGCTTGAATAGGTGTCGGCTCAGTATCACCAAACTCGACACGCTGGTACTACACTGACCAAGGGAGGTCACGAGCTTTAACCCATTTACATTCTTTGCTAACTGAGAGGGATGTTTTTCCCCCAGTATGGATGAGGTCTAAGTTAGAATGAGATCTTTAGCTCCATTTCTCTCTTTTTATATTTTATTAATCTATTGGTGCATTGTAGTCACAGATCTTCGTGGGGTCCAAGATGGTGGAGTCCTACATGCACACATCGCTCATTTAGCCCAGTTCCCACCCACGCCCTCCCTCCCTCCTCCTCATGTTTGGCTTTGATATGTTTGTGGATGTGAAGGTTAGCAGACTGGGACCAGCAGCTGTAGCCTTGACTGGAAAGATTCAACATGAGCGGAGGCCCTCCAAAGCAAAGACGGAAGGAAGAGGAGAACTGTTACTAGGTTCCTTCTAGGTCCGAATAAATCAACGCATGACCTCTCCCAGAAGCAGCTCCTTCCATCTTTTGATCACATGGTCCTCATGCTGGGAAAACAGAGACCCGATGGCAGAGAAACCATGTGGGCCTCTTGGCACACTTCCAGAGTGCCCCCGGGCCCTCGGTAAACCTTCATTCCCCCGAAGCACAACACCTCCAATGCTGGGACCCCAGGGCTGCTGCTTACACTGCGTGTGAACCTACATCTCTCTCAAATAAAGAGCTTAAAGAAACGCACGCGCAGTTCCAGGGACCAGCTCATTCTGTCTGTGCATTTTTTGAGGGTCTAGAAAAACTGGAAAGCACATTTTCCAAGCCGTGGGCTTGATATACAGTGTCTTCCTAAAATCACGACCATCTTAGAAACAAACGCTCTTGACTTCGGTTGTGGGTGTGACAGGATGACATCTGTCACTGACTTTTAAAAGCAAGTCACTTAAAATCTTTGTATTGATGTGGATCTTGTGATAAGCAAAACTGGCCACCCACTGCAAAGCAGAAGGCCAAGTCCGCGGCCTAGACCACCACGCCCGACCCCCGTATTGCTAATCGAAAGTGGACACACTTGAATACTAACCACAGTGAAATTTGCATAAAGGAATATTTTGCAGCAATAAGAAGACATGAAATAGTGATGTATGCTACAACATGTATGAATCTTGAAAACGCTGTGCTAGCTAGAAGAAACCAATCACAAAGTTCACATGTTACATGATCCCATTTACAGGACCATCCAGCGACACGAAGTAGATTAGCGATTGCCTAGGACTGGGGAAAAGGCAGCAACTGCAGGTCGTGACAGTTAAAGGGTATGGACTTCTTTTTTGGGGGGTGATGAAATGTTCTAAAACTGACTACAGCTCTGTGTGGTGGCGCACAGGATTAAGGCCAGCCTCAATTTAGTGAAACTCTCAGCAACTTAGCAAGACCTTGTCTCCAAACAAAAAAATAAAAAGGGCTAGGGGATGTAGCTTGGAAGTAGAACGCCTCTGGGTCCAACCTCCAGTACCAAATACTAACAATAATAATAACAATAAAATTAACTGCGGTGATAGATGCAGAACTCTGTGAGCATACTTTAAAAAAAATCATTAAATTGTATACTTCACATGGTGGATTGCCTGGCATGTGTATTATATCCCAATAAAACTTTTTAAAAGATGTACGAGGATCCCTTTCAGAGAACGAGCAGCGCCAACCAACCTTAAGAAGATGCAACTGTCTCTTGTGCAAGTGAGAAATCATTAGCAATCAGGGAGATGCAAATCAAAACTACACTGCAATTCCATCTAACCCCAGTGAGAACGGCAGTCATCAAGAACTTACACAACAAAAACTTCGGGCAAGAATGTGGGGAAATAGGAATGCTATGGGTGGGACTGCAAATTAGTCCAGCCACTATCGAGATCAGAGATTCCTTGAAAGACTGGGAATGGAGCCACCCCATGACCCAGCCTTCCTACTCCTGGAGATCTTCCCAAAGGCAATGAAATCAGATTGCTATAGGGACGCAGGCACGTCCATATTTATAGAAGCTAATTCATGATAGCCAAACTATGGAACCAGCCTAGGTTTCCATCAACAGATGAATGAATTACAAAATTATGGTATATAATATAATGGAATTCTACTCAGCCATTAAAAAAAGAACACAATTATATCATTTGCAGGAAAATGATGGAACTCGAGAATTTTATGCTTAGATTAGCCAGTCACAGAAAGCAAAAGGCTTGTGTTTTCACTCATATGTGGAAGCCAGAGAGAATCTAGGAAATAAAGAAGACTTCAAATAAATAAAGAGAGACACTAGGGGAATGGTGGGAGGGGAGGAGAAAGGCAAGTTACGGTGGTAACCATACAAGTAATCCCTTGTTCATACATGAAGTTATTGGTATCGATGTAAAGACCATCTACGGGGCGGGATGTGCAGGGCGGGAGCTGAAGGGAAACACAAGGTGCGTCCCTCTGAACCTCACTAGAACACACAGTTACAATGCGGCAGCACCTGGTCCCTCTCACAAGCCTTTGCCCTGGCCGGGGCTAACTCACCAGCCAGGCTTGATGTCGGGCCCGGATTCTCCCTACTTACTAACACCTAGTGATGGCCAATAAACAGAACCCAAGGCGCTCTACAGACTGTAATGTGCTGCAGATTCACAGTAAGCTCAACCGAGCCTCCCATAGCTGAGGAGGAAGGGCAGAGCCAGTGCTGGGGAGGGAACCCGCCGATACCAGGTTGCTCTGTGGGCCTTGTTCCTCTTAGCTTCGGTTCTCCTGGCAAGAAAACGGATCAAACCGAGTGCTCTCCAGGCTCCCAGAATGGAGAAAATGGCTCTCAGGTATTTTGCAAAATATGGTATCATAAAAATAAAAATACTCACGGGCACCAAGGGGCCACCTGGAGAGCCAGGAAGAGGACCGAGAAGGCAAAACATATGGCTGAGGGGTTCAGAGTTGTTTTTTTCTCCCCTATTCATTAACAGGTAAAAATAACTAAGTCACTGTTGAACCTCTTGGCATTAATTTCAGCACCGTTTTCAGTTAGGATTCAGTGCGAGGAAGCGTATCTGCTTCAACACCTAAATAATTCACAACTGCTCAAAATATCCACCAGGAACCCAGGTCAGGGATGAGCCTGCTTCACACCGATGTTGGTGGGGTCGCGTGGGCATCCCCACCTAAGCTCCGGGTCCTGGCTGCCCAACACTCACCTGGAGGCAGACATTGGCTTCCTTTGCAGGAGCCAGTTTGTCTCTGAGGTCACTGCCTAAGGCTAACAGCTCCAGGAATTATACCTTAATATGGTAAATAGCAACACCTCAGACAGACCCAGGTTCAAATCTCAGCCCACCACTAACCGGCCATGTGACTCAGTGCAGCATATTAACATCCCTGTAGATGAATCTGTAAAGATATTCCTTCCCATTTCCAAAGGCTGATTTTTGAAGAGTAAATGAGATGAAAAGGCTATGTGTGTGGTGGCACATGCCTGTAATCCTAGTATTTGAAACAAGAGGATCATAGGTTCAAAGCTAGCCTCAGCATCTTAGCAAGCCCTTCAGCAACTTAGCAAGACCCTGTTTCAAAATAAAAAATAAAATCAGGCTGTGAGTATGACTCAGGGAGAGAATGTCCTTGGGTTCAATCCCCAATATCACAAAAACAAACAAAAGAGTGTTAACCACAGAGGCCAACCCATCCTAGGCCTCAACAAATGATAGCTGTCACTGTGGTGGTGGTGGTAATGGTTATTTTGTAAATAAATAGTCTTTGTTTATTCTTTCAGCTAACTAATATCTTCATGGAGCCCTTGCAGCATCCCAGGTACCAGGGGCATTCCAGACACTAGGATACAGCAGCATTCCTGCCCTCCAGGAGCTGTTGGTCCATGAGGATGAGACAATAAACAGGCCCATGAAGGAAGGAGCAAGTTAATAAAGAGCCAGGGTGCCGGGAGTAGGCAACAAAGGGAAGGTGGTAGGGAGTGGCTGGGACTGTCACTGTAAGGAGAACACACTCAGGGTGTGGTGGAGCACACTTGTAATCCCAGGACTTAGGGGGCTGAGACAGGAGAGCGAAGATTCGCAGGCAGCCTCAGCAACTGAGGGAGGCCCTCCGCAACTTAGTGAGACCCTATTTCAAAATAAAAGAATAAAATAGAGCTGGAGGTATAGCTCAGAGGTAAAATGTCCCTGGGTTCTATTCCCAGTATCACAAAAAAATGAATCATAGATAATAGATGGATAGATAGATGATAGATAGATAGATAGATAGATAGATAGATGACACACAGTGTAGGTGATGGGTATTACAATTTTGCTTATTGGTTGGTCAATTCATTCATTACAAAAATGGCCCTTCTGCAAAAATGGCCACAGGGCCTGCCAGAGTCATCTTGACCAAATACACCACACTACCACTGACAGACTCCTGGGTCCCCCCTCCACTCTCCTCCTTATGGACACCGCCGCCTTTCCTCTCGCCCCTCACTCTCCAGAGTCCTCTGGGATCTCAGCCAGTCACTGCTCCTTGGGAGGGATCTCATACATCAAATGTCTTTCAGCATCTCTGACTGTTCTTCACACTTCGCTGAGAGAGTGGAATTTTAAACAGGGCCCTTGGGAGCAAAGGTCCTCTTTGAAGACATCCTAAATCTGCAGGACAGGGAAGTGAGCAGAGGAAGGAAGGGAGGACATGGAAGGGGTTCCAGTTACACTTTACTGGTGCACTGTAATCATACACCATCATGAGGTTTAAAGTGACATGCATGCACACAGCACCTGGTGTGTCTCCCTCAGGACCCGCCCCACTCCCTGCCCCTGCCCCATACATATTAGTGAAATGGGTAGTGATGCCTCCATGTGTGGATATAGCATTATTTGAACTGTTTCCTTCATCGGCTCTCTTTTTTTCTTTTCCCTCCCCCAGCCCCTTTCACTATTCTACTGTTCTCTCTAAAATCCAAATAGCCTAATCAAAAAATGGACAGATGAACTGAATAGACACTTCTCAAAAGAAGAAATACAAATGGCCAATAAACACACGAAAAAAATGTTCAACATCAATATCAATCAGGGAAATGGAAATCAAAACTACCCAAGATTCCACCTAACTCCATTAGAATGGCGGTCATCAAGAAGTGCTGAAGATATAGTGAACCAGGAACGCTTATCCAGCCAGCGGGACCATAAATTAGTGCAACGTCTATGGAGATCAGAACGGAGGCTCCTCAAAAACTAGGACTGAAAACACCACATGACCCAGGTAGACCGCTTCATCTTCCCAAAAGAATTAAAGTCGGAATACTATAGTAATGGCTACATATCCATGTTTATAGCAGCACAATTGACAATAGCCAAATTATGGAGCCAACTCAGATAGCCATCAACAGATGACTGGATAAAGAAAACGTTGCTAAGTGAGATCAGCCAGTCTCAGAAAGTCCAGGGTCGTAATTTTTTTCTCCTATGTGGAAGCTAGAGAGAAAATAGAAAACTAAAGAGACTTCAGATAAACGAGGAGAGGCTTCAGTAAATTCTTTATTTATTCTAGTCACATTTTAAAGAAGCCGTAAGGACACCCCCCAAAACCCAATTGCAGCTATATTGTATTTGTGCTGATACAAAAATACAACCCATCAAAGAGAACAGAGGAGCTTAGGGAACTAAAAATAATGTGGACACCAATAGCATTTATGGAGGCATTCAGAGCCCAACCCAAAAATATAAAAATTGTTTTACCTGGCCGGGCATGGTGGCGCACGCTTGTAATCCCCACGCTTGGGAGGCAGAGACAGGAGGATCGCGCAGGTTCGAAGCCAGCCATGCGCGCTGGCTTAAGAGACCCTGTTTCCAAATAAAAATGTAAAAATAGGTCTGGGAGTGTAGCCCAGAGGTAGAAGGGCTTCCAGGAACCCCAGTACCACCAAAAATAAAAAAATTTTTAAAAATTGTTTTACCTAGACTCTGCAAATGTTAGCCAACCTAGCCCTACAAAACATTCCCCCGGGGCATTCTGACCCATACAAACCATCCAGCCAGGTGTGCTGGCACGCACCTGTCATCCCAGTACTTGGAAGGCAGAGAAAGGCAGACTAGAGGTTTGAGGCCAACCTCAACAACTTAGTGTCTTATAAACCTAGCGAGTCACTGTTTTAGAATTTTAAAATGTCAAAAGGGCTGGGAGTGTAGATTGCAGGTAGAATTTCCCTGGGTTCAATCCCCAGTAACACACATACATACACATAAACACAGATATTGATTAGCAGTATTTTCTGGAAGGAAAAAGAAAATTCTGAAAAGATGTACCCCCAAAAACAATCTGTGGAAAGTGGAGACCCCTGAGGAGTACATCTAGGGTCAGATATAAGAGGATGATTCGTTTTTCAGTGGGTAATCTTTTTTGTTGTTTGAGTATTTACTATGTGCTTTTATAACTTTTATTAAAGAGAAATACTATCTCCAGAATAAATGACAGAGGGGAAAACTGACTCAGAAGGTGATACTTATTTATGAAGAAGCACAGGATTTAGAAGTGAATGTCTTTTCTCTAAATCATTATAAGTTACTTATTTCCTGATACAAAGAGAAGATTTGGCAACATCAACCAAGCTCACATCAATGACGCCATATCAGGAAGTAGAAAGAATTGTAAAAAAAAAAAAAAAAAATAGGAGCTGAGATGCCAGGATCTCTGCCCGGTCACCCCTGGGTGAGGTGGATCCCTCCCCTTGTCTGAGGCTCCCTACGGAAGATGCAGACATTAAGTTAAAAATCTAAGCTGGGCACGATGGCATACACCTAACAGGAGGATTGCAGACTCAAGGCTAGCTAGCAGCAGCCAATTACTTAGTGAGACCCTGCTTTAAAATAAAAAATAAAATGGGCTGGGAGTGTAGCTCAGAGGCAGAATGTACCTGGGTTTAATCTCCACTATGAAAAAAAAATTGAGAATCTAAAATCTCTTCCAACTTTCTAAGTCTTCTCTAAGAATAAGGGTGTATATACATTTACTTCAAATTTGTCTATGGTTTTAAAGTTACAAAAGTAACACATGCTTACCAAAGGCCCAAACAACAAAGGTATACAATGAGCAAAGCTTCCCTGCGGCATTCCCCAAAGGGACTCTCCCTTTTCTCCCCTTCCAGAATTTACCACAGGTTAACAGGCTGACAGCTGCTGCCCAGTATGGCAGCCTCTAACACCTAGAGCTGGTTATACATCAGTGGATCAAATCAGCCAGGCACAGTGGCTCACACCTGAAACCTCAGTAGTTGGGAGGCTGATATAGGAGGATCACAGGTTCAAGGACAAACTCAGCAAAGTAGCAAGATTCTCAGCAACTTAGTAAGAACCTGTTTCAAATTTGAAAAAAGTAAAAAGGGATGCGAGTGTAGCTTGGCAACAGAATGCTCCTGGGTTCAATCTATAGTACATATATCGTGTGTATATGTGTATATTTCAGTTCCTGAATCACACTAGCCACATGATGCTAATGTCTCCACAGCATCACAAAAGTTCTACTAGAAAAACTGGTCTAGCATGCATCAGAGGCCATTTTCAACTCCCCATTTCCTGGAGCCTCTGCAATTCCTTACATTAAGCCTTCTCTGGCTGTGCCCAGGACCACCCTAGCAGGTTAATGGAGTAAGCTGCCTTGAAAAGGTCTCCGGATGTCCTGATCTGCAATTAAGAATGACTAGCTTCATGGATAAGTTCGCTGAAGGTCACACAGGTCACTACCAGTAGCGCACACAAGTTTAAACTTTTCATAACAACTCGCCAGTTCCAATGCTCCTTGGGGTGACGATACTTTCCAAAGAGCACACAGGCATTCAAAACTTAAGATGAGCCAGGTGTGGTGGCGCACGCTTGTAATCCCCGTGCTTGGGAGGCGGAGACAGGAGGATCGCGCAGGTTCGAAGCCAGCCACGCACGCTGCCTTAGGAGACCCTGTTTCTAAATAAAAATATTAAAAAAGAGGTCTGGGAGTGTAGCCCGGAGGTAGAAGGGCTTCCAAGAACCCCAGTACCACCAAAAAAAAAAAAAAAAAAAAAAACCTTAAGATGAGACATCTTAGCTGTAGCTCTGGAAGACGGAGCCAAGCTACTCCCATCAAACAATTCTTCAGGTCACTCTGGCTCATACAAACCACACCTCAGCGAGGTTTTCCTAATTATTTCCTAATAAACAGTGGCCAGTATCGTTGTCTGGACTCCAACTATCAACTCTGCCTAAGCAGATCATTGCCAGCTCCTCACTGACTATTTGAACTCTGCCTATTTGTTTTTTTTTTTTTATTGGTGCAATGTATTCATACATCATAGTGGTATAAAGAAAATACTTTTGTAGACATACATGCACATCTCGCCCAGTTAGCCCCTACCACCTATTTGAATAGACGATTATAGTACATTTCTTCCCCAGTTTCCTACAAATACCTCCTCTTTCTCAGTGCTTAACCTTCTTCTAGAATGTCCTTCCCTCCCTAACTGCACCCCTTTTTCAATACACTCCTCAATTTACTAAATGATGTATACTTGTTTAAAAAATTTTTATCTCAGACATCATGTCCTCCAGAAAGCCATTCTGGCCATGCCCAGGCTACATTAGGACCCCCTAGTCACTGTTCCACAATTTCAATATAACAGACACTTTGAGGGTACAAATCTAACAGGGAGGGGGTACACGCAACTTGTCTTGAAATCACATTTTACGGCAAGGTACATTTTTTGCTGAGATATTTGCAAGAAGTTCCTAAAAATGCACTTACATTTTAAATGTGAACCAAAAAAATGTCAGTGATCCAGTTCACAGAATTCCCTTTTAAGAAGTAGCAATTTTGAGCCGGGCGTGGTGGCGCACGCTTGTAATCCCCGCGTTTGGGAGGCTGAGACAGGAGGATCGCGCTGGTTCGGAGCCAGCCTCGCTGGCTTAAGAGACCCTGTTTCCAAAAAAAAAAAAAAAAAAAAGGGTCTGGGAGTGAAGCCCAGTACCACCAAAAAAAAAAAAAAAAAGAAGTAGCAACTTTGGAGGAAAGTGACTAGAAGTTGAAGCGGGCCTACGCCTTCCCCAGGCCACACTTTGACTTTACTCTTGTCCTGTCTGTAAGCTCCAGGAACACCCTGGTGTTCTTCTATCATGATAGTACCTCCTCAGATGTGTTTGCACGGCCATCTTCACTAGATCAGAAAGGGCCATGTTCTTCTTGAATCTCTGGTCCTTAGACCAGTCCCCAACAGAGGCCTTTTTCAACTCCTCAAGCCACTTATCTCCTGGAGTTCCTGCAATGACTTACATCAAACCCTCTCGCTGCACTCAGAGTCACCTTACAGATTGCTGGGGTGAGTTGCCTGGCCAAGGCCTCCCAATCTCCTGATCTTGTAATGAATAAAAACTTGCTTCATCTATGGATTCACTGGAGGTCATAGGTCACAGGACCATCACCACTCCCAACAGCACATAGAAATTTAAAGCCTTGATTAACAACTCACAAACCCCATTATCACTTGGGGACAGTGGTTGTTTATGGGATGGATGGATGGATGGATGGATGGATGGATGGATGAGAAGGTAAGTGGATGGATGGATCACTGAATTAATGGAGTGGAGGTTAGACAGAAAGATTGACAAAAGAATGGATGGAAGGGTAGATGGACAGAAGAAGACATTTTATTAAGCATTCTATTCTGCCTCCAGAATGTCAAGATCTTAACTGTACTCTCTCGCTCTCTCTCTTTCTCTCTCTCCCTCCCTCTCTCTTCCTTTCCCCACCCATCCCTACATCCTGTCTCCAGTAACACCAAGAAAATGTTTTATATTTAACAACTGCTCGATGCCCAGAGGAAAAAAGGCTGGCGTTTCCAAGTCAGTGAGTATACTAAAGAAAGCCTGGGGAAAGGAAGAAAGAAATCTTTAACAATATATATTGGATAATAGCATTAAAAGCCTCCCGCTCTCTAATGGAAGTGCAATTTGGAGATAAACCTGAACCACCTTCCTCTCTGTGGCATATGATTAAAATCTGCTTTGTTCTTCTAATTTGCTATTCTCAAATTACCACACTGCTGCTAGCACTGCAAACTCAGGCTCACTGCTGCCCTTGAATCACTGTACAACTTTTTTTTTCCCCCTTTGGTAATCAGCACTGAACCCAGAAGGGGCCATCTACACCTGGTGGAGAAATGGCGTCTCCAAACCTGGAGGCAAACGGTGTCATTCAAGGTGCCCCCCCGCAGGTGGCAGGATGCCCCTCGGCAGAAATACATCTCCCTTGAGGTTTGGGAACACAGGAGGTGAAGTTATCCTTGCCGAGGCTCCAGGTGGTATAAAAGAACCCGCAGTGTTTTTTCCACCCCAGGCTCCAGAGATTTCATTATTCTTCTGCCTAAGCCTTCAAAACAAAGAGTCTAACAAGGCTGAAGTTACCGCCCGACCAAAATAAACACTTTTTTTTGTTTGTTTTTCTACTGTCCCTCTAAAAGCCATGGTCTGGTATTGCTAACAGTTCAACTTGCAGAGTTAATCTTAACACTACAAAGTAAATTACCTGAGAAGACAGATAGGAAATTCCACTGACATCATCCCTACATTTTTTTCTCGTTGCAGTTTTCTGGGATTGTTTTGAATTTTCAAACTATAAGCAGTATTTGTACCATATCAAATATGCAAAAGGAACTAATCTAGTTAGGTTAGATGGACACACACACACACACACACACACACACACACACACACACACAGAGGTTGACTGCAGTGTTTATTTGGATATAACTATATACTTTCAGCCATGGGTAGCTAGAGAAAGTCCACAGGGGAAAACATATCAACTGTGTACTTGGGTGACAATTTGGTCTCTCTACACAGAAGTGTGATCAGTACGTGACTTTTCTTTGTCCAAAAAACAAAAACAAAAACAAAAAAATCTGTCAGTGAAAAAGAATTGCGTCACTTATACTATCGAGGGAAATTCTAAAACAAAATAATGGTAGTATTTAGTACAGTTAGAGCAAACATAAAACTCAAGACACAATATCCTATTCTTGCTAAAAAATGAGACCTTACCTTAGACTTCTCTGGATTTCAGTTTAGTCAACTAATTTAATATACATGGTTAAGGTACTACTCAAAGACATCAAAATGAATAGAAGGGAAAAGAAAGTTTGCTCCTAACTAAAGAACCAATAATAGCTAACACCACTGTAACATTGTGGCTAACACCTACATAAGAGACAGGTCACAAGGACTAGCACTAATTCCAGATCAGATCACAGGCTTAGCAATATTTTCAGAACATTGCGCAACAATATGTGTATAGAAATGTCAAAAAATGACATCGGCTGGAAACATCAAGAATTACTATAGAAAACTTGTTAATTAGGTTTTTGTACCCTCTTCTATTAATAAAACTAATTAGTTCCTGGTTTGTTTGCTGTTGTTGGGTTTTCTCAGTACTGGGAATTGAACCCCGGGGCATTCTACCTCCAAGCTATACCCCAGCTCTATTTTTATTTTTATTTTGAAACAGGGTCTCATCAAGTTGTGGAGGGCCACAAGTAGCTGAGGCTGGCTAAGAACTTGTGTCCTCCTGTCTCAGCCTCCCAAGTACTGGGATTACAACCATGAGCCACCACATTCAGCTAGTTGCTGATTTTTTAAGACCTCTTAATTTTATGATGCTGTCCATTTATAAATGATGTTGTGTTTGAATTTCCTGCTTTTATGTGATGATCCTGATTTAGTCAATCTTGACTTTCTAGATCAGTGTTCACCATCAAGGCCCAGAGCTGTAAAGCAACAAATTATACTTGTGAGGTGAGAGATAATAAACCAAATCCTGATCTGTTAACATGCTGCTTGTTTCCCCCTGCTATGGAATACTCAGATTTCATACCTTAGCATAGAATAATTCAGACAAAACTCTGTTGTGCAGATCTAACATTCGGGTCATGACATCACTAATATTAGATTATTTCTTGGAGCAATTTTATGGCACTTCAATTATTTTAATTAATATCCACAATAACTCCCTGGAAACCAAGTAGAAGACAACATTTGCCATAGGAGATATCTAACACATGAATAAATATTAAATAAGCTGGACATGGTGGTGCATGCTTGGAATTCCAGAACTTGGGAGGCTGAGACAGGAGGATCACAAGTTTGTGGACAGCTTCAACTAACTACTGAGGCCCTCCACAAGCAAGTGAGACCCTGTTTTAAAATAAAGAATAAGCCGGGCATGGTGGTGCACCTTGTAATCCCAGCGCTTGGGAGGCGGAGACATGAGGATTCGAAGCCAGCCTCAGCTCACTTAGTGAGGCACTCAGCAACTTAGTGACACTCTGTTTCCAAATAAAATATAAAATAGGTCTGGGAGTATAGCCTGGGGTAGAAAGCCCCTGGGTTCCACCTCCAGTACCACCAAAAATTAATTAATTAATTAATTAATTTAATAAAGAATAAAAAATAGGGCTAGGGATGTAGCTTGGATGTAGAATTCCCTCGGTTCAATCTAAATACATATATATGTATGTATAATAAATTATAAATTATTGCAGGATAACTTGCAAAGCTGTTCCTCATAGTTACAATTTGTACCATGTTGGTGGAATTTTAAAATGTGCTCTCTTATTTAATGTTCATGACACTGTCTCAAAGGGCAGCTTCCCTGGAGTGGAAATCAAATCCTCTGGTGCTCTGAAACTCAGAACTTTAAATCTGTTGGTCTTTCCATTTGCTAGTTCAAGCTAGGGTGTGAGGATTAAGGACAGAAAAATTAATTTCCACTGAGAACTGTGGTTTGGCTGCCCCACTTGAGGAAGAAAATAGAGACCATTTCTTGTTCTTGTCATCAGGGTTGACCAATACAGGGGAAAGGATTGAGTACACTTGGAAAGAATCCCAGAACTCCTGTTGTATTGACTTGACCTACCATGATACTCCAAGCGGAAATATAGACAGTTTAGAAATATAGACAGAGGAAGATCAGTTATGGTAGCTGGACTCATCGTGTTTTCTGCTACCTCTTTAAAGGGACTGTAGGTCTGATTTCCTAACCTGTGTCTCCATGTCAGACCTCTGTCTCTAGTAACTTTTATTCCTTATATCCAGCAGTCTACTGGAAATTCTCCATTCGGATGCCCGACAGGCACCTCAAGGTCCAGAGCCACTTCTTCTTGTCTCAGAGCCAACTTCATGGGACGTTACCTGCACATGTGCCTAGGGCCCCGTGCTTAAAAGGGCTCTGTACTTTGACCAATGGTCTCCTGATGCCATATTGGAAATTTTAATAATTTTTGAACAATGAACCCTGCATGTCCATTTTGCACTGGGCCACAAAAAGGAAGTGACGATTCCAATCTTTCTTGGAATGGCAGTGACGTTACATTATCCCTGGCACTGAAACCAAGCTACTGGGACTCACCCCAGATTCTCCCTTCCCTCGTTCCCAATCTACTCGTTTTTTATGCCCAGGGTTTTCTACCAAGCAAAGGTTTAAAAGGACAAGTCAAAGTCAACTCTTTCACTCTCCTTTAACTATGAATCAAGTTTCATCTAAGATGGGTGCAGAGGTGCACACCTGTAACCCCAGTACTTGAGAAACGGGGACAAGAGGATCGCAGGTTCAAGGCCAGCCTCAGCAATTCAGCCAGGTCCTCAGCAACTAGTGAGATTCTATTTCATAATAAAAAATAAAATAGGGCTAGGAGTGTAGCTCAGTGGTAGAATGCCACTTAGTTCAATCCCAGTACCACCACCAAGAAAAAAAGTCATCTCTACCAGAGACACTTTCTGATGTTCCAGCCTGATACAGATGATTCCTCCGGACCTTCCACCTGTCTACATCTGTCGTTTTGTCCTCAAATCACTACATCGTCCATCTCTCCCTGACTGTTAGCCTCTGGATGGCTTATTTTTCTCTTGTGTCTTTAATTTCTAGCTCTGCACTTGAGATGAAGAAGACACTTAACAAATGCTTATAGAAGAAAGATTAATGTGATTTCAAAAAACTTTCGCTTGCTTTTGAAAAGCATATAGTTTGATTTATACAAATGTTCTTTCTTTTTTGAATGAGCTTCAGTTTTTTCTACAGCGACTCTTTCCTTTCTGTCCCACACCTTCAGGGAAAGTCACAAACAGCTCAGGAGCTTAGGTTACAAGGAGGATGCATTGTGCACCGTCCTCCAGGGTCACATCCCTCAGGGTCACTTCTACAGGGAGAGCAGCTGGCCCTGTATTCCCCTGGGGGCTGCCGGGCACTGCTGGTGTATTAGACACAACCATTCTTTGTGCCAAGACATTGCCAGAGCTCCTTGACCGTGCTACCAAAGTCCAAAATGCAGAAAAACATGAGTAGGGGATGGGGTCCAGAGGAACGAGAAGACCACCACTAACCCCAGACCCCTCTGCATGCAACTTGCCATCACAGGAAGTCCTGCATGAGAACAAGCTCTTGATCTGTCTGGGGCGCGCAGTCAGAAGGAATCCTTTCATCCCAGCGGCACTGTCCAATCAGCGTTTCAGCCTAACCAATAGACACACCAGAACGGATTTCTTTATTCCTACACTCCCTCACTATAGTCACTGAGCATCTACTGGGCAAACAGGACACCCACAAGAAAAAAGGGCCAAAAGGGAACAGACCCCACACACAAGGAAATCAAGAATGTTTGTATGAGCTGGGCATGGTGGCGCATGCCTATACTCCCAGTTCTTGGGAGGCTTAGGAGGGAAGATTACAGGTTTGAGGCCAGTCTCAGCAACTTAGTGAGGCTCTCCGCAACTTAGACTCTGCTTTCAAAATAAAAAAATCAGCCGGGCATGGTGGCGCATACTTGTAATCCCCGCGCTTGGGAGGTGGAGACAGGAGGATGACACAGGTTCGAAGCCAGCCGCCCGCGCGCTGACTTAGAAGACCCTGTTTCCAAATAAAAACCTAAAAAATAGGTCTGGGTGTGTAGCCCGGAGGTAGAAGGGCTTCCAGGAACCCCAGTACCACCAAAAAAAAATCATAAGGGCTGGATGTGTAGCTCTGAGACAGAATGTTCCTGAGTTAAATCCCCAGTACCAAAATTTTATATACATACATTTTATATATATATATATATATATATGAAACCATGAGATTGACAGATTCCACTAACACCTTACTGTTCCAGCTGTGGCACCCACACCAGCAACACAGGCATCACCTGGAAACGCATTAGAGATGCCACATCTCAGGGCCCTTCCTGACATCTCCTGCATTGGAGTTTGCATTGAGCAAGAGCACAGAAGGGCCTCAGAAATCTCAGAGACCATGCCTGGCGTGGTGGCGCACGCTTGTAATCCCAGCATTCCGGAGGTGGAGACCGGAGGATCGCGGTTCTCGGACAGCCTCAGCTACTAAGCAAGGCTCTTCGCAACTCAGTGAGACCCTGTTTCAAAAATAAAAAACTAAAAAAAAATAGGGCTGGAGGTGTAGCTCGGAGGTAGAATGCCCCTGGGTCCCATCCCCAGTATTGCAAAAAAAGAAAAAGATAAAGAAATCTCAGAGACCAAGACACAGTCACACCACCCGTCAGACCTCAATACTGACTCTGCGGCAAAAATCAAGTTCAAATACAACTCAAGATCCACCCTGGATGGCTCCTGACCAGAATTCTGTAGTTTCTCTCATCTCAGATTCACATCCAACTCTCTGCTACTTCATGGGGATGGCCATCTGAAATTCCTCATCACACAAGCAGGAACTGAAAGCAGTCCTGTTATCTGCCGAGTGCCTACCACTTATCTGAGATGCCAGGTGAACCTCATCTTAGAGTCTCCATGGGAAGAATTGTGATATTTCCATTCCTGCAATATTTTTCAGTTTTCCTAAAATGCCTACTCAGAAAAAGAAGTAACAATTTAAGAACTCAACTGACTGAAGGATCTGATTTAAGCAGCTTACATCTTAAACACTGGAGCACAGCGGCTGCACGTTTTCCGTGATCAGAAGCAGGATCTCAAAATAAGGCATGTCTTTATCTAATTATTAGAATTGAAAAAGCCAAGATTCAGCTGAAGAGCAAATGTAATTGGGAAAAATTCAGGCTGCAGAATTCTCCTTTTCTTCTCCAACTAACTACTGCAGTGGGTTCATGTATGTGCGTGCACACACACGCACCCACAGAGGTACATGATTCCTACAAGGAATTCCAAATATACATATACGTACAGGCCATGTATGTACTCAGATGCAGCTAACTTGTAATCATGGAGGCCCAAGATGGATAGGGCTTCCATTTGTTTGGTTTTCTTCATCTTCAGAAAGATGAAGACGCATGCTTTTCTTCCTTGTTTGTTTTGATGTCCGTTTGGTTTGGGGGATCATTTCTTGTTTTTGTTTTGGTGAGGAGTTTTATGTAGCACTGAGGATTAAACCCAGACCTGTACCACTGAGCTACACCCCCCAGTCCTTTTCATTTTTTTTTTTTAATTTTGAAATAGGGTCTCACTAAGATGCTGAGGCTGGCTTTGAACCTGTGATCCTCCTACCTCAGATTCCCAAGTACTAGGATTACTGGCATGCGCCACTGCACCCAGCTTCTATTTTGTTTTATTTATGATTCTTTAATCTTTTTAAGAAGTTCAGGAAATTGACAGTCACCAAAATCAGTAGTTCTTAAGCTTATAGGCTTCAAAACACCCTTACAAGACTCTATTTCAAAGTTAGAACTTTTATAATATTGAGGGGAAAAAAAAACAGCCCACAGAACGAGGAAAAACTTGCACATCACTTAATATGGAAAGGGTTTTTGTCAAGAATATATAAAGAACTCTTACAACTCCATAACGAAAGGCAACTCAATTTAAAAATGGGCTAAGTGTCTGAATAAACATTTGTTCAAAGAAGATACGTGCACGGGTGATGAGCCCATGAGAAAACGCAGCATCATTAGCCATCAGGAAAACAGAAATAGCATCAGAGAAATCAAAATCACAATGAGAAACCATTTCAGAGCCACTAAGATGGCTTTAATCAAACAGACAGATGAGAGCAAGTGTCGCACGCAGTGACGACTCTTACACGATCTTCCTCAAGCAGTTTTATTACCCCAGTTTCAATGCTCTCTCAACGCCCTCTCAGGTAAAAACAACATCAGTCTTCTATCTCCTCCCTCATCACTCCACCAACCCTCTTAGCTCCCCCCGCTAGGGCATGCGCGCTTTTAACCTTCTCCTGGGCGGGCAGGTGGTAGCACGAGGCGCTGCGTCACTAATCATCCGTAAGGCGCCTGATAGGGCTCACTGCGCAGGCTCAGGGCACCGCCAGCCTCGTGAGCCTCGTGACTTGGCTGCAAGCCCAGGCGCCATCTTGAGTCCACGCTGGCAACAAGCCTGGGTGCCACCTCAGTCCTGCCGAGTGGGCCCCGACAAGCAAGTGTTGGAGAAGACATGGAAAAACTAAAACATCTACTGCTGAGGGGTGGGGATGTAAAACGGTGCAGCTGCTTTGTAAAAAGGTTCAGTGGCTATTCAAAATATTAGACATAAGCCAGGCGTAGTGGCGCACACTTGTAATCCCTGTGCTTGAGAGGCTGAGACAGGAGGATTGTGCAGGTTCGAAGCCAGCCTCAGCTACTTAGTGAGGCTCTCAGCAACTTAGCGAGACCCTGTTTCCAAGTAAAATATAAAATAGGTCTGGGAGTATAGCCTGGAGGTAGAAAGCCCCTAGGTTCCCCAGTACCACCAAAAATTAAAAATTAAAAATTAAAAAAATTAAAAATTAAAAAATATATATATAATATAATATATATATATATTAAACATTACCAGAGGAGCCAGTAATTCCATTTCTAGTATATCCCTGAGAGAAGTGAAACGTGTGTCCACACAGCAGCTTTTACAGGAATATTCATGGAAAAATTATTCACAACAGCCAAAAAGTGGAAACGGCCCAAATGTTTATCAACTAACAGTGGACTGGATAAAAAAGTGTGATAGATCCACAAATCAGACTATTATCCAGCAGCAAAGGAACAGGGGCTGATCCATGTTCCAGTATGGACGGAGCTCGCACACACTGCGCTAAGTGGAGGCAGACACAAAGGCCACACACCGCCTGGCTTCCATTGTCATCAAGTATCCAAACAGACAAATCTATGCACGCAAGAAATAGATGAGTGCTTGCCCCAGGCAGGGAGGATTAGAATAAAATTAGGAATGGCTACTGAAGGGCACAATATTTTTCAATATTTAATTCACTATTTCTTTTATTAAATATGCTTTTTGGCACATTATAATATATCCTAATGAGGTTCAGAGTGGTAGAAACTTGATGAAGGAAACAGTTTAAATAATGCTATTTACATATATGAAGTTATCAGTACCAGTTTTAATAATATGTACTGGGAGAGGGGAGAGAGTGGGTGGGATGGAGGGGTCACTCACCGAGTGCTGTGTGCATACAGATTCTATCACAAGTTTCCTTTTGGATGATGAAAAGGTTCTAAAACTGGTTCTCGTGATGGTTTCACAACTCAATGAATGTATTAAAGTGTATACTTCAAGTAGGTGCAGTATATGGAATGTGAATTATATCTCAATAAAACAGTTAGGAAACAAAAAGGCTAATAATATCTTAGTATTACTTTGAAAATAGTTTGAATCTCATAGACCCCGTGAAAGGCTCTCAGAGACCTGCAAAGGGACTCCAGACCACAGTTTGAGAACCACTTACCCAGACGAAGAATTGAGAAGGGATTTTGTGGAATATCTTCCTAGGAGCCATGTCCCCTTTCTTGCTCCAAAGAAAGGTCCGATCCTCAGGTATCCACTCTCCCCATACATACGCACACCAAGAACATCGAGCCCACCCTGGATCCCAGGCCAGCAGAGGTTGCCTTACTCTAATTCGCACGGATCCCATCCCCTGATCAAAGTCGCTGGCTCAAGAGTGGGCCTGTGCCCCAGGAAGTCTGATCAGCCCGACTGCAAAACTTATATTTGAAAGGCTGAGTTGGAAGCGGCTTCTCTTTCCCTGGGAAGTGTCCTATGAAAACTGGCACTACTGTAGCCACTTCATTACCAGTGCAGGGACGAAGCCATACCCAAAGGCAGGAAGAAGCAAGGGAAAGGGAACTCCGGGAAAACAGGGCCACCATCCTTAAAATACATCCTTAATTCAAGACCCCTGGACAGGGGAACCCAAAAATGTCCTTAATGTTATGGCCAGTTTGGATTAGAAGTTAAGAGCATCAGGGCTGACTGCCATCCAGGGGAGTGGGGCAGACTCTCTCGTCCTCTCTGCTGTCAATACTCTGCCTTTGCCTTAAGGGCATCGAGACACAAGACCACAGCAGACCACGGGGACAGCACTGCTCTTAGGTTTTGTTGTTTCCCAGCATATACTTAATAGAGAGAACTGTCCCGTGTAAGCCAGGCTTAAACATATCAATGCTAGGTCACAGTGCTTTTAGCAAGTGCCTCTCCTTTCTACTCCTTTTGTGTCTGGTTTCAGTAGACTACGGATTGCATTCTAGATGAGCTTGGTAGATAGAAGTGTTGGGTTGGCCTTACTGGCAGAAATGATATGGTTGTCAGCTGGACCTCTCTTGGATTTTCACCGGCAAAATAATCATGGGTCCTAATCTTTATCAGGTATCTATGCTTGAATGTGAGCACTCTGAACCCCATTCTGAGAGATAGTTATTTTTTTGTCTAAGCCAACTGATCAGAGTAGTACTACTCTGCCTTTGAGTGTTACTGTAACACTTACATTTGTTCCTACATTACTCAACAACCCATGGAGGTTGGCAATTGAGGAACTGGTATACCCGTTTTACAGATGACAATTCGGAGGCCCAGTGACTTGCTCAAAGTCTTGCATAATCAGAAAATGATGACGTTTGAGCTTAAATTCATTAGATTCTAAGTCAAAGTCTTCCCACTACTAAGGGTTAACTACATTGTATCTTCACATAATAGTAAGAGAGCAGTCCCTATTTCTTTTAGTTCTTACTATGGGTCAGTTACTAGACTAAGTATTTGACATATGTTCCTCCATTTAATCATTTCAATAAATCCATGAGATCTGTGCCATTAGTATCCTCACTTTAAAGATGGGGAAACCGAATCAAAAACAGGTAAAATGGCTCACTCAAAGTCACCTGACTAGTCAGTGGCAGAGCCGGGATTTGAACCCAAGCAGGCAGTGCTCTAGAACCCAAGCATTCTACCATGTTGCCAGACTGCCACCTGGCTGGTCCTAAAGCTCACTCATCATATGAAGCTGCTCTAGACAAGCTGCCTCTGAGCTACCAGGAGCTCAGTGAGGACCACACTGACATTTAACAACACCAACTACAAAGGATTACCTAATAATTTTTCTTCTTCTGGAATTTGATCATATAAAGACCTTTTAAAATAAACCAGGGATTAGATAATATTTCATTCTGAAAGACTTATTATAAGAATAATTACAATCTAATTTGACATATTCTAAAAGACTAGCTAACAGCTGTTCCTCCCCACTATCATACACACACACACACACACACACACACACACACACACACACACACACATTATTCCTTCCATAATGACAAAGTCTACGTCCAGTTACAGAAAGGGAAGATACCAGATACATACAATATTCATTGACACTTTTGTAGCTCAGGCCTAGGAACGTGAGCCAGTCCTGCCTGTGGGATCCCATGGGAGGGCTGAGGGGTCGTGGACGAAAGGTGTTCCAAGGGGGCAGGAAGAAATGCCTTCCCTTGGTGTTGACTCTGACAGTGCAGAGCATCCAGTGTTTTAGCCACTTGTGGTCACGGGGGCCACAGTGACATGGTGATCATGCTGAGGATGGCAGGGTGGAAAGATGGGAGTCAGCTGGGTCCACACAGAGCTGTGGAACCTCCCTGCACCTGTCTTTTTTCCAGACCTCTTGCTGGTAACATAATGTCCTTAATATTTAAGCTACTTTAACTTGGCTACTCTCTCGCAGCCAAAAGCATCCTAGTCTTCAGTCCCAAGAAGCAGTGCTACAGAGAAGAAAGGGCCCTGGGTGTGGAGGCAAACAACCTGGGTTCTAATTTATTTACTGGCCAGGTGACCCAAATTGCTTAATCTCTCTGAGCCTCATTTTCCAAATCTGTAAGATCGAGATAATATGTAATGACATCAATAAAATGAAGATAATGCGGGGTAATTATGAAACTCTCATGATTAATGTGGGCACAGTCACTTTGTCAACAGCAGTGTTTTGCTAAAATGCAATTTTTCTAGATAATAATTAAACCACAGACTTTTAAACTCGTAGCCATCCGTCTCACCAACTTCTTTATTTTACAATTATGAAATGACTCACTCAATATCACACAGCTGGTTGGTAATATAATCAAACCTCATATCTGACTCCTAATCCAATGTTATCATGCCATCCTTGTATCAATAGGTCATGATCTAAATTAAATATTGTATCCAGGTGCGGTGGCACACACTTGTAATTCCAGTACTTGGAAGGCTGAGACGGGAGGATCACAGGTTTGCAGACAGCCTCAGCAACCCCTTGAGGCTCTCTGCAATTTAAGTGAGACCTTGTTTCAAAGTAAAATAAAATAGAGCTGAGAGATATAGCTCAGAGGTAGACCATTCCTAAATTCAATCCCCACTACCACAAAAAATTAATTAATTAAATATTGTGCAGGTTAGCTGGGCGTGGTGGCACACTCTTGTAATCCCCGTGCTTGGGAGGCAGAGACAGGAGGATCGCGCTGGCTTAGGAGACCCTGTTTCCAAATAAAAAAGTATAAAAATAGGTTTGGGAGTATACCCCGGAGGTAGAAGGGCTTCCAGGAACCCCAGTACCACCAAAAAAAAAAATATATATATATATATATATACACATATATATATAGTGCGTATATATATTGTACAGGTTAGCACCACCAAAAAAAATTATATATATATATATATATATATATATATATATATATATATATATATATAGTACAGGTTAGCACCCATTCGTTTAACTAGTGTTTAATGAACACGTACTACACATCAGATCTTAGGGACTCAGGGTGAACAACACCAGCAACAGAATATTACTATGTCTGTGAAGTTTACAGTCTAGAAAGGAATTGTTGAACCTACTACATCTATATTGAATTCATGCGCAAAGCACTATACTGGATTTTTGTTCAAATACAAATACCAGTTTCCAACCCATTCCACAAATCAGCTACATCTGCCAGCCTTTGCTGACAAATGAGCCGTGTGGAAGTCTACGCCGTACTCAGTCCACGTCAGTATAAACACAGCAAGTTCACTAGGAAGACTTGTGAATGGCAAGCCAGCGCCGGAAAAGTGGCTAGAGCGTGGCTAGGATTCTGCTCCAACTAAATGGCGAGATTGAATGAAAGAGGGCAGGTACTAAGCCCCATCCTTCCTCAATAACCAGACTTCACAGGTCAGCTCAATTGGAAAGACCAGCGAGGAGCAGCCAGGAACTCTGTCCCTTCCCTGGGCATCCGTCCCAGGCCCTAGTCTTCTTCCTATGCATGCAGAATTCCTCTACTATCTTACATAAACACACACAAGAGACGTGGTAGGGACAGCCCCCTAGACTGGAACTGGCCACAGGGTGTTGAAACTGAGCCATTGAAAATTTTCTTTGCCAATGTACCAAAAAATGTATCATTTGGAAAAGAGATCTTTTTTATGGTACTGACGGCTGTACCCAGGGGCATTCTACACCTCTGCCCTATTTTATTTTATTTATTTTATTTTGAAACAGAGTCTCACTAAGTTGCTGAAAGTCTCGCTAAGCCACTGAAGCTGGCTGTGAACCTAGGATCCTCCTGTCTCAGTCTCCCAAATGCTGGGATTACAGGTGTGTGCCACCATGCCCAGCTGGAATAGAAATATTTAAAAGCTGATGTCTTGAGGGCGTGGTGGCTCAGGCTTGTCATCCCCGCGCTTGGGAGACAGAGACAGGAGGATCGCGCAGGTTCGAAGCAGCCGCGCTGGCTTAAGAGACCTTGTTTCCAAAAATAAAAAAGTATAAAATAGGTCTGGGAGTGTAGCCCCGAGGGTTTCCAGGAACCTCAGTACCACCAAAAAATAAAATAAAATAAAAGCTGATGTCTTTCAAAAGCTGCTTCCTGTCATCAGTAGAGTGGTAAGTGTGGAGATCCTGGGTGGGGGAAGGAGTCAGGAGCAGAATCCTCTTCCTTGTCCCTCTGCTCTGGTGGAAGGCTCCTTCTTCACACCCTGTAATCAGAGCAAGCCAGGCAACCCCTCCTTAGCCTCCAGCTGGATTCACGCTGCATGTTTGGATACACAGGCATAATTTGAGGGTTGCACCAACTGAACTATAAGAATACAGTGTGTGGAGCTGATGGAGCACTTGTGAATATAGCTTCCCTGCAGGCAACCGCCACGAATGTCTCCTGGGTGTGGCTTGCAGTTGGAGGTGTTCTAATCAGCACCGGGCTACAGCTTTCCCCGAGACTGGCCACTGTGAAGTTTGCAAACTGTCGGGAAAGGTCGCGTGGGCCACACAGATCCTTAGTCTCAGCTGGGCGTCAGTCGCTGGTCCAATACTGACCTTGCGTCCGTCTACTTTGATGTCTGAAACATCACCAAAACTTCAGCTACTTCAGCTACGGGACAGTATGTCCAAGACATGCCAGAGCATCGATTCCAGACAGTTCTGGATTTGAATACCAGGAGCTCTGTCTCTTTCGAAAGATGCGGCCTTGGACAAGTCACTGAAGCTTGCAGTGTCTGATTTCTTCTCCATACAATGAGAATAATCCCTACGGCAAAGGACTGTGGTAGAGATTACAAGTGATGGGTGTAAAGATCTGGAATGTGGAAGATGTCCAAAAATAGTACCTAGTTGTTCACAGGGTCCTAAACAAACGTCCTGAAGGTCTCTACCATCCCCGTATCCATCAGGTCAGCCAGTCCCAGACCCTTACCTTGCCAGTGGAACTTACCGGAGCACTTGTTTTTCTTTTTCCTTTCTATTCTCTCTCTCTCTCTCTCTCTCTCTCTCTCTCTCTCTCTCTCTCTCTCTCTCTCTCTCTGTGTGTGTGTGTGTGTGTGTGTATGCGCGCGCACACTTTTAGGAATTGAATCTAGGGGCATTTTTTTTTTTTTTTTGGTGGTACTGGGGGTGGAACTCAGAGGCTTTCTACCTCCGGGCTATGCTCCCACACCTATTTTTTATATTTTATTTGGAAACAGGGTCTCACTAAGTTGCTGAGAGCCTCACTACGTAGCTGAGGCTGGCTTCGAACCTGTGCGATCCTCCTGTCTCAGCCTCCCAAGCGCGAGGATTACAAGTGTGTGCCACCACGCCCGGCCTGAAACTAGGGGCATTTTACCTGTAAACTACAACCCTCAGCCTTTTGTTTTTGTTTGTTTTGTTTTGTTTTGTTTTTGAAACAGGGTTTCACCAAGTTGCTGATGGACTGCACTAAGTCACTGAAGCTGGCCTCGTACCTACAATCCTCCTGTCTCTGTCTCTCAAATACTGGGGTTAAAGGCACACACCACCACGCCAGCAAGAGCAGTCGTTTTTCTGTCAGTCTGGAACACTCACTAGAGGATGCACGCTAATGCGTGAGCAGAGTGTCTGCACTTGCTCTGGGCTCCACGGGCAGCATTCACGCCCTGGAGAGACGGGCAGCTCCCTGCTGCTCCCACAGAGCTGGGGTTGCTGCCCTGAGGCTGTAGGCCCTGTCCAGGGGAGGAGGGTGTGCAGTCATCTCCATGACAGTCTCTACACCCTTGTAACTGCATTTCTCTAGGAGGAAGGGAGGGAGGAAACACAGTTGGATTCTCCCAAAACAAGTGCTGGTGACACTGATGTGTTTGTTCTACTTTTTTTTTTAACAATTTTTTTTTATTGAACATAGATAGTATACATTTACACTATATTTGGTGCCCTCTCCCCCCCCGCCCCCATTTTCTCTTCCCCCCTCCCACCAATGGTTGTCCAGATTAACCATGTCTTATTCATAATTTTACACATGTTCAGGTATAGACCCTCATTCCAACCCAGATCACCATCAACAGATGAATGGATAGCAAAACTGTGGGAAATACACACAACGGAATTCTATTCAGCCATAAAGAAGAACAAAATTATATCATTTGCAAGAAGATGGAAAGCCCTGGAGAGCATCATGTTAAGTGAGATCGGCCAAGCACAGAAGGAGAAGATACACATGTTTCCTCTAATATGCCCAAACTAGAAAACACAAAGGATACCAGTGGGACTCCAGATAATGGAGGGGAAATACTAGCTAAGTTTTAATGGAAAGATAGGAGAGGAGAGAGGCCGATCTTGTTCTACTTCGAAATCTTTGTAACCTGATACCTGGAAGATAATACCAACTCTTTGTTTGGAATACTCTAGGAAGGACGAGGCTCAAAATCATCTAAATAACAATTTTAATTCATTTTGATTGGCCAAATGATAATAATCACCACCACCCGGGGTCAGGGCAGAAGAGGAGGGAAAAGATGGGCCACAAAAATGTTCAGTCAATGTCAAAATCGGCATTTTGAAATCTACACTCTGACCTCCCCGGTACCAGCTGGGCCCTGAGAACTCAAACTTTCCAAATTGTTCTTAGGCTGGGAAACTTCATTGTTCTGTAGAACACCAGAAAAACAAATGCAGGTCCTCAGGGGACTGCTGATCTATTTTGAGGAAGGCTGGGTCTTGAGGGACAGTGGGAAACTGTCAACTCCACCTGAGCCCGGCAGAGAAAGGGCCTAGAGGTGGGAGACCTGCACCTGTCTCCTGCTGGGGCCCTTGCTTACACCATGGGACACTCAGGACTTCAAGCCAGACACAAACAGGTTCTCTGGCTCACTAGACAGCACGTGCCACCCACCCAGCAGAAGAACCACATATCCTCCTAATCCTTTTATTATTAAGTTTAGCAGTAGTGCTCAGAATGAAATATAAAGATCCTCTAGAAAAATCCAGCTGGAGCCTCCTTTCCTGGGAGGTCATGGGGCACCGTAATTCTGCCTTGAAACTTGTCCAGCTGTCAGTTTATAAATGACTTGCCTGTCTTGGTGTCCCAAGCTCCCACTCACAAAAAATAAATTAAAAAAAAATAAAACAGGGAGGAAAACACCTTTCATTCATACATTGTTAACACAGCCTAGAGGCGGATTCCTGCCGCTGGGAGACGCTGCCTGGTTCGCCTCCCACAGGCACGGTCCAGTGGGGTGAGAAGAGGAAAGCCCAGAAATAAATAATTAAACAGATTTTCAAGTCAGAAGCTAACAGCTGAGCCCTGACACGACCTTTCCAGACTGTATGAGGAGGGTTATGGGAGAGAGGCGCACACCTTCTTACACATATATGCATCGACGCAGCTCACACGAGATCCGCACGCCCAAATGCACTTACTACCCCAGGAGGGGGCTGCCGGCATAGCCACCTTCGCCCTAACAACTCTTCTCCGAGCTCTAAGTTGGGCGATCGTGAAGGTCCCCGAGGTCCCAAGGGCCCCAGGACGCGGGTTCCGGCGAGACGCCCCACTGGCCGGCCTCGGGACCCCTTTCCTTCCTCTGAAGCACTCGGACTTCACCCGCTCCTTTCGCAGCAGCTCCAGTTCAACGCAGCGCGCATCCCGTCCCTCAACGCTGGGGCCCGAGGCCGCCCAGCCCGCCACGCGGGTAAACTTCCCCACTGCCCCCCACAGACCGCCGCAGAGGGGCAGCAGGGGGCGCGCGGAAAGGGAGCCCGCACTACAGCCCTGGAACCTGGGCGCGGAGACCGAAGTGAGTGCACCCGGGCCGGTGCGCGCTTTTACCACCACGTGGAGGGAGGCGAGCGGGAGGCGAGCAGGTGCCCCTGGGCTCGGGGAGACCCCACCTCCCGGTGCAGCAGGGGCAGAGGGGCCACGGCTTCCCGGAGGCAGCCGCCCTGCGCGTCCAGCCTGGGCGCAGCCAGACGCGGCGGCAGGTGCATGCCCGGGGAGGGGGCCGGCGCCTGGAGCCTGCGGGGACCCGGCCCCTGCCGGGCCGAGGCCCCCAGCCCCGGAGGGCGGCGGAGGCGCGATCGGGCTCTCCGCGGGGCTCCTCCCGCGCACACCCACCCGCAGAGGCCCAGCCCGGCTCCCGCGGCAGCCCGCGCCCGGCGCCCTCTCCCGGCGCCTCCGCACCTGGATGTGGCAGGAGATCTCCGAGTCGTCCAGCAGCCGGATGGTGCATTTCATCTCCTGGCTGAGCGATTTGATGCTGGAGCTCCGAAAGTGGATCATCTTCATGGTCCTCCTGCCTCTCCGCACACAGCGGCAGGGAGCGAACATGCGCCGCGCGGGGAGCCAGGGCACGGGCGCTGGGCTCGGGCGCGGCTCGGCCGGGACGGCGTCGGGCGCTGGGGCCGCACACGCGGGCGCCGCTCGGCTCCTCGGCTCCCGCCCCCGAGTCCCCGCCTCCCTCCCCGGGGCCGAGCGCGGCCGCCGCGCCCGCCGCTCCCCGCGTGGCCTGCTCGGCCGCCGCTGCGTCAGCCCGCCCGGCCTCGCCCCGCCTCGCGCCTCCTCCCCCCGCGGCCCCCACCCGCGAGCCGGCGACCCCCGGATGGGAGAGATGGCCCCGCGGGCCGCGGGCCCCTGGGGTGACAGCTGACCCCGGAGCCCCACCCCCACCCCCGGGAACAGCCGCCGGTGTCCTGGGGATTCTTAAAGCCATTGGTTTGTTTAATGTTAACTGGGAGTCACATCCCTCCTCTAAGACATTCAGAGGCTTCCTTAAGCAATTTCTTCTTTATACCTCCTAATGGCTCGGTAAGATATTTGGTCGCACACCTTAGACCCTAGCAGGACAGGCCCCTCCCCTTTTGGAGACCCTCCCGCGCCTCCAGTGGTCCAGGAATCCCGGAGTCTCCAGGCAAAGCAGATGCGTCTCCGCCCGTTTCAGACTCATCCCTGGGCTCCGGGAGCCCTGTAATTCCCTGCCACCTCTAGGAATTTTCTGCTGTCCCCAGAGGAACTCCAGCAGGGTGCTGAGCCCTAGGCCCAGTAGGTGGCCAAGGAGTGGTGGCCTTGAGCCGAGTGGGTGGGGCTTGAAGGTGGGGGCTGGAGTATTTGTTGGTGGGGATTGCTGGAAGCTCTCTGCCCAGCTAGACTTGTTGCCAATCCAAACCGCAGAGAACCAGCGAGCAAAGAAAAGCCACCACCCTACACAGTCTGTGCTCTTCTTCAAGGCCACACACTTGTCCATCCTAAGAGTGCCCATTTTAGGCTCCAAATTCTACCTCAAATTTCAAAGAAGCAAAATAAGAGGAGGAACAAACAGAAAAACAAAACAACCACCACACGAAATGGGATTGCAAGAAATAGAATCTTGAGGGACTCCAAGGAAGTTGAGGTTGGTTATCTGGCCAAATTAGAAAAAGGCTGAGATTTCTACCAGTATAAAAATATAGGCCCTGGAAACTATGGGCACATGGGGTGAGGGGCTGTATAAATTACCATTTATGGTCACATGAACTAAAATATCCACTAAAGATAAGGCTTTGGAAAACCAAGTGGCCATTGTAAAAAGATGATGGTGATGATGATGGTGATGGTGATGATGATGGTGGTGGTGGTGATGATGGTGATTATGGTGATGATGGTGGTGATGATGGTGATGATGGTGATTATGGTGATGATGATGGTGATGGTGGTGATGATGGTGATGATAATGGTGATGGTGATGATGATGGTGGTGATGGTGATGATGATGGTGGTGATGGTGATGATGGTGATGATGATGGTGGTGGTGGTGGTAGTGAGGTAATGATGATGTTGAATAGTGATGATGGTGATGGTGATGATGATGATGGTGGTGGTGATGATGGTGATTATGGTGATGATGATGGTGATGGTGGTGATGATGGTGGTGATAGTGATGATGGTGATGATGATGGTGGTGATGGTGATGATGGTGATGATGATGGTGGTGATGGTGATGATGGTGGTGATGATGGTGGTGGTGGTGGTGGTGAGGTAATGATGATGTTGAATAGTGATGATGGTGATGGTGATGATGATGATGGTGGTGGTGATGATGGTGATGATGGTGATGATGATGGTGATGGTGGTGATGATGGTGATGATAGTGGTGATGGTGATGATGATGGTGGTGGTGGTGATGATGATGATGACAGTGGTGATGGTGATGATGGTGATGATGATGGTGATGGTGGAGATGGTGATGATGGTGATGATGGTGAATAGTGATGATGGTGATGGTGATTATGGTGATGATGATGATAATGGTGGTGATGATGGTGATGACAGTGGTGATGGTGATGATGGTGGTGATGGTGATGATGGTGGTGATGGTGATGACAGTGATGATGATGATGATAGTGGTGATGGTGATGATGGTGATGATGATGGTGATTATGGTGATGATGGTGATGATGATGGTGATTATGGTGATGGTAAGGGTGATGGTGATGAATGTGATGGTGATGATGATGGTGATGCTGATGGTGGTGGTGAGAGTGAACTCAAGAGTTGAGTTTAAGCTGGACATAGTGCTGTGTGCCTATAATCCCGGCCCTTGGGAGACTGAGACAGGAGGATAACAGGTCTCTAGGAGGCCAGTCTCAGCAACTTAACAAGACCCTGTTTTAAAATAAAAAGGGCTGGGGGTGTAGCTTGGAGGTAGAATGCCCCTGGACTCAATTCTCAGTACCAAAAGCAAACAAATAAAACTTCATCTAAAAGTTGCCAAATTACAAAATCAATTGTATTATCAACCTCGTCAGATTTCTTGTATGAAAGATACCATCAGGCAAGATTGGGATTCTAGGAATCAGAATGGGGATAAAAAGGGAAATTTGAATGATCACTAGTAGCTCAAGCTCAAGTCCTGTTGGCAGCAAAAGCAGACCTCTTTCTATCACGCCATGAGATATTTGTGCCTTGTTAGAAGACTTTATTCTGTCCTTTTCTGAGGCAGCTTCCTTAGACAGAGAAGCCACCCATCTCTCATCCTGTCCCATCACCTCTATCTACTCCACTTCTACTTCTTGAGTCAGATCCAAGCATACCTTAGAAGAGCAATTACAGTCAACCTCAGGATGAGAAAGAACCACAGATACTGCTGAAGAGTGTGCATGTGGATCAAGCTCTCAATTTGAGTGCCTTCCCATTGACTTTAGTTTCAATGTACTTTCCAAATTGAACTGAGTTTGGACTCGCTAAATAAATATGATAAGGAAGGAATCCCCTGGTGTGTGTACAGGAAATAATCCAGAGAATAAAGAAGGAGGAAACACCACAGTGGGTTCCCACTTGTAGCCAGCTTACTTCTCTTCAGATCATGGCCCCTGAGGGACCTCCATCTTTGAAAAACATCATAGTGGCAGTCCTCTGTGGCCAGAGATGCTGTCAAAGACACTTCAGGTAAAAGGGGCTTTCTGATTTAAATGGAGATTCTGGGGGCCTCTGTTGGTAGAGAACAAACAGTGTTACTTAAGTTTCATTGACAAAAACAATATGGGTAAGCCGGGCGTGGTGGCACATGCTTGTAATCCCAGCATTTGGGAGGCTGACACAGGAAGATCATGGTTCGCGGGTAGCCTCAGCTACTTAGTGAGGCCCTTTGCAACTCCGTGAGACCCTATTTCCAAATAAAGAATAAAAAATAGGGCTGGGGTATAGCTCGGAGGTAGAATGCCCCTGGATTCCATTCCCAGTACTGATATGAGTATAATCAGGAAGAGTGACACCCTAGTAGACTTCAGAGTGATGTGACCTTTAAGGATTTTGTTGCCGGCCTAAAACCCAAATAAGGTCCTATTTGATCTGCAGGACATAACATTTCTAGTTCTGGAGAACAAAAGCCTAAATCATTCCTACAAAAATTCTCAATTCCAAACCTGTCCCCACATATGGCCATAGACATTCGATTAAAGGGAAAGTGGGTTTGTTTGAGATATGAGAAGTGGCTGCAATGTCCATAAAAGTGGCTTCAATGTCCAGTTCTTAGCATAAGTAGTGTCTCATGGCCAGCAGAAGTTGCTGTTATACCTTATAAAAAATAAATCCCAATTCATGGGTCACAGAAATTTGGTGAGCAACAAATGTGTAACAAGTGCCCTATCCACAAAAGACTGTTGATTGTAAATAGCCTACATTGATGTTTTTAAGTAAGCAATTTTTACAGCCATTAAATATTCCTAGTTGAAAAAAAATTAAGTATAAAACTAACAAAATACTTAAAGATCTCCAAAAGTGAAAAAAAAAATTAGTTATAAAACTAACAAAATACTTAAAGATCTCCAAAAGGGAAACTACAGAACTCTGATAAAAGAAATCTAAGAATTAAATAGAGATGTAGCCTATGTTCATGAATAGGAAGCTCAACATTGTTATGATGTCAGTTCTTTCCAAATTTATCTATAGATTTACTGCAATCCAAATCAGTTTTTCAACAAGTTATCTATAGATATCAATAAACTTTTTCTAAAGTTCATATGGAAAGGGAAAAAACTCTGAGTAACTGACATAATACTGAAGTAAAATAAACTGGGAGGACTGGCACAACCGGACTTCAAGTTGTGCCAAATTAAACTACAGTGACCAAAACAGTGTAATACTGACAAAACAATAGACAAGTTTATGAAACAGAATAAAGAGCCCAAAAATAGACCCATGCAAACACAGTTGGCTGGTCTTTGACAAAGTAACACAATCAATCCAATGAAGAAAGAATAGTCTTTTTAACAAATGGTGCTGAAAAAACTTGACACTGAGATAACAACAACAACAACAAAAGAGTCTAGATACAGACCTTACACTGTCCACAAAAAATAACTCAAAATGGATCATAGACCTACATGTAAAATTAAAAAATATATAAAGCTTCTAGAAAATAACAGTAGAAAATCTAGATATTCTTAATTTGGTGATGAATTTTTGCATGAACACCAAAAGTATGATATGTTGGACTTTATTAAAATTTAAAACCTTTGCTATGGAAAGGACTCTGTTAAGAGAAGAAGAAGACACGCTACAGAACCACAAGAAAATATTTACAAAGCACATATCAGACAAAGACCTTGCATCCAAAATTCAAAGAAGTCTTAAAATTCAATAGTAAGAAGACAATCCAATTTTAAAGTGGACAAAAGATCAGAGCAGACACTTTACCAAAGAAGAAATAAAAATAGCAAATAACCATCTTAAATGATACGTAAAATCAATTAAAAACTCAAACAATGATAAGACATTATAAACAATAATGAGAAATCTAATAAGTGGATAAAACCTGTAAAACTAGCCAAGCATAGTGGTAAATGCTTGTAATCCTGTAATCCTTGGGAGTCTAAGACAGGAGGATCACAGATTCAAAGCCATCTTCAGCAACTTAGTGAGACCCTCAGAAACCTAGTGAGACCCTGTTTTGAAATAAATAGCTGGGCGTGGTGGTGCATGCTTGTAATCCCAGCGCTTGGGAGGCTGAGACAGGAGGATCACACAGGTTCAAAGCCAGCCTCAGCAACTTAGTGAGCTCTGTTTCCAAATAAAGTATAAAGTAGGTCTGGGAGTATAACCCGGAGGTAGAAAAGCCCCTGGGTTCCACCCCCAGTACTAAATAAATGAATAAATAAATAAATGGCTAAGAATGCAGCTCAGAGGTAGAACACCCCTGTATTTAATCTCTAATACCAAAAATACCCAAAACAATCCAAAATACTGGCTATTATGGTTAGATATATAATACACCCTGAAGAGCTCATGTGTTAATGTTCAGAGCTGATGTTATTAAGCCATGACGGTTGTAATCCAATCAGTGAATAAATCCACTGTAATTAATTTACTAGGTGGTAACCTAGACAGATGCGTTTCTGAGGGTGTAGTCTTAGGGACTTTGTTTTTGTCTTTGAACCCCCTTGCTTGCTTGTTTGCTCACACTCTCTTGCTTTGGGGCTCTATGATGTGAGACAGAGTCTTGCTCTCACCCTCTCTCTGCTTCCTGTTGTGATTCCTTGAGCTCTGCAGACCTGGCCTAACATAGACTGAACTCTGGAATCTCAACAACACTGTGAGCAAATAAATAATTCTGCCTTTAAGTTGTATGGTCAGTCATTTTGGATTATGGCGGTAATAATGTTGACCAAGACAAATATTAGTACCAGAGAAGTGCTGCTATATCGGAGTCTAACCATGTTTGATGAGTCTTTGGAACTGGTTTGTGAGAGGATGTTGAATGGGCCAGAATGCTGATAGAAAGCTGAATGGTAGAGACTGTGCTCAGGAGATTTCAGAGAGCAAAGAGGATTTTATAAGAAAATGGAGTAGAGGCCACGTGTGTTACATTCTAGGAAAGAACTTATCATCATTTTGCCTGTGTCCTGAAATTTTGTGTGAGGCCAAATTTAAAGATGATTGACTGATTAAGCTGGCAGACAAAATCTCAAAACAGCAAAGTATCCAAACTGCATTATGGATAATGACGTCTGCCTTCAGTCAATTATACACTTAATTTAGGAAATGGAAAGCAAAGTATAGACGCTTTATAGGTTTGCAGTTTGATCAGAAAGGCATCTGTAAAGCTGGGGCCCAGAGAGATGGTTCTGTGAAAGAAAGTAAGATGGCTGAAGAAAGGTCAAATGTGTTGCGTAGGAACAAAAGAAGGAATGTATTTGGGACAGTTCAAGCCCAAGTTCATAACCATGGAAACAATGGCCCAGTAGTTGTGGCTATAATTGAAAAGAGCCTGCTAGTGGTGGCCGTGATTGAAGCAGGCCAAGCAGCAGCTGTGATTGAAAACAGCTCAGTGGTAGTGACTGAAGGGATGTGACTGCCTTTCCTGCTGACGGTCACTTTTAGTGCTCATGAAATGCCGGCTTTCCTGAAAAAAGTGAATCATGAAGTCTTCCCCAGATTTGAAGAAAAGGCCTGGGAATGCAAGAAACGTGTGACAGGGTCAGAATTCCTGCAAGCAAGTCCAAATGGGACAGTTCATGAATCTGTGAGGCTCATGAAGCCAAGGTTGCAAGAAAAACCCCAGGGATTTAGAAAGGCCAGAAATATGGAATGACTGTGAGGCAAAGCTACAAGCTGGCCATAAAGCCAGACTGGAAAAGCAAGCACACCACCCTTTGCAATCAACCAGACCACAGGGACAGGACTGCCAAGGGCCCTTGGAGATTGCATCTCACCACCATGATGCCAGAATTGGAACTGCAGCATTAAATGCTTTTCCTGCTGGATTTTTATCCTGTTTTAGTCCCATTCCTTCTTTCCATAGCCCTATTTTTTCTCTTTTTTAAAAATTTTTATTGGTCTATTTTTTTTCCTTTTAGAATGCAAATGTTTATTCTGTGCCATTATACATTGGATTATGCAGTTTATTTCTACAGAGGCTCACAGCCAAGAGTTTACCCTGAGTCTCAGGAGACTTTGAGACTTTTTGAATGATGCTCGAAATGTCAAAAGTTTGGAGCTGGGCATGGTGGTAATACTTGGGAGGCTGAGACAGGAGATCTGTGTTCATGGTCAGCCGTAGCTCTTAATGAGGCATTCTATAACTTAGTGAGTCCCTGTTTAAAAATAAAGAATAAAAAAAATCGGACTGATGATACAGCTCAGAGGTATAATGGCCCTGAATTCCATTTCTGGCATCATGGTGGTGAGATGCAATCTCCAAGGGCCCTTGGCAGTCCTGTCCCTATGGTCTGGTTGATTGCAAAGGGTGGTGTGCTTGCTTTTCCAGTCTGGCTTTATGGTCAGCTTGTAGCTTTTCCTCACAGTCATTTCATATTTCTGGACTTTTGTGGTGGCCTCCAGCACCACACCAAAAAAAAAAAATATCGTTGGGAATTCTTGGAGATGGACTTAATAATGCATTTTGCATCCTGAAATGAGCATAAGTTCTTCAGGGGCCAAAGCAGAATATTATGATTATAGAGTCCTAAAGAGCTCATATATTAATGTTCAGAGTTGATGTAATTAAGTCAAATGGGTTGTAATCTCATCAATGGATGGACCCGGTGAAATGGATTTATTGGGTGGTAACTTAGGCAGGTGGGATATGGTTGGACAAAGTGAGTCACTGGGGTTCTGGCCTTAGGAACTGGGCTTTTGTCTTGAATCCTCCTGCTTGCTCATGCTCTCTTGCTTCCAGTCTCCATGGTGTGAGAGCAGAGCCTTACCCTCTCCCTATCTCTGCTTCTTGCCACCATGCCTTGAGCCTTGAGCTCCATAGACCTGACCTAACATAGAGTGAACGCAGAATTCCCAAAAGACTGTGAGAAAATAAATCTTTGGCAATAAGAACGTTGACCAAGACACTGACAACACTAACTTCTGGTAAGAATGTAGAGCAACAGGAGCTCACACTGATGGGATGGTAAAATGTTACAGCCACTGTGAAAGATATTTCTGTTATTCTTTTGAAATCAAACATAAGCTTATTGTATAAATCAGCAATTCTTCTCCAAGATACTCCTCATAGAAATGACTTGAAAAGTTGTGTCCTTACAAAAGCTTGCACATGGATGTTTACAGCAGCTTTATTCTTTTGCTTTGTTTTGGTTTGATTTTTGTAATACTGGGTATTGAACCCAGAGGCACTCTACCTCTGAGCTATACCCCAGCCCTACTTTTTTTAAAACAGGATCTCACCAAGTTGTGGAGGACCTCACTAAGTCGCTGAGCCTGGCCATAAACCTGTGATTCTCCTGTTTCAGCCTCCCAAGTACCGGGATTATAGGTGTGTTGCTATCACACCTGACTATCTTTATTCTTAATTGTTAAAAAAACCAAAGTGTCCTTCAGTAGGTAAATGAATAAACAAACTGTGGTACCCATACAGAAGGATATTACTCAGTGATAAAAAGAAATGATAGGTCAGCCTCAGCAACTTAGCAAGACCCTGTTTCAAAATAAAAAGTAAAAAGGGCTGGAGGTATAGTTCAGAAGTACCAAAATAAAAGAGAAAAAAAAGAAAAGGAGGCCGGACGTGGTGGCGCACGCTTGTAATCCCCGCGCTTGGGAGGCAGAGAAAAGGAGGATCGCGCAGGTTCGAAGCCAGCCGTGCTGGCGTAAGAGACCCTGTTTCAGAAATATAAAATAGGTCTGGGAGTGTAGCCCGGAGGTAGAAGGGCTTCCAGAAACCTCAGTACCACCAAAAAAAAAAAAAAATGAAAGAAAAGAAAAGGGCTTTCAAGCCATGAGTAAACCAGAGGAGCTTCAAATGTAAAAGAAACCAATCTAAAAGGGTTATGAAATATATTATTCTGACTATATAACATTCTGGGAAAAGCAAAATTGTAGAGACAGAAGTACAAAGATTAGCAGCTACCAAGAATCTGGGGGTAGTGGTGAATAGGTGGAGTTCAGGACACTTTTTAGGGCAGAGGAAGTGTTCTGTATGATATTCTAAAGATGGATACATGACAGGACACACCTGTCAAAACCCATAGACCTGAACAACACGAAATGTAAAACCTAGCACAAACGAACTTCTGTTAGCAGCAACATGTTGATATTGCTTTATCAGTTGTGACTAACATGTCACACTAATGCAAGATGGAAATGGGGGGAATTGGGGCGGGAAGAGGGGACATATGGAAACTCTGTACTTTACACACAATTTTTCCATAAGACTAAAAATGACCTTTAATACAGTCTGGTTTTATAAGTAATCATGGAAAATATTTTTAACACAATGAGGCCCCTTCTACAAAATCCCTAAATTCAGCAAATACTTAGGGAGGCACATAGCTCCATGCAGGCACTTAGCCACAGCCACCTCCTAGAGCACCTGCCTGGGCCGTGATGTTCCAGTTTGTCTCATGGTTAATTTCACTATAAGTTTGTTATTATCAGTGAAACTCTTTGCCTTCCAGGTAAATGTAAAATGTGCTCTTTACACAATTTTTTTACTTCTATAAAAGATATGTGGGTGCCTGGTGTAGTGGCACACGCTTGTAATCCCCGCGCTTGGGAGGCAGAGACAGGAGGATTGCGCAGGTTTAAAGCCAGCCGTGCTGGCTTAAGAGACCCTGTTTCCAAATAAATAAAAAATATAAAATTGGTCTGAGAGTGTAGCCCGGAGGTAGAAGGGCTTCCAGAAACCCCAGTACCACCAAAATAAAAATTTAAAAAGATATGTGGGTGTTTCATTATGATGATTAGCAGTTAGATGAATGATTTTTCATTGTTGTTTCCTGTTTTTAAGTTTTTATTCGCCTTTGGAGTTTTTACTTAGTTCATTTCAGGTTCTTGTTGAAATTTATTTTTAAATAAACAGAATTTAGCTAATTCTATTTATTCAAAGTGATTCCTGATCCCTTATATCAGGAGATTGTTTTTTTCTAATAATTTAGAAAATAAAAGGTTATCAATAGTTGTATTTTGTGTACTCTTTCAGAATTTTTGTTATTGAATTAAGTGAAAATTGCAATTTCAACATTTTTGTTTCTATATAATTTACTTCTTTAATTTCTTGGTGTAATTTCTTTTTTTTTCTTTTTTTTTCTTTTTTTTTTTTTTTTTGGTGGTACTGGGGTTCCTGGAAGCCCTTCCACCTCCGGGCTACACTCCCAGACCTATTTTTACATTTTTAATTGGAAACAGGGTCTCCTAAACCAGCGCGCGCGGCTGGCTTCGAACCTGCGCGATCCTCCTGTCTCTGCCTCCCAAGCGCGGGGATTACAAGCGTGCGCCACCACGGCCGGCGTAATTTCTTGGTGTAATTTCTTACAAGCCATTCATAAGAATGAAAATATAATGATTCGAAGATTTTCTGAAACTATAAAGACCTTCGTTGAGTATTTTATATTTATATGTTTATTTTCACACAGATTTATTTGTGGAAATTTTAAAGTCATCAGATTCACAAAACAAACACAGCAGTAAAAATAAAAAGAATTTGAATTATTAATCAGGCAACCCTGATTGTCTCAAATATTCTATATTATTTGAATTTACTGCCCTGATGTCTTCTCTTACACAGTTTATATGTCAACTTTGCAGATATCAAATGAAACCTACACCAACCACACTGCCACCTCAGCTGTGTTCCTACATATTAAGCAAACAAAAGAAGATGCAAGTGTGTGGGGTGCTGGGGACTGTACCGGGGCATTCTACCTCTGAGCTACACCCCCAGCTATTTTATTTTTTATTTGAAACAAGGTCTCAGCTGGGCGTGGTGGTGCACACTTGTAATCCCAGCATTTGGGAGGCTGAGACAGGAGGATGGCAGTTGGAAGCCAGAATCAGCTACTTAGTGAGGCCCTTTGCAACTCAGTGAGACCCTGTTTTAAAATAAAGAATAGAAAATAGGGCTGGAGGTGTAGCTTGGAGGTAGAATGCCTCTTGGGTTCCATCCTCAGTACCTAAAAAAAAAAAAAAAAAAAATTGAAACAATGACTTCCATTTAAGAGACAAGGACTCCCACTTAAAGCCTAGACTGGCTGTAAACCTGCAATCCTCCTGCCTCAGCCTCCCAGTGCTGGGATTACATACGCGCACCATCATAGCTCAGTTTAGATGCGATCGTTTTAAGCGTCAACATGTATAAAATGGGAAGTAAGGTTCTTTTTGTTATTGATAACAATAATATCAAAATGCTGGTTACAAAGTCATAAAATTGATTGCAAAAGCTAAAAATGCCTCACACGAATGCCAAATTGCTCATTTTATCTGCAATATGAAAATTGTCAACAGCCTAATTGGGACCACAGAAGGCAAAGGAAACAGAAAAGTGCCTCCATCCGATGATACTGTTAGCAAACACATGTATGACATTTTACGTCATAGAGAAAGCACACAGGTCAGGAGATTATCAGAGAATTAATGTAACTGAAGAGATGAGTCACTGTGTCACTTAGTAGCACTAATTAGAAGCAGCAACAGATATGTTTCAAAGAACATTATTTGTTCCAAAACAAATTGCCAAGTCAACCCACTGCAGATGAGTTATTCAAGGGAATAAATAAAGATTTGGGGCGAGAGGGTATGACAGGAACAGCTCAAGAGTCTGTGCACTTGTGGCTTCGCCCCAAAGCCAGAGACAGAAAGGCCCATACAGATCCCATGGTGTGTGAAACCCTGAGACTGGAGTCACACATGGTGTTTATTCAGAGGGGAGCTCTAGTATGTAAATTTTTGCCTATGGCTCTGAATTGCACATGGAATGATGAAACCAAAATGGTGAATAGACCAAAACAGGAGCTCCTAGAGTCCATCTGGTTTCAGCTTCCAGTGAAGCATGGGACCAGGGTACCACCCTGCTTTTCATACCAAACCTCTTAACACCCGCAAGAAGAGAGATGTCAAGAATATTTGAGTGGAAATGACTACTTTGGTGCAAATGAGAAAATACTCCTTGCAGATTTGTTGAAGGATATTTCTAGCTTAAATACAATAGTGCAACTAACATTTGTGTGTTCCTAAAAGGCAAATTGAAATTAGAAATTTAAATTTTTTTTGAATGCATGAAAATGTGCGTGCGAATATGTGTTATGGATTCAGTGCAAAAATGCCAACTTTGGAGAAGTAAATATCGTCCACATGCAGTGATTAGTTATTTCACCAGTGAGATGATACGATGAAAACGTGAACATCTATATATACATAATGAAAAGTCTCAATTTTATTCTTAAATATTTGATTAGACAAATTTTAGCTGCGTTAACTTGGACCATATGAAATTGGCATTTCTGCGGGTCATGGGTAGCCTAGTATTGGCAAATCCATATGGTTCAGCCTATTATTCAAACTACCACTGTTACCACTAGAAACATCCACACGATTTCAAAGTAATCATTTCAAATATAAAATGATATGTAGGAGCTGGGCATGGTGGCACATGCCTGAATCCCAGTACTTGGGAGGCTGAGACAGGAGGATCACAGGTTCCAGGACAGCTTCAGCAACTAGTGAGACTCTCATCAACCTAGAGAAACTCTGTTTCCAAATAAAAATAAAATAGGACTGGAGTATAGCACACAGGTAGAATGCCTCTCGGTTTAATCCTCAGTGCCACAAAAAATATCTAAAAGAACATATGTGTAAATCTGTCATGCCATAAAATTGCACATGGTAACTTAGTATTTTGTATATAATACCCCAATAAAACAATTAAGATCACAAGAATCAAAAGTTTTCTCATAAAAGATGAAAACTATTAGCCAGGCATGGTGGCGCACGCTTGTAATCCCAGCATTCGGGAGGCTGAGACGGGGATCACGGTTCGTGGACAGCCTCAGCTACTAAGTGAGGCCTTTTGCAACTTAGTGAGACCCTGTTTCAAAAAAAAATGAAGAATAAAAAATAGGGCAGGGGGTATAGCTCAGAGGTCGAATGCCCTGTTTTCCATCCCCAGACTGGCAATAAAAGAAAACTATTTTTCATAAATAGTACAGGAAAGAAGGCAGGGGTAGCAGGATGGGATGTGGAGCGAAGCCCATCAAGAGCCTTGTGCACAGATACTTGTCCCACCCTGAACCTCACTCTAATTCCAGTGCACTAAAAAAAGTATTAAAAACTTAATGCTGCCGGGCATGGTGGCGCACGCTTGTAATCCCCACGCTTGGCAGGCAGAGACAGGAGGATCTCGCAGGTTCGAAGCCAGCGACTGGCCTAAGAGATCCTGTTTCCAAATTAAAAATATATATAAAAATAGGTCTGGGAGTGTAGCCCAGAGGTAGAAGGGTTTCCAGGAACCCCAGTACCACAAAAATAAATAAATAAATAAATAAATAAATAAATAAATAAATAAATAGCTTTATGCTTGTTTAATTTTAATATCTCACCTAATTCTGTACTTTATCTAGTTACAATCCTATTACAAAAATATAGATATTGACTTTTTCATCAAATCCCACATATATGGTTCTAAATTCCAGTTCAAACCAGTATGCTATAGATGTTCTGTGAATGCCAAAAAATGAAAAAAGTACGTATGGAAGAGACTTCTTGCTATCCATCAAAATACACGCTCCCCTTCCTTTTTAGAGCTTAACTGGATGATGGTCTATGCTCAAGGGCTGTCACTTGGGTCCCCAGATTGCCCTGATGCTGGCACAGATTACGTGGGCTTCTTACAGAGCCCTGCTTAGTTTTCTGAGGCAGGCGGTGAGGGACCTGGGCAACGTGCATCCCAGCAAGCCTGCAGAGGAGATCATGTGCCCTTTAATCCCAAATGGCCCTAAGGTGGAACTGGCTGGCCAACTTGGGGTCACCGAGAAAACCAAAGTCCAAAACTAGCCCCTCCAAGGCAGAGGCAGCAGATGTTGGAAACACATCCTATTTACAGCTGCGTGGCCACGGTTGGAGCTGGCTGAAAGTCAGCTTGTTAACGCCAACAGAATGCAGTTTACTTTTTTCTCACATACACATCATATGGACTCATTAGTCTGGAGCGCCCGTTTTCTAGAGAGAATTATCATAATGCAGTTTTACAGGGTGCACACTTGCCTTCCTTTCTCCTTTGTTCTTCTGAAGTATCCCCAGAGGCCACGGGTGCTATTTTTGACTGGGAAGTACGGGGCTGTCCAGTGAGTGGGTCACATAGGCAGTCTGCCCCCACCCTTGCAGGAGTTCACTGGGCCCCACCATCCCAGGTCAATTCAAGCAGAAACAAAAGCACGAATGTCAGAGGTCTCTGTTGATGTGTTACTTTGGTTTGCTGAAAGCCAATCTATTGTTTCAGAGTAAGCTTGTGGGAAATAGCAGAAGCGAGCAAAAGTTGTCCTGGAGCTGACTTCAGGTATGAGGTCCGCCTGCTCTTGGAACATGCCTGCTCTTCTCAGAGCCTCACATTAGCCAAGCACGTTGGACCCTGGGATGGCCCCAGGTAGACATGGCTGCCAGCCTGAGATGCATTTGTCCCTGCAGAGATGCTGCCCAGAGCATGTCCACATTCAACCGCCCCAGCCCCACTCCTTCAATGTCGGTATGATGCGCAACAAGTCAATATAATACCTTAATTAGTAATAAGGAAGTAATGGGTAATAACGACACGGGCATTATCCCTCAAAAAAATTAGCATGCAGTTAACCAACTTTTAAATCTTATTCCAAATTTTCCAATGATTGATGTTTTAGACAACACAGCAGGCTAATGAGACATTTTTGGAAAGAGCTTGGGGAATGGTCGTGTGTGTACTGTGTGTACTGGGGACTGAACCCAGGTACACTCTACCTCTGAGCTATACTCCTGCCTTATTTATTTATGTATTTATTTATTTATTTATTGGTGGTACTGGGGTTCCTGGAAGCCCTTCTACCTACGGGCTACACTCCCAGACCTACTTTATTTTTTATTTTTCGAAACAGGGTCTCTTAAGCCAGCGCGGCTGGCTTTGAACCTGCGCGATCCTCCTGTCTCCGCCTCCCAAGCGCGGGGATTACAAGCGTGCGCCACCATGCCCGGCTACTCCTGTCCTTTAAAAAAAAAAAAAAAAAAAAAAAAAAACAGAGTTCACTATGTTGCTAAAAACTGGGATTACAGGTGTGCGCCACCACATTCAGCTAAATGTTCTCTTGTAGTCTTAAATAAGCTACCAGTTATTCTGCTGTCCCTTAGAGCCACCTCTGCATGTCCCCATCTGTGAGAAAAGGAGAAGCCGTTAGATCGGGGCTCAAGCATTATGTAGAGTGACTAGCTCAACTCCCCAATAGTATGGAATAGCCACATATTCATTCTGGAATTTGTTCATATTTACAATGTCAAGTTATAAAATATATAAATTATAAAATGTCAAAGATAATGTACCAAAGTACATCTTAACTTATACTAAATGAAAAATAATATCTATATTAAAGCTGTAGCTATTTTTAAAACATATATAGATATGGATGATATTTGGACACAATACTGGAAAATGTTAATAGGTGGTATGAGTAAGGGAGAGTATAATCCATTCAATTTCTCGCTTGAACTTGTCCAGATAACTTATTTGAAAAGATAATGAGCTAAGAAAAAAGAAGATGTGGTTATAAGAAATACTAAATATTATAATATATATATATATATATATATATATATATATATATATATATATATATGGTTACAAGAAATAATAAATTCTAGCCTTAGTGTTCCAGAAACTCCCTAAGGATAGAATAAAAAATATATATCTGTGTCCTGGTACTGTGCTGTGCTGAATAAAATATGTAAATATTTAATGCCATTTTTCAAAGGCTCATACCATCTTCTTAATGAAGCACATTTCTTTTAGATGGATGGGAAATTTTGGTAGCGTGAGAAGAGATCTTTCCTCTTGCAGATGGATCTTTTTTGAGACAAAAATATTCTTCCCTGGTCTCATCTAAAGCACGTCTACCCATCCACAGGCATCACCCGCCCCAGAAGCTGCAGCTACGAGCACGCTGCCCGGTGAAAGGCGAGCAAGTCGCCCAGTGCCCAGCCCATTCCCAGGAACCTCCGTGTCTCCTTCCTCCATCGCGAAGCGGGAGAAGGAGCTGATTGCTGCAGCTTCCATCACTTCCTTTCAAAGTTTGGCTGCCAGGCTCTCTGACCCAGCTATCTGAGAGCGAAATCACTTGAGAACTTTCCATGGAAGTTTATTTTTTTTTCCATTGTTTTGGTACTGAGAAAAGTATTTCAGCACGGAAACTAGCACTCTTTGAATACTGAGTTCTGAAAACTCCAAAGTTTAAGATTGGGTCCAGAGTTCCTGGCTTTTTTTTTTTTTTTTTCCAAGTTCCCGCTACAGTCTCAACTTGAATTTTATTCAACAAAATGGTTCATCTATCCCCGTTCGCTGGGGCAATATTTAACAAACATTTACTGAATATCCTATTTGCCAGACACTCCTCCCAGCACAAGGAACACAACTGGAGCAAGACCGCTAAAGGCATGAGTGGAAGGACGCGGCAGTGAGGGCGACATGCCCCAGGATGTCATACGAATGCCGTGCACACCCGATACGGTAGCATGAGAAGGGAAGGTCTCCTCTGGGGCCTCCTACCCAGAAACAAGTCATCAAAGTCTGTGATTAAAGTTTCAGAGGAATTCAGATTGAGGCATGTACCATAGGATATCAGACAAATATTCCACAGGAAGGTCTAGTTCATGAAAAAAGGAAAGACCAGGAAATGATCATAGGCTGGGGGAAGCTATGGAGGCATGACAAAGAAATGGGGTGTAGCTCAGAGATGGAGTGCCCCTTGGTCCAATCCCAGTACTACAAAAAATAAAGAAAAAAGAAATAAAGGAGTGAAAGAAAACAGAAAGAAAAGCAAAGAGCACATTTGAGTCTAATGAGAAGAGGCCAATAATAAAGAAAAGAATGGCAGTATAAGAGCTGGGCGGTGGGAATGCCAGGGAGGTGTTGGTGCACTGTCCAGGAGCCGCTGAGAGGAGCTTAAAGAGAAGCATGTTCATGGTTTATGGTAATGGTGGTGTGATGGGTAATATGGATTGTCAACTCAACCAGATTAAGAGACACCTAGGATTATGGGACTTCGATTGTGTGGATGAGAGGACTGCCATGTAAAATGGCAGGCTGAGCCGGGCGAGGTGGCGTACGCTTGTAATCCCCGCGCTTGGGAGGTGGAGACAGGAGGATGGTGCTGGTTCGAAGCCAGCCTCGCTGGCTGTCTTAAGAGACGCTGTTTCCAAATAAAAATATAAAAAATGGGTCTGGGAGTGTAGCCGGGAGATAGAAGGGTTTCCAGGAACCCCAGTACCACTAAAAAAAAAAAAAAAAATGGCAGGCTGAGAGGAAGCCGTTGCTCTGGGTGTGAGCCGTACCATCCAATAGGCTGGGAGGCCTGATGGGACAAAGGGTGACCGAATGAAGAAGAGGGAAGGCAAACTCAGTTCTTCCCAGGTGGCAGTGCATCTGCTCTACCTGGGGACGTCAAACTTCAGCCCCTTTGCCTTTATGTAATTTTTTTCTTTTTTAAATATTTATTTATTTATTTATTCATTAGTAGTACTGGGAATTGAACTCAAGGGTGTTCTACCTCTGAGCTACACCCCCAGCCCTATTTTATTTTTATTTTAAAACAGAATCTTTCTAAATTGATGAAGGCCTCACTAAATTGCCGAGACGGTCTTGAACCTGTGATTCTTCTGTCTCGGTCGCCCAAGTACTGAGATTACTGTGTGCACCATCATGCCCTCTGCTTTTCTAACTGGATTCTCACCACAAGTCTCCAGGGAGTTTTCTGGTCTTTCCATCTTGGACTGAGACTTTGTCATTGTTTGCTCCTACTCTGAGACTCTAGCTCTTGGACCACTCTACCCGCTACTGTATCCTCTGGCTCTCCTGGTACAGACCGCCACGTAAAACTTCAGCACTTCTGAGTGTACACCAGCTGTATAACTCCCTTTGATAATGCAGATATCCTTTGAGTTCTCTTACTCTGGGGAACCTTAACTAATACAGGTAGGAAAAGCAGAGTATATCAGGATATACAGAGGTAGATTAGTTAGATTAGTGGGAGTCGTGTAAAACCTATTTCTTTTTCTTTTTTTTTTTTTTTTTTTTTTCTTTTTTCGTCCTGGGGATTGAGCCCAGAGGTGTTCTACCTCTGAGCTACACCCCAGCCCTACTTTATTATTTTACTTAAAAATAGGGCCTCACTAAGTAACCAAGGGCCTCTCTAAGTTGCTGAGGCTGTTCTCAAACCTGTGATATTCCTATCTCAGCCTCCCAAGTAATGGGATTACAGGCATGCACCATCTAGCTAAAATCTATTTTACTGCCTTTCATTTCTCAGTGAAAGAAAATGCAAGACCATCAGCTGAAATGGAGTCTGCGGGAGTTTGGGGATGAAGGGACAACATAATCACCTCGAAGGGAGGAGAGTGAGGAGATCAGGAGCTGTGGCAGGCTTCCCTTGCAGCACCGGGGCCCTTGGGCTGTGAAGGAGCTGGAAGTAGGAGCAGTCACTGTGGCTGTGTCTTTTCCTCCAGCCCCGCTTAGAAGCACAGGAGCAGGTAAGATAAGAGCAGAGTTGGGTGTGAGCAGACTGAGGCTTTGCAAGGGAAGACAAAGAGGTCCAGAGGAGCAGGAGGTGCGGCTTGCTGGCTATAACCAAAGTGCTTTCCACTTCTGTTTTGCCTTATGAAATATTCAGTATAAATAGTCTCCAGTTTTATCTTTTGTTGCCATGATGAAAGCAACAATAATAATTGCAATTTGGAAGGGTGTGGACATCATCCAGATATGTTTCTAATACATTATTAAAGAAAAGTAGAGTACAGAATTGGACCTGTCTTAGGATAATGATGAAAATACATGAACAAATACAGATTAAGAGAGAAATGAAAATGGTTTGGTTCACTTAATGATGGGTTTTTCATTTTATTTATGTCCACTTTGGGTCATTAAATATTAATCAAACATCTACCAAGGCTTTAAATTATGCTATAGCCAAAGAGCACCAAAAAGGGGAGGAGGGGAGAAGGCAGAGGAAGAAAGAGGAGAATGAGAAGGTGACAAAGAAGCAGAAGTTATATTCTTTTCCTTTCTTTCCTTTTTTTTTTTTTTTTTTTTTTTTTGGTGGTACTGGGGTTCCTGGAAACCCTTCTACCTCCGGGCTACACTCCCAGACACCTATTTTTTATATATTTATTTGGAAGCAGGGTCTCTTAAGCCAGCAGGGCTGGCTTTGAACCTGCGTGATCCTCCTGTCTCCGCCTCCCAAGCAGGGGGATTACAAGCATGGGCCACCACGCCCAGCAGAAGTTATATTCTTTTATTAAAATAAAAGTAGGCCGGGCGTGGTGGCGCACGCTGTTTCAAAAATATAAAATAGGTCTGGGAGTGTAGCCTGGAGGAAGAAGGGCTTCCAGGAACCCCAGTACCACCAAAAAAAAAAATAATAATAATAATAAAATAAAATAAAATAAAAGTAGGAGCCGGGTGTGGTGACGCATGTTTGTAATCCCTGCACTTGGGAGGCGGAGACAGAAGGATTCCGCTGGTTCAAAGCCAGCCTCGCTGGCTTAAGAGAACCTGTTTCCAAATAAAATTATAAACTAGGTCTGGGAGTATAGCCTGGAGATAGAAGGGTTTCTAGGAACCCCAGTACCACCAAAAAATAAAATAAAATAAAACAAAATAAAATAAAATAAAAATAAAAGTAGGAGCCAACAATGGAAGTACATACCTGTAATCCCAGAATTTGGGAGGCTAAGATAAAAGAATCAGGAATCTGAAACCAGCCTCTGCAACTTAGTGAGACGCTCAGCAACTTAGCAAGACCCTTTTTCAAAATAAAAAAGGCTAGGGGTATAGCCCAGAGGTAGAATGCCCCTGGGTTTAATCCCCAGTACCAATAAAATAAAATATTATAAAAAATTATTTTTGCCCGGGTATAGTGGCACACCCTTGTAATCCAGCACTGGGGAGGCAGAGACTGAAGGATTGCAGTTAGCAGACAGCCTCAGCTATTTAGCAAGGCACTTGACAACTGAGTGAGACCCTGTTTCAAAAATAAAAGGACTAAAAAATAGGGATGGAAGTGTAGCTTGGAGATACCATGCCCCTGGGTTCCATCCCCTGTACTGCAGGGGAAAAAAGAAATTGTTCTTTTTCTTAAAAACTTATAAACCAGGCATGGTGTCACGTGTTTGTAATCCCAATACTTGGGAGGCTGAGACAGGAGGATCGCGCAGGTTCAAAGCCAGCCTTAGCTACTTAGTGAGGCTCTCAGCAACTTAGTGAGACCCTGTTTCCAAATAAAATAGAAAATAGGTCTGTGAGTATAGCCCAGAAGTAGAAAGCCTCTGGGTTCCATCCCCAGCAACACACACACACACACACACACACACACACACACACACACACAGAGAGAGAGAGAAACTTATAGACTAAGAAAGACATTGCTATGTTTTTGTTTGCACCACAAATCATTATATTACCATCAATGCAATAAATAGGATATCTCTTTAACATACTGCATTAGTTCATATTCTAAGTGGCAGAAATCTACTAATATTAACTAAAGCAGAGTCTGATTGTAAGGGCTAGGTCACAGAACCCAAGGGGAAGAAACAGTGGGACCCCAGGAGCACACTGGACACACAATCAGTTCTCCCTCCTCTCTACTCTGCTGTGTGCCTCATTCCTCTCTTATGATGCACCGGCTTCTTCTCCTCTTCAGTTCACATGGTGAAAAAATATGGCCTCAAATAGCTTTATTTGTAACTTGTCTGACCATTGGAAAAAGAATCCTTACACTCCTCTCTCTCTCTCTCTCTCTCTCTCTCTCTCTCTCTCTCTCTCTCTCTCTCTTCTCTCTCTCTCTCTCTCTCTCTCTCTCTCTCTCTCTCTCTCTCTCTCCTCTTCCTTCCTCTTTCCCTCCCTCCTCCCCTCCTCACTCTCTCCCTTTCTCCTGCCCAGAATTTCCAGGTTGAGTCACACGCTCATTACTGAGCTAAAGAAATAGTGAAAGCGTGTGTTAGTTGGCTTTCTGTCACTGTGACAAAATACCTGAGAAAAACAACCTAAAGGATGAAAGATTTGTTTTGACTGATGGTTTCAGAGGTTTCAGTCCATGGTCAGCAGACTCCATGGCTTTTAGACCTATGGCAAGGCAGAAACATCATGGCACAAGGGTGTGACGGGGAGAGCTGTTCAACTCACGGCGCCAAGAAGCAGAGTGAGAGAGACAGAGAAAGAGGATGAAGACAAAATAAACCCTTCCAAAGCATACTCCAGTGACCCACTTCCTCACAGCTGGGTCCCATCTCCCCGCAGCTCATTCAGCTATGACCTCACCAATGGATTCATCCGTCGATGAGGTTAGCACCCTCATGATCCAGCCAATTCCTGAAAGCTCCTCACTAGGGATCAAGCCTTCAACAAACGAGTCTTTGGGAATTCCAAATTCCAGATTTGAACTTCAACAAAATGTCTAAGAAAGGGATTTGGGCCAAGTTTGTGTCATGGGGTAATCTCTGAACTAAGCAAGGTGGTCAAAGGGCTGTGTTATATTTTCAAAACATGGCTGCTAAGAATCTTACTACGGCCAGAATTTGGATTGAAAGGAGAGGCCATTCTCACAACAGGGCTATCACCTAGCAGGTGTCTGACACATCCCTTCTCTTTTCTACCTAGAACATGCACATCCTCTTCTGCTGCACATAAAATTACAAAAATGACCTTATCAAATGTAGCACACTATCTTCTCCCCTAGGGTAAAATCACACCCCTCTGCTACACATATTTCATAGAGCCATTATCCTTCATTCAGGATCTTTATATAATATCCATTATTTCTTTAGGCAATCTCAATCTGGTCTAGATGAGGCACTTCCTGATTTTTCACCTGGTAAACAACATGGTAAATATAACAAACCACTACCCAATAAACGGTGGTAGACAAAAACTACAAGAAACTAATGAAGCACCGGCCCCAAATATACATCTCACCTTTTTTTGTTATATATAATAAAGTAGGTGAAATGAATGTTGTATTTTTCTTGGTTACAAATAAGTTCCATTTGAAGGAACTACATTTAATAATACTCTGTAGCACAAATTTTTCCATCGTCTTTAGAATCATGGATCTGATAAATGGTACTCAAGGAACATAGTCGTGTCCATAGCTTGTTTCTTAGCAGAATCTTAGGTATCTTCCTGCTGCTGTTATATCTAGTAAGGACCTCAGTTAGGGGCCACACATCAGAAACTGGATCATACTGTGGAGTAACAAGGTGGATTTCCCTTCAAGCTACATCAAAATATTGTTTCTGTCACCTAAAGTTCTATCTGGATTCAGATACATCATTTGGTCCCATAGAAGACCTAACAGAATAAGCTTTAGTGGGTCCCAGGTCCTCCAAGGCTTCTGTTTTCTGTCAGACTCTCCATCTTCCCAGTAAGAACCTCAATCTTGCTTTGAGGGATGCAGTAGAGAACGCAGCTGTTATTACTTACTCAGATATATCATTTTTTGCCCATAAACAGAATCACTTGACTAGCTTTTGCAGAAAAGATGTTCATCCTTGCTAGGCCTCTATTTTGTCACTCTATGTCTACTTTTACCCAAGCCCCTAGGACTGAAGCTCACCACTAATTGCAATACTGCCCCAAGGATGCAGAATACAGCCTTGTTACCTCCAGTTGAAATTGTCTCTTGAGTAAAATTCCATTGTGTGTATATATACCATTTTTTCTTTAAACATTCATCTGTTGACAGATATCTGGGTTGGTTTCATAATTTAGCTACTGTGAACTGTGCACCAGTAAACAGGGATATGTGTATATCTTTATATACACACACACACATTATATATATATATATATATATATATATATATATATATATATATATATATCTTTATATATTCTGACTTTAATTCTTCTGAAAAGATAATGATTAGTGGCTTAGCTGGACCATATAGTGGTTCCATTTCTAGTCTTTTGAAGAACCTTCATACTAATCTCCATAGTGGTTGTACTAATTTACAAAACCATCAAGATTGTACAAGAATTCCCATTTCCCCACATTCTTGCCAGCATTTATTATTATTTGTACTCTTATTGAGAGCCATTCTAATTGAAGTTAGATGGGTTCTCAGTGTACTTTTGATTTGCATTGATTAGTAATGCTTAACTTTTTAACGTATTTATTGGTCATTGTATTTCTTTTTTGAGTTTTGTACTTACAGTGCACACTTCCCAGCGCCAGGTTCTTTACTAATCAAGATTCTATTAGTCTTATTTGAAAGATGTCCTATCAAAAGCCTTAAGAAAAATGGCTATAAAGGTGAGGAATTATTGTCAGAGAAGTAACTCAATTTCAATAACGAACTAACATCAGTGTTTCAATATTAACCAAACTTCTGTCTCCCATATTTACCCCTCTAGTCTGCCTGAAGAATGGTTTTCTATATTTTTCAGGAAACATGGCAGCAAATGTGGCTGCCAAGAGATTCTGAGTTGAAACATCACTGGTCCATGAGAATAAAGGAAAAACAGCTCTTTCTCAGCCCCCGTTGATCACATGGATCAACAATAGTTAGAGAGCCCAGCTCAGGCCTAATAAATGTGGCTAGAGAATTCTGCCATGCTAATCATGGCGAATAAAAAAAGGAGGGCGTGTATGTGGTCAATAAACAATAAAACTGTATTTCAACATATTTAGGTAACTTAAATGAAAAAATTCCTAGAAAGGCTCAAACTACCCAAACCAATTCATGAAGAAAAAGAAAATCTGAACAAAACTATAACAAGTAAAGAGGCGGAATTAGTTATTTTAAAACTTTTTACAAAGCCAGGCATGGTGGTGCATGCTTGTAATTCCAGCATTCGGGAGGCTGAGACAGGAGGATCATGGTTCGCTGACAGCCTCAGCTACTTAGTGAGGTCCTCTGCAACTTAGTGAGACCCTGTTTCAAAACAAAGAATAAAAAATAGGGCAAGGGGTGTAGCTCGAAGGTCAAATGCCTCTGGGTTCCATCCCCAAACCTGCCAAAAAAAAAAAAAAAAAAAAAAAAGGTTCAGGTCTAGCTGGGCGTGGTGATGTGCCCTTGTAATCCCAGTACTTGAGAGAGTGAGACAGGAGGATCACAGGTTCGAAGCCAGCCTCAGCTACTTGGTGAGACCCTCTGCAACTTAGTGAAACCCTGTTTCAAAATAAAGAATAAAAATGGGGCCGGGGTGTTGCTCAGGGGTAGAATGCCCCTAGGTTCAATCCCTAGTGCTGCAAGAAAAAAGAAAAAGTTCAGGTCCAGATGATCTCACTGAGTGATTCTTCCAAGTACATAAGGAATCATTGATTTCAATTGCTCAGAGATGTTTTCCCAAAAAGAAAGAAAAGAAATCACTTTTCTACTCAATCTATGAAGCCAGCATTACCCTGATGTCAAAGTCAAATAATGGCAGCATAAGAAAATAAAATTACAGACTGATGTCAACTCCATTATAATCTCATAGGACTATTATCATATATACAGTCTATATTGATTGAAATGTTGCTATGTGGCACAAAACTGCACAGAAAAATCCCAATAAGTTCACTAAACAACCATTAGAACTAATTATCAATGTCATCAAAGTTGCTAGACACAGGGTTAATATACAAAAATCAATAGTATTTCTATATGCTAGCAAAAAACAATCTGGTGCCAAAAATACATTTCTTAGGAATAAATTTTAAAGGAAGTGAAAACTATGAAAAATGAAAAATATTATTGAAATAAAGGCCTAAATAAATAGACCTAATATTTCATGCCATATTAGGTGGGTCATAAGGATATCGTTAAGATGACAATACTTCCCAAATGTGCCTGCAAAGCTGAACCAATCCCTATCAACATCCCAGCTGGCTTTTTTTCCCCAGAAATTCACAAGCTAACTCTAAAATTCACTTGGAAATATAGAGGATCCAGAGCAGCCAAAATATGCTTGAAAAAAATAAAGTTGAAAGCCTCATGCTTTCTGATTTCAAATTTTAATAGAGTCAGGTGTGTTGGCACACACCTGTAATTTCAGTACTTGGGAGGCTTAGACAGGGGAATCACAAGTTTGAGACCAGCCTCAGCAATTTATCGAGACTCTCAGCAACTTATTTCCAAACAAAAAAATAATATAGGGTCAGAGGTGTATCTCAGAGACAGAATTCTCCCCTGGGTTCAATCCCCAAAACCACACACACACAAAAGAAGCCAATACAAAGTTATAGTAAATGAGACAGTATGGCTGTGGCATAAAGATAAACATATAGATCGATGGGATAGAATCAGAGTCCACATCCTTAGGGCCAGTTAATTTTCAGAGTGGTGTCAAAACAATTCAATAAGGAAATAAAATTATTTTCAAAAAATGATACTGGACAATTGGATATATAAATACCAAAGAATGAAGTCGGTCTCTTTTCCTCTCACCGTAACAGAAACTTCAAACGGATTGCATACCTAAATGCAAAGGTGGAAACTATAAAAATTTACAAGAAAATGTAAATGCAAATCTCGTGATCTTGGGTCAAGGCCAAGTCTTCATGGACATGGAATCAAAGCACAAGCAAAAAAAAAAAAAAAAAGATGAAGGTGGTATTCTGAAGGGGCAAATTAAACCAAGAAAGTAAAATGACATATATTGAGTGAGGGGAACACTGATGAAAGAAAAAAGAAAAGACAAATAAAATAAATTAAAAAGATATTCCATGTTCATGGATTAGAATAATTAATATTGTTAAAAGGTCTATACCACCTAAACAATCTACAGGTTCAGTGCAATCTCTATCAAAATCCCAATGTTATTTTCCACAGAAGAAGAAAAATCAGTCCTTAAATCAATATGGAGTCACAAAAGAACCAATTATCCAAAACAATCTTGGACAAAAAAGAGGGGAGCTAGAGGCATCACACTCCCTGATTTAAAAAATATTATAAAGCTACTATAATTAAAACAGCATGGTATTGACATAAGAACATATATATTAACCAATGAAACAGGAGAGGAAGCCAATAAATAAACCTATGTATTTATGGTCAAGGGGTTAATGACAAAGTTACCAAGTCTACACAGTGAGGAAAGGACAACCTCTTCAGTAAACAGTGCTAGAAAATTGGTTATCCACATACAGAAGAATGCAACTGAATCCTTAGCTTGCATCATGAACAAAAATCAACTCAAAATGAACTAAAAACAAACCTAAGACCCGAAACATTAAAATTACTAAAAGAAAGCAAAGGAAAAGCTCCAAAATATTGTAGTAAGAGTGGGGTTTCACCGGGCATGGTGGTGCACGCTTGTAATCCCCGCTCTTGGGAGGCAGAGACAGGAGGATCGCGCAGGTTCAAAGCCAGCCGCGCGCGCTGGCTTAGGAGACCCTGTTTCCAAATAAAATTATAAAATTGGTCTGGGAGTGTAGCCCGGAGGTAGAAGGGCTCCAGGAACCCCAGTACCACCAAAAAAAAGAGTGGGGTTTTTTTTCAGATATGACCCTAAACGCTCAGGAAATGAGACTTTTTTTTTTTTTTTTTGCGGGTCTAGGGGTGGAATCCAGAGGCATTCGACCTCTGAGCTACAGCCCCTGCCCTATTTTTTATTCTTTATTTTGAAACCGGGTCTCACTAAGTTGCAGAGGGCCTCACTAAGTAGCTGAGACTGTCCGTGAACCGCGATCCTCCTGTCTCAGCCTCCCGAATGCTGGGATGACAAGCGTGAGCCACCACGCCCAGCCGGAAATGAAATTAAAAATAAACAAATGGGACTGCATCGAACTGATAAGCAAAGACAAGGACTCTGTGTTCTCTCACAAATGTAGAAACTGAAATGAGTTGACCTGGAGTGGGAAGTAATTGCCAGAGATTGGAAAGGGCTGGGAGGTGGAGGTGGGAGAGGGAGGCTGCTGTGTGCATGCATGGAAATGTCATACTGAACCCCATTGACACATAGAGTTAACATGCCTTAATAAAAATTAAAACACAAAAGTAAAAGCCTTTTGCACAGCAAAAGAAACAATGAACAAGGTGAAGGGACAACCCACAAAGTGGGAGAAAACACTTGAAAACCATACGTCTGATAAGGGGCTAATAGCCAAAATACAGAAGGCACTCAAACCACTCAATAGCAAGAAAACAAATAACTCAATTTAAAAATAGCCCAAGTGCCAGGTGCAGTGGCACGGGCCTGTAGCCCAGTACTTGAGCTGAGACAGGAGGATTGCAAGTTCAAGGCCATCCTCAGCAACTTTATGAGACCCTTGTTTCAAAATAAAAAATAAAAAGGGCTGAGTGTGTAGCCCAGTGATGGAGAGACTGGCTTCAACCCCCAGTATCACAAAAAGGGGGCAGAGAAGCTGCCTGAACAGACAATTCTCAAAATACATATGAGCCAAGCATGGTGGCACACACCTGTAATCCCAGTACTTGGGAGGCTGAGACATGAAGCCAGTCTCATCATAGTAAAACTTGTAGCAATCTAGCAGGACCCTGTTTCCAGAAAGAAAAAAAAAACATAAAAAGTTCAGGGGAATAGCTCAGAAGTAGAATGGTTCTGAGTAAAATCCCCAACACACACACACACACACACACACACACACACACACACACCAAAATAAAAAAAAGCATATTAATAACCAAAAGGTTGCGGGGGAGGTAATTCTCAGTATCACTAATCACTAAAGAGATGCAAATTAAAATTACAATAAGATATCACCTCACATCAAAGACTTTTATCAAAAGATGGAAGATAGCAAGTGTTGATGAGGATTCTGAGAAAAGGGACCTTTATAGGCTGTTGTTGAGAATGTAATTAGTACAGTCATTATGGAAAAGAGTATGGAAATTCCTCAAATGTCCAAGACTAATCTCACTTCTGGAAATGTAGCAAAAAAACTGAAGTCAATAAGCAGAAGATCTATCTTCGCTCCTATGTTCATGGAGGCATTACTCACACATGACCTAGATATAGAATCAACTCACACGTCCATCGGTAGATGAATGGGTGCTCTACCATAAATGGTGCTAGAAAAGATTTAAATGTTTGTAAATATCAAATCTATACAATGAGATTTTATCTTAGAAAGAAATCCTGTCATTTGTGACAATAGGGGTGATGCTGGAGGACATTCTGCTAAGTGAAATAAGCCAGGCACAGAAAGAGCAAATATCACATGATCTAACCTGAATGTAGAATCTATTTTTTTTTTTTTTTTGGTGGTACTGTAGGTGGAACCCAGGGGCTTTCTACCCTCGGGTTATACTCCCAGACCTGTTTTTTATATTTTATTTGGAAACAGGGTCTCACTAAGTTGCTGAGAGCCTCACTAAGTAGTGAGGCTGGCTTCGAACCTGCGCGATCCTCCTGTCTCAGCCTCCCAAGCGCGGGGATTACAAGCGTGCGCCACCACGCCCGGCTAAATGTAGAATCTAAAATAGTCAATTCATAGAGGTAAAGAGTGGAATGGTGGTTACCAGGCACTGGGGCACGGGTGGAGGTAGAGGAGAATGGGGGATTATTAATCAAAGGGTATACAGGAGGAATAAATCTCAGACATCTGACCACAAATTTGGATTATTTTTTCCTTTTTTGGTACTAGGGATCAAACCAAGGGGCATTCTACCTCCAAGCCACGCCTCCAGCCCCTTTTGTTTTTTATTTTGAAACAAGGTCTCAGCTAAATTGCCCAGGCTGGACTCAAACAGGCAATCCTCCTGTCTCAGCCTCCCAAGTACTGAGATTACAGGTGTGTGCTTAAGTGAAACCCCAAAAGCTCATGTGCTGAAGATTGGTCTGTGATGCAACAGAGCTCAGAGGTGGGGCCTTCGAGAGGCGACTAGACCATGAGGCTCTAACCAGAGAGATGCATTCATCCATCTACGAATTCACAGCTTACTGGGTTTGGAGGGAGAAACTTTATTATAAAGATGAACTTTTAAGCCAGGCCTGGTGGGACATTCTTGTAATCCCAGCATTTGGGAGGCTGAGACTGGAGGATTGAGGTTTGAGGCCAGCCTCAGCTACTTAGCAAGGCCCTTTGAAACTCAGTGAGACCCTGTTTCAAAGATAAAGACTAAAAAACAGCCAGGCGTGGTGGCGCACACTTGTAATCCCCGCGCTTGGGAGGCTGAGACAGGAGGATCGCACGGGTTCAAAGCCAGCCTCAGCTACTTAGTGAGGCTCTCAGCAACTTAGTGAGACCCTGTTTCAAAATAAAATATAAAATAGGTCTGGGAGCATAGCCCAGAGGTAGGAAGCCTCTGGGTTTCACCCCCAGTAACACCAAAAAAAAAAAAAAAAAAGACTAAAAAAAAATAGGGCTGGGGTGTAGCTCAGAGATACAACGCCCCTGGGTTCCATTCCCAGTACCGCAAAAACATTTCCAGTCTCTCTCCCTCTCTTCCTCCCTCTCTCCTTCCCTCCCTCCATCTCTCTCTCCCTCTGTCTCTATCTCTCCCTCCCTCTACCCTTCTCTCTCTCTCTCCATGGTAAAATAAGCAGCCTTGCTCTACCAATGCTCCCACCACGCTATTCCACCTCACCACCACACTAAAACAAAGGGCCAAGTAACCAAGAACTGGAACTCTGACTGTGAGCTAAAATAAACCTTTCCTCCTTTTAATTAATTAGTTTATTTATTTATTTGGTACTGGGAATGGAACACAAGGGCCTTCTACCTCTGGGTTACATTCCCAGACCTATTTATTTATTTATACTTTATTTTGGAAACAAGGTCTCACTAATTGCTGAGAGCCCAGCTGACTTTCCTCCTTTAAGTTGTTTATCTCAGGTGTTCATGTTGTCACAGTGAAAGAAAGCTGACTCAGACAGTAAGTGAGGTGATAATTATGTCAACTAGCTTGATTTAATCTTTTCACTTGGTGTACAAGTATCAAAACATCACAACTGACCACACAATATGGCCGATTATAATCTATATATATTAAAATAATATCACTTTAAATACAAAAATATACTTCATAAAAATAAAGCAAAATTAAAAATTAAAGTGTTATGGGGAGAGATGATAGAGGAAACAAGAACCGCAAGTTATTGACTCTGGGTGTTAGAAACAAGGGAATTTGTTGTATTGTCTCTAGTGTTTTTTCAGTTTTTTCATATTAATGATTTTTAGAATTCAAGTATAATGTAATAAATTTTAAAATATTTTTAAATATTTGTACTTTAATAGGCATCATTGAGAAGTTGAAAAGATAATCCATATAATAGAAGATATTTATGTTATACATCTGATAGAATTAAATACAAAGTACATAAAAAAATCTTGCTGATTATTAATAAATTTGTGTGTGTGTGTGTGTGGGTCTGGGGATGGAACCCAGGAGCATGTGACCTCCAAGCCACACCCCCTGCCCTATTTTTATTCTTTATTTTGAAACAGGGTCTCACTAAGTTGCAAAGGGCCTCACTAAGTAGCTGAGGCTGTCCGCGAACCGCGATCCTGCAGTATCAGCCTCCCAAAAGCTGGGATTACAAGCATGTGCCACCACACCTGGCTTTAATAAAAAAATTTTAATGAGCAAAGGATCTGAATGGATAGTTTTCCAAAAATAGACAAATGGCCAACATGTACATGCTTATAGAAGCATTCAAAATAGTCAAAAAATTTAAACCCAAATGTCCATTGACTAATAAATAGATAAAATATAATATCTTCATACAATGAGTGAAAGGTTGGGTCCCTCCCTTCCCCAGTGGGACCTCGCACTGAGGACAGGAGGCGGAACCTGGGAAGCCAGAAGCGGAGACTTTGCCAGACTCCAGATGTCGCAAGACTCCAGACATTGCGAGAATCCAGACATCGCAGGGCAGACTCCTGATGCCACTAGACTCCAGATGCCGTGAGGGAACCGGCATTCCCATGCCGCTAGCCTCACTCCAAGACCCAGGCTACATAAAGACCCTCACTACCTCTCTGCAGCGTAACTCTGCCGTCTGTGACTCTACTGACCGTGATTTTGTGACCATGACTCTGCTGCCCGATCATCAGTCTGCTCCCCATCGGTCAGCGGACTTTGCCTAAAGGTGCCAGTAAATTAAAGAGGCTTGGTCTCACACAATAACTTAGCTGGGTTTTGCCTCCTTTGCGACCCCCAACTCAATTTTAACATTACATCTGGTGCCCAAACCTGCCAAACCCAAGAGGATTTTTTTCTTTTTTTTCTTGTTGTTTTACCCCTCCCGGAGCCCCAGACTCTCTGACCTTTAATTGGACCTACTGCTTTCTTTCAGACAGGGTAAGTTCCTTTCCCTTACCCTCGTCGGCGGGTCCTGGCCTCTTGCCTCCAGCTTCTCTGTTTGTCCAAATGCTCAGCCACGTGAGAGTTGCCTCCTGATGACCAGGTCGTCCTCCATCCTTGAGAAGGGAGTGGAGAAATCTCTCCTGTCCTCTTGGTTCCTCGGGCCCTGAGAAGGGAGTAGAGACGTCCCTCCTGTCCTTGGCCCCCATTCGCAGATGTTAATTAGGATAATCAGGGATGCCTATTTCGTGTTGTTCTTTGTATGTGTTCTTTGTTCTTGCCCACAAACCAGACATAAGAAGCCAAAATTCCAAAATAGTGGGTCACTGTGGCCCCAAAGCAGAACTTTGGATTTTAATATCTTGACCAATTTCAGCAACTTTTGTAAGTGATCTGTTGTCCAGGACTTCTTTTTCCTGTGCTCCCATACCTCCAACCCCTCTCCTCCATCAGCCGCCATCTTCCCAGCAGCCACCATTTTCTAACTCTGCGAGGTCACAGTCACATCCTTGTGGCATTACAGTGGCCTTCTTGACCCATCGTGATGGCATGCAGTCGTGACCCTCTGATGTTACACAGTCACCATCTTGGTCGTCCCACTGTAGCAGCACACAGTCGCCATCTTGTGACCCTGCCTGGTTATAGGTGCCATTTTCTGATTTCACCCTGGTTCCTCATATCTATTCCTCCCTCTCCGATCTCAACCCGACATCGGATCCTCTTCTGATGGCCTCTTATCCTAACCAGCTCCTTCCCCCCTCCCCATCATCCTTCCTTAAGGGACCCTCAGACTCCTATTTGAGATTTGGTGAACATGGCACTTAAAGTCTTTAATTCCCAAAAGGAAAGCCGGGCGTGGTGGCTCACGCTTGTAATCCCAGCATTCAGGAGGCTGAGACCTGGAGGATCGCGGTTCGCGGACAGCCTCAGCTACTTACTGAGGCCCTCTGCAACTCAGTGAGACCCGGTTTCAAAATAAAAAATAAAAAAATAGGGCAGGGGGTGTAGCTCAGAGGTCAAATGCCCCTGGGTTCCATCCCCAGACCCGCAAAAAAAAAAAAGTAATAATAATAATAATTCCCAAAAGGAACAGGCTGAAAGGAAGCATACAATCCAATTCCGCCAAAAGGCAGATATGCAAGCCCATGCCACAGCAGCCCTGGGGCCGGTGGGTCAGCCCTCTGGGTGACGAGTGCCACCCAGGGGTGGAGGTCAGCAACAACAATTATCTCCAGGAGCTGCTTTAAGTGCGGCAAGACCATGCTTACTAAACAGACCATGCCCAGCGTGTGGTCGGGAGGACCCTTGGAAAAGCAGTGAGCCCCAGGGGCACCGACACAGGGGACCACCCTTCCAGACAAGGCCCTGCTGCTGGCCCTACTCAGGGTGGCCAAAGAACGACAGCTCCTGGACTCTTCAACCTCGATCATCCTTGCCGAGCCCAGAGTAACTCTCAAGGTAGCGAATAAGCCAATCGTGCTCTCTCACAAAAAACTAAAATATCTTCTTCCTGTGGTCAATACCCTAACAGGTTGGGTAAGGTAAAGCACAAGACAGCCAACATGATGGCCAATGCTCTATGCTCAGACATCGTCCTTCAGTTTGGACTCCCCAATTCCTTACAGTCTGATAATGGACCAGCTTTTATTTCTAAGGTTACTCAACAGGTGGCAGAGGCCCTTGGCATTTCTTGGAAGCTCCACATCCCATATCATCCATAGTCATGAGGAAAGCAGGCCACCTGTTTATGTCTGGAAATTCACCTTGCAGGAGACCTAGTTGCTCCTTCCATAAAATGTTGAACCAACCACAGGGTGGGATTAGCACAGTGCTCTCCCTCTCTGGATGCCAGACAGCCATAAGTATTAAACTCTCTAAAATCTGTTGCTGATGTTCCTGACCTAATAGCATGTTTTCCATTTGACCAGACTGACCCGTACTTCTCCACTGCTAAAAAGGGTGGTGTGTGTCTCTTTCTCAGGGAAAAAATGCTGCTATTACATTAATGAATCTGGTCTAATGGAAGAAAATGTCTAAACTCTGACCAGGTTAAGCAAGAATCTAAAAGCATGATATTGACAGTCTACCTCATATCTGGAAGGGTTCCCAGGCTCCTTCCTCTCCTGGCAAGGGCCAGTAGCTGCTGGACTCCTTCCCTTCCTGGAACCCATTCTTACAATTTGCCTTTTTTTTTTCTCTTCTTTTCTTTTCTTTTTTCTTTCTTTCTTTTTTTTTTTTTTTTGTGGTACTGGGGTTCCTGGAAACCCTTCTACCTCTGGGCTACAATCCCAGACCTATTTTATATTTTTGTTTGGAAAAAGGGTCTCTTAAGCCAGCGTGGCTGTCTTTGAACCTACCCGATCCTCCTGTCTCCATCTCCCAAGTGCGGAGATTACAAGCGTGAGCCACCATGCCCAGCTGCCTTTTCTTTTTAATAGCACCTTGTCTGCTAAAGTTTATTCAAATGTGCATTACTGAACTGTCCAGGGAAAACTTTAATCAACTCCTGCAGGCATACTTCCACCTGCCTACTTCCAAATGACCCAACCTCTCCTGGCCAAAGGGCCCCCTATGACATCCCCTCTGACAGCAGGAAGTAGTTATTGACTCACCCAATATCACCAAAAGGCTGGGGTGATAGGTCGGGTCCCTCCCTTCCCCATTTGGACCCCACAGCAGAGACAGGAAGCGAAACCTGGGAAGCCAGAAGCAGAGATGTCGCAAGACTCCAGAGGTCATGAGACTCCAGACACTGCGAGACTGCGAGAGTCCAGATGTTGTGAGAGGACCAGCATTCCCATGTCACTAGCCCCACCCCAAGACCCCAGCTACATAAATACCCTCACTTCCTCTCTGCAGCGTGACTCTGCTGACTGTGACTCTGCTGAACGATCATTGGACCCTTCCCCCATGGTCAGGAGATCTCGCCCAAAGGTGACAGTTAATTAAAGATAGTAAAGATAGGAACAAACTCAAGGTAAAGGGCTGGAGCAAGGTAATCCATGCTAACGGAACTCAAAGGCAAGCAGAAGTAGCAACTATGATATCAGAAAAGTTAGACTTCAAACCCAAATTTATTAAAAGAGACAAAGAAGGTCATATTTTACTAGTAAAAGGAATAATCCAGCAAGAGGAAATAACAATAATCAACATCTATGCCCCAAACATAGGTGTAGCTACTTTCATAATTCAAACTCTTTGTGACATGAAGTCACACATAAATCCCAATACAATACTGGGAGACTTCAACACACCTCTCACAACACTAGACCGATCTTCCAAACAAAAGGTCAGTAAAGATGCCTCAGAACTAAAGAACACCATTAATCAAATGGACCTGTTGGGCACATATAGAATATTTCACCCAACTACAGTGGAGTTTACATTTTTCTCAGCTGCTCATGGAACCTTCTCCAAAATAGATCACATCCTGGGACACAAAATGAGCACTAGCAAATTCAAAAAATGTTACATACTTCCCTGTGTCATTTCAGACCATAATGGAATGAAACTAGAGATCAACTATAAGAAGACCCAGAGAAACCACATAAACATGTGGAGACTGAACACCACACTTCTGAATGAAGAATGGGTCATAGAAGACATAAGAGGTGAAATCAAGAAATTTCTAGAAACAAATGGAAATAAAGACACAACATATCAAAACCTCTGGGACACTTTGAAGGCAGTAGTAAGAGGAAAATTTATAGCACTGAGTGCTCACATAAAAAAAACAGAAAATCTTCAAATAAATAACCTAATGGCACACCTCAAAGCCCTTGAAAAGCAGGAACAACTGAACCCCAAAGCCAGTAGAAGACAGAAATAAAATTAGAATTAAAATAAAATTAAAATTAAAATTAAATAAAATTAGAAATAAAATAAAATTGGAATTAAAATTAGAGCATAAATTAATTAAATAGAGAATAAATAATACAGAAAATCAACAAAACCAAAAGCTGGTTTCTTGAAAAAATTAACAAGATAGATAAACTACTATCCAACCTAACTAAAAAAAAAGAGAGAATCAACCCAAATTATGAAGATAAGAGATGAAAAAGAAGACATTACTACTGACACTGTAGAAATCCAGAGGATTATCAGAAACTACTCTGAAAAACTATACTCCAAAAAAATGGAAACTCTCGAGGAAATTGACAACTTCCTACATAAATACAACCTAAACTGAGTCAAGAAGATATAGAACACTTAAACCAACCAATAACGATCAAAGAGATTGAAACAGCAATAAAGAGCTTACCATCAAAGAAAAGCCCAGGACCAGATGGTTTTCCAAGTGAATTCTATAAAACCTTTATAGAAGAGCTAACCCCAATACTCCTCAAACTATTTCGTGAAATAGAAAAAACTGGGACTCTCCCAAATACATTCTATGAAGCCAACATCACACTAATACCCAAACCAAATAAAAACAGTTCAAGGAAGGAAAACTACAGGCCTATATGCCTGATGAACTTGGATGCAAAAATATTAAACAAAATACTAGCAACACTCATTCAAAACCACATAAAGAAAATCATACACTATGACCAGGTAGGGTTCATCCCAGGGATGCAAGTTTGGTTCAGCCAGGCATGGTGGCGCACGCTTGTAATCCCCATGCGTGGGAGGCAGAGACAGGAGGATCGCACAGGTTTGAAGCCAGCCACACGCGCTGGCTTAGGAGACCCTGTTTCCAAATAAAAATGTAAAAATAGGTCTGGGAGTGTAGCCCGAAGGTAGAAGGGCTTCCAGGAACCCCAGTACCACCAAAAAAAAAAAAAAAAAATCAATCCATGTAATTCCATGTAATTCATCATATAAACAGAATCAAAGACAAAAACCACATGATCATTTCAACAGACGCTGAAAAAGCATTTAATAAAATTCAACATCCATTTATGACACAAACACTGCAGAGAATTGGAATACAAGGAACATATCTCAGCATCATAAAGGCAATCTATAATAAGCCCACCACCCAACATCATATTAAATGGGGAAAAACTTCAAGAATTCCCCCTAAAAACAGGAATGAGACAAGAATGTCCATTATCACCACTTCTCTTCAATATAGTACTAGAGATTCTAGCTGGAGCAATACGGCAAGAAAAGGAAATCAAAGGAGTACAAATAGGAAAAGAAGAACTCAAACTTTCACTATTTGCAGATGACATGATACTATATTTAGAAAACCCAACAAACTGAACCAAAAGGCATATAGAACTGATCAACAAATTCAGCAAAGTGTCTGGATACAAAATCAATCTCAAAAAATCAGAAGCTTTTCTGTACACCAGCCATAAATCCCCTGAAAAAGAAATTCAGAAAACACTTCCACTCAGGATCTCCGAACCAAAAAAAAAAATACTTAGGAATAAACTTAACCAAGGAGGTAAAAGATCTCTACAAGAAAATTATAAAACACTGAAAAAAGAAATCGAAGAAGATCTCAGAGGATGGAAAGATCTTCCATGTTCATGGATTGGCAGAATAAATATCATTAAAATGGCCATCCTTCCAAAAGTGATCTACAGATTCAACGCAGTGCCCATTAAACTACCAAGATCATTCCTCACAGACATAGAAAATCCAGTCCTTAAATTTCTTTGGAATAACAAAAAGCCCAGAATAGTTAAGTAGTTCTCAGCAACAAAAAACATGCAGGAGAAATCACAATACCTGACTTTAAACTATACTACAAAGCTATTGTAATAAAAACAGCATGGTACTGGCACAAAAACAGACACATAGACCAATGGAGCAGAAGAGAAGACCCAGAAACAAGTCCTCACACTTTCAGCCAATTGATTTTTAACAAAGGGAAAAAAATCACTGGAGAAAAGACAGCCTCTTCAACAAATGGTGTTGGCAAAACTAGTTAACCATATGCAGAAAATTGGAAATTAATTCCACTTTCTCACCCTGCATAAGAGTCAATTCAAGATGGATCAAAGACTTGGAAATCAAACCAGAGACCTTGAAGCTCCTTGAAGAGGGCATAGGTCCAACACTGCAACACACAGGCACAGATAAACACTTTCTCAACAAGACCCCAAAGGCACAACAAATTCAAAGGCGAATCAATACGTGGGATTGCATGAAACTGAAGAGCTTCTGTTCAGCAAAGGAAACTGTCAAGAACCTCAACCAAAAGCCAACAGAATGGGAGAAGATTTTTGCCACCTACCCCTCCGATAGAGGACTAATATCTAGAATACACAGAGAATGCAAGAAACTCAACACTAAAAAAACAAATCATCCAATAACAAAATGAGCAAGCAAACTAGACACATCACAAAAGAAGAAATTCAAATGGCCAATAAATGCATGAAAAAATGCTCAACATCACTGGCAATCAGAGAGATGCAAATCAAAACTACCCTGAGATTTCACCTAACTCTAACTAGAATGGCAATCATTCAAAACACAAACAACAACAGATGCTGGCGAGGATGTGAAGAAGTGGGAACTCTAATACATTGTTGGTGGGATTGCAAATTAGTACAACCACTTTGGAAAACAATATGGAGAATCCTCAGAAGAATGGGAACAAATCTACCATTTGATCCAGCAATACCACTTCTGGGTATCTACCCAAAAGAAAGGAAACCAAACTACCAAAGTAATGCATGTGCATCTATGTTCATAGCTGCAAAATTCACCATTGCCAAACTATGGAACCAGCCAAGATGTCCATCAACAGATGAATGGATTACAAAACTGTGGGATATGTACACAATAGAATTTTACTCAGCCATTTAAAAAAACTCAATTACGTCATTTTCAGGGAAATGGATTGAACTGGAGGACATTATGCTAAGTGAGATTAGTCAGTCACAAAAAATAAGAAATCAGATGCTTTCCCTGATATGTGAAAGCTAAGGAGAAAAGGGCAATAGGAGGAACTCTAGATGAAAAAGAAAATCCTATAGAAGAGCAAACAAGACAACCTAAATGAGGGGATGGGAGGGGAGAAGGAAATTCTCTAAAACACACAATGTACTTAAACATATCGAAGTCAATCACTAAGCCAAGCAGGGGAAGGAGGGATGGGGAGGGAATGTGGTGGGAATTTATTGATAAATAAAAAAAGAAAAAAATTGCTATTCTTATTCTTCTACCAAAAAGGACATGCTGACTAAATTTCATTTTGGAAAACTTAAATGTTAAGAATTTAATACATCCTCTGACAACAGTGACCAGCTGTGTCCAAGTCCTACCACCAGAGGGCAGAAGAGAAGCCCTTTACAGCAATATCAGCAATTTTTTTAATTTTATTTATATGTGGAACATATTGAAAATGGTAGACATTTAGACTGTGCTTGGTGCCCTCTCTCCCCCACCTGGTTCCCTTACCCCCCACCAATGAGTGTCCAGGTTAACCAGGCTATATTCATATTTTTACACACATTCAGATGTAGCTCCTCCATTAATCAACCTCAGCCTTCTTCCTCTCCTCTCCTTCCATTCTAGCTTTGGTGAGGTTTCCCCTCCATTATCTGGAGTCCCTCTGGTATTACTCCTACTCCCTAGTTTGGGCATATTAGAGAAAAACCTATGTCCCTTCTCTTTCTGTGCTTGGCTGATCTCACTTAACATAATGTTCTCCAGGTCTTTCCATCTTCTTGGAAATGGCATGATTTTGTTCTTCTTTATAGCCGAATGGAATTCCATTGTGTGTATTTCCCATAATTTTTCAATCCATTCATCTGTTGATGGAGACCTAGATTGATTCCATATTTTGGCTATTACAAATTGTGCTGCTATGAACATAGGTATGCATATGTTAATGTAGGTCTCTGATTTCAACCCCTTTGGAAAAATACCCAGAAGTAGTAGAGCTGGATCATATGGTGGATCTACTCCCAGTTTTCTAAGGAATCTCCACACTGATCTCCATAGCGGCTGAACTAGTTTGCATTCCATTTTTAAAAGCAAAAGTTCTTTTTTAGTCAAACGTGGTGATGCACACCTGTAATCCCAGTACTCCAGAGGCTGAAACAGGAAGATTGCAGGATTGTGGCTAGCCTCAGCAAGTTAGCCAGATTCTCAGTAACTTAGTGAGACTATTTCCAAATAAAATATAAAACAGTGCTGTGGGTGTAACTCCAGAAGTAAAATATATCTGGGTTCAGTACCAGCATCACAGAAAGGTGGAGGGTTTATTATACTTTTTTCCAAAAACAAAGTGCATTTTTATCATTTTTATCAAAGTTTAATTTAAATTATGTTACCAAATCCATGGACAACTTTCAACTACTTCTAGCTGTCAGCAGCACTGGACAGTGGATGGCTCCCTTTCTCTTCCTTGGTCATCCATAAACTTCCACGATCCAGCTTCCCCTGCCTCTTCGGCCATGCCTCCTGAGTCTCCTTGGACAGAGTTCTTCTTCCAGGCCTCTGACCACAGGGACCCCACCATGGTGCTCTTGTCTTACCAAACAGCATCTCTGTTCATCTGGCATCTCAAACCAGAAGCCTTGGAGTCTGTATTAGTCAGTGTTACATCCCTATAACAAATACCTGAGATAATCAATATATCAAGAGAAAAGGAACCAGACCTTGGAATGGCAAGACTGATTAATTGGTTTTTGCTAATTCCATCCTTTAGCAGAGAGACAAGATGACCAACAGTGCTGGGTTTGTCTCCTCCGGTGACAGCTCCCTGCCCTGACTGTCCAGTGGCTCCTATCCCCATTCCCTTGGATTTTCCATGTACCTCTCTGCTTCTAGGTCTGTTCTCCTGCAGCCCGTGGGAACTATGGGCTCCTGCCAGCCTTCCCCTTTCCTCTGACTTGATTTCAGAAAGAACTTTGGCTTCATCTGGGCTGCAGGCAACCCAGAATACAGGGCCCGCCAGGGGCTCCAAGCAGAGGCTATGACCCAGTGCTTATAGAACTGTTCCAATATTCTACTAACTGGTACAGCCTGACGTTTGGAAATCAGCCTTGCGCCAGGCCTGTTATATGTGCACAAAGACCCATCCAAAAGAAAACACCTTAGACCATCAGCACAGGCTGCTTCAGGGAGAAGGGGGAGGGCATTCATCTTATGCTTAAACAAGTCCATGCCACTCGAATGCTTTACAGAGAACATATTCTACTCTTGTTTTTTTCTTCAACCTAGTAAGAATGGCAAAGGCTTGCTGCTTGCCTCAAGGTGGAACACCACCCTGGTTCTTAATAAATGACTAGCCTGGCATTGCTGTATAAAGTATGAAGCCTGGCACTTTTATTGTTCTTGCTCATGGCACTAGCAACAAATAAACAAGGGAAGGGAAAGTTTGGGCCCAGCTAGTAAACTGAACTTCAGCCAGTGCACAAGAGTTGTTGAAAAGGGCACTTGGAAATTCCCCTCTGCTACCTTTTCTCCCTCTCTCTGCAGCAGAGGTAGAATTCAAAGACCACAGGTCAGCCATGTTCAGGGTCTCCCTCCGTCTCTTCATGTGCTAGTCAGCTTTCTATCAATGACCAAACACCAAACAAAAACAGCTTAGCTTTTATTATTTTATTTATGTTTGTTTGTTTGTTTGTTTGTTTTTGGCTCACAGTTTCAGCGTCAGTCCATGGTTGGCCAACTCCAAGGCAGGAACATCGTGGTGGCAGGGCCTGGCAGAGGAGAGCTGCTTAACTCGTGAAGGCCAGGAGGCAGAGCAGAGAGAGGGAGAGGCCCAGGGCAGAGGGCCGAGGCCACCTCCAGTGACCCCCATCTCTGCACTGGAGATTAAATCCAGGATCATTCTACCTCTGAGCTACACCCCCAGCCCTATTTTTAGTCTTCATTTGGAAACAATCTCACTAAGCTACACAGAGCCTCCCTAAGTAGTAGAGGCTGACTGCGAACCCATGATCCTCCTTTCTCAGCCTCCCAAGTACTAGGTTTACAAGCGTGCACCATCACACCCAGCAGAGGATGGGGGGAGGGGGGACACTTAGAGATACAAACCTTAACACCTTGTAATGCCTAACATCTAGAAACAACAGAGACAGCTGGCCCAAGAGACAGAGATGACCCACACACACACACAGCTCAGCAGCAGGGGAAGCCAGCCCTCCTGCAAGGGGAGTGCAACTCTTAGAGCGGTGGTTATGGAAGTGGCCCCTGGACCAGCAGCAGCATCACCCGGGAGCTTGGTGGGATGCAAGCTGTCAGGCCCCTCGCATCTCCCCTTGGCGGAGCAATACGGGTGGGGCCCAGCCATAGCTGCTTTGACAAGCTTCAGGGTCTCTTGACGGACATGTTTTCCCTTTAGGGAAACCACTGCCCGAAGCCACTAGAATGGAGGAGTCCCGTTGTAGGGAGCACGTAGCTCCTTACTCTCCTGCTTGGAGCCCTGGGGAGAAAGGATATCTTCAGGCCAAGGGGTCTTTGTGTTCCATAACTTGTTACACCAGGGACTTTGAAGCTTCTAACATTATTCACAATGATGAAAAATAGATTTTTTTAAATAGGAGAAAAAAAGTTCAAGTTGAGAGATTTAGTAGATAGAGAGAGGTCAAGTTGAACCCAGTATAATTTGAGAAGCATCTTTCTCTCTGGCTATGGTGGTTTACACCTGTAATCCCAGCACTTGGGAGGCTGAGACTGGAGGATTGCAGTTTCAAGGGTAGCCTCTGCGATTCAGCAAGACCCCCAACAATGTAGCAAGATCCGGTTTCAAATTTAAAAAGAAAAAAATAGAGTTGTAGGTATAGCTCATAGTCAAAGCCCCGGGTTCAGTAGCATAAAAGGAAGGGTGGGGTGTCTCTCTGGAGAAACGTACTGTCAGCACAGCCTCTTCCCCGCCTGAAGTTTTACCCCCAGTTCCTCTGCCTTTGGGTGCCACAGCTTTGCAGCAATCGCCAGCTCACCCACCCGTCCACGGAAATGAAAGCAGCTGAGAGCCCAGGAGGAAGGCGGTGCCAAAGGAGGCAGCCCCCGGCCCCTGGAGGGAGGGAGAGGTGAGAGGCCCAGGGTGCAGCCCGTGGCAGAGCGCTGGCCTGGCCCACGGAGGCGCTGGCACTGCAGGGAGGCGGAGGAGGAGCGAGAAGATAGCCCGAGCGCCCCTCACAGGCCCCCTGACTCTGAACCCAGTGGGTGGAGGCAGGAAACTGAGCTTTTGAAACCAGCGTCTTAGGAGATTTCAAATAAAAGATTCTTTTGCTTTTTGAATTGTCCAACCCTCTCCTAGCTTCCTCAGAGCCACGGCGCCGGCGCCGGAGCCAGACTGCCTGGGCTCTGCACTCACCGCTCCTGACTCAGAGGAGGTCCTTAATGTGCACCAGCTGGCTGATGGGGGACATGGAGGGCGGGGGTCGCAAAGCTCGGCAGGCGGCGCTAGCTCGTGTTGTTCTACTGAGATCCTGCTATTGCTTTAAACTGATGACTCGCTGTGAGACCCTGAGACGCAGGCTGGACTGCAGCCCTCCTGCCTCAGCCTCCCAACAAGACTAAAGGTCTCAATCGGCCCTTGTCCGCGGCTGAGGTTCCTACACTGCTGGAACCACTTTAGAACTCCAGAAGCCCCTGCCTCTCCCATAGGAGCTCCCTGGGTGTCGGCAACACCCCGAGTTTGGGGTGTACCCCTGAGGGAGGATCCTGCTTTTGAGAAATTGCCATTTAGCCCTGAACTGTCTATTATATTTTTCCGTAGCTGAAACAAACTTCCATCTTACTTAAGCTAGTGTTATTTTTGCTTTTTCTAATAGAGGCAGAAAAATGTAGTCTCAAATGATAAAAAAAAAAAATTAGCACAAATTATCTAAAAAGACTTCAGCTTATGAGTGCACAACAGAATCGAGGAAATTAGATATTTGATTCTGGCACTTGTACAAAGAGAAGTAGAAAATCCCAAATGGCAAATAAGAAGAGAATTTTCGTAATGATAAAAGAATCATCTCAACAGAAAGATTTTTTAATCTTCAGTTGGTATGCACTTATTATGACAGCTTCAAATTACGGAAATCAAAACATGATTGCCTTCAAAGGAGAGAGAAAACCCCACAAACTGGAGATTTTAGCAACCTCTCTTAGTAATTGCTGTGGGTTGAATTCCAGTCTCCCCAAATTCATCTACTGAAGGCCTAATCTCCACCCAGACCCTCAGCATGTGGCTGGATTTAGAGCCCGGACCTGTGAAGAGGTGATTGCCTTAAGTGGGGCCTTCGGGGCCCAGTTACAGCAGGCGGATTCCAGTCTTGGGCCTCATCTCTGCCCCAGCTCCCTGCAAACGCTGCTTTGTGCAAAGTCGCCCCACAGCCCCAGGCTTCAGGACCCCTGACTCCCCCACAGAGCTCCTCTGCTGGCCTCAGAGGCCCCGGGCACCCCTAGAACCCACCCGAGGGTGGTTAGCCCCACTGCTTCCCAGGGACAGGACACCGCCCGACGGGGAAAGCAAGCCCCACTGCTTCCCAGGGACAGGGCACCACCCTGGGGCAGCCGGGAGACCATGTAGACAGCCAGCTCCTCAGCAGTTCCTGAGACCGCGGTCCCAACGCCTATTGGGCCTCCGGCCAGGCTCAAACCACCCTTCCAGGGGGACCCAGGGCCTGGGCAAGGCAGCAGGCGGCCTGCAGAGCGGGCCCTTTTACACTCACTGCATGGCTCTCACTCCTGGCTCTGACTCTCCACCCACCGGCTTGAGGAGCGGCTCGAAGGTTGGGCAGGAGGCCCCTCGCCCTGGACGGAGCCTTGGTGAGGATCCTGCCGTCCCTCCATCCTCCATGTACAATTGGGCGTCTGGTACCAGCCACAGGGCTCAGCGGAGGGGAGGGACTGTGCTTTGGCCCCTGGCAGGCTGCCTTGGCAGACCCCCACCAAGCGTCTTGCTGCTGCCTGCAGCCTAGGGGTGTTTAGAAAAGAGGCCTAAGAAAATTCCTAAGGGACTGTCCTAGACAATGGACTAGAAGACACCGTCAGCATCTCAGTGCCCCCTCTGTGAGGCCCCCTGGAGAGCCGCTCTCACACCACAGACAGGCTTAGAAACTGCCTTAGTTTTGAGGGGACCAGACACCCCAACCCTGTCATGCATTCCTACTCATCTCTCAGGGTCCCTCTAAAACAAGTACTGTAAAGACCACAGCGCTCCCTTCTCTTGAGATAGCCCACTTTCTCCCTTGAACATGCGTCCCCCCACGTTTTCTAAATAAACCTCTTTGTTCTGATGGGTGCATGCTGAAATTCTTTTCTGCCAGGGAGGCCAAGGACTCCACCGATCCTGAGTTCTTGAGGTGAGGAATGGGCCTGTCAACCCCTGGCAACACTGCCATCTGTCGGGGCCCACTCGGCTAGACCGCGATGGGGCGGTGGCTCAAGATGGCGCCTAGGCATGTTGCCAAGTCACAAGGCTCACGAGGCTGGCAGTGCCCTGAGCCTGCGCAGTGAGCCCTATCAGGCGCCCTACGGATGATCAGTGACGCAGCGCCTCGTGCTACCACCAGCCCGCCTATGAGAGGGTTAGAAATGTGCATGCCCTAGCTGTGGGAAGCTTGGGGTTGGTGGAGTGATGAGGGAGGGGTTATGAGACTGATATATATTTGCCTGCTGTGCGCATTTAGGGGGAAGCATTAAAGAGGGGAAGCATTAAAGAGGAAGCATCATCAGCAGACTCGGCGTTTGTGTGTTCTTTCCTGGAGCTCTGCAGGTCAGAGACCTAGGGGCGCGACAAGTGGAGCTAAAACCCGGGAACGCCGTAGGGACGAGACAAGTGGTGGCCCGTATGGGGAACGCCGTGGAAAAGGTTCGCAGGTAAGCGACGTAGGGACAGCGCTGTGTAGGTTCGCAGGATATAGCAACGAAGCATAAGGTTCGCAGATAGTGATGGAGCAAGACTTATCATGGGGTCTAAGGTTAAGTGACGAAGGGACAGCGCTGTGTAGGTTCGTAGGATTTAGCGACGAAGTAGAAAGCTCGCAGATTGCGACAAAGCAAGACTTATCATGGGGTCTAAGGTTACTACTATGAAAGTCAAAGAGGCTCTCTGTAAGATTCTTTTTAAGGGAGGAGTGAAAGAAATGGGCAGCTTAAAGCAGGCATAATGATGGTAAATCAAAGAGTGGACCTATTACAAGAACAGGTCGACATCTTGGGACAGATGGCCATAGTACCATGTATTCAAAAATTGTCTGGATTATGCATAACCTCTGTGCAGTATCAGAATTTTTCCCGTGCAGGCAATCTATCCCGACAGATAGGCAGAATGCTTCTGGGAAATTGGAGCCATAAATTTGAACAGACTATGACAGAACTTCGAGCGCCCATTGTCGCGATCAAATCTACCCGCGTGGAGATTGCCTCAGTACAACAATGGATGGACCTGATACAGGGACAGTGGGCTTCTTAAGAGATTGGGGTGGCATGGCATTCTGGACATTTTTTGCTGGTGGTAGTATGCTGTGTCCTGGTTGGATATATCAGGAGTATTCGACAACAAACTGTGCAACAACAGCACATGCTGGTGCAAGCTCTGGCTGCCCTTGAAGCTGGCTCATCTCCTCACGTATGGCTCAATATGCTGGATTGGTAGTCAAAGATGGGTACGATCATCCCCGGGATCATATCAACCTAAGACAGGGGAGTAATCATGCTATTGCTTTCCCGATGACGGGTAAGAATGATCCTTGAGGTTCGACAACCTAAGACAGGCACGGTCCCGAGCCTTAATTTTAATAAAACAAAAAGGGGGAGATGTCAGGGCCCACTCGGCTAGACCGGGATGGGGCGGTGGCTCAAGATGGCGCCTAGGCATGTTGCCAAGTCACGAGGCTCACGAGGCTGGCGGTGCCCTGAGCCTGCGCAGTGTGCCCTATCAGGTGCCCTACAGATGATCAGTGATGCAGCGCCTCATGCTACCACCAGCCCGCCTATGAGAGGGTTAGAAATGTGCATGCCCTAGCTGTGGGAAGCTTGGGGTTGGTGGAGTGATGAGGGAGGGGTTATGAGACTGATATATATTTGCCTGCTGTGCACATTAAAGAGAGAAGCATTAAAGAGGGGAAGCATTAAAGAGGAAGCATCATCAGCAGACTCGGCGTTTGTGTGTTCTTTCCTGGGGCTCTGCAGGATGGAGCCTTAGGGACGCGACTGCCATCAGCAAAGAGATCATTTTACTTTGTCCTTTTTACTTCTGACACCTTCTTTCTTCTCCTCCTCCTTCTCCTCCTCCTCCTCCTCCTCCTCCTCCTCCTCCTCCTCCTCCTTCTTCTTCTTCTTCTTCTTTTTCTTCTTCTTCTTCTTCTTCTTCTTCTTCTTCTTCTTCTTCTTCTTCTTCTTCTTCTTCTTCTTCTTCTTTTTTGCCTCATTGTTCTGCTTCAGAATGCCAGTATTTTGCTGAACACAAGTGCAAGAGTGTTTGACTGTTTAAATTGGCTAGAACTTTCAATATAAATCTCGTGAGAGATTCCGAGAAGATGGTGACTGTGGGATGCAGTACATCTCAGTAGCTGTAAAAACAAAATTCAACTTCTAAGAAGGCATCTCATTGACAAGAAAAACAAAGCAGCTAAGATGCGTACAAACAAAAACACAAAAAGGGAACCACGTGGAATAAAATCTAGCAGTCAGAACACAAGACAGCAAAGAGCCAGAGTGTGCAGTTGGCCTGGTGGATGCTGGCGCGCAGGCCACCCACCTGAGCCACGCCCGCTGGCTCTGCCACCCCAAGAAATCCTGGGCAAGGAAGCCAAGGAATTGTGCAGTGAGTGGTGGCAAAGCTCCAACATCTTAAGCAATGAGCACCATGCTTCTGGGATGGAGAAATGATCCAAAAGCCTGTGTACTCACCAGAATCCTGCACCTGCAGCAGCGCACTGAACCCTCCAGAGACCTGGCCGCAGGACAGTAAGGTAACTGAGTTTCACAGTGGACGACTGCCCAGAGCAGCCACAGGGACCCCGGTGGGCTAAGATTTGGTGGTTCACCCTGAGGTGGTCAGATTATAACCTACAGAGACATAGGAGAGGCACATAGTGACCAGGGCACAGTACCCACACAGGATTACATGGGGTGGCTCTGAGATTGCACTCTCCGCCAGTGCAGGTAGGAAGGCCCAGGCCCAGGGCCGGAGAGCACAGAACCCCACGCTTACATGGAATCCATTTACAGTGACACCCGCCACCATGAGACCTGAGCACAAAGCAGTGAAAGGTGAAAGGGGGCACAGGCATCTCTGCACCGGCTCTGAGACTCCAGTACAGGGTCCCACACTTTGTAGGAAATCCAAAAGTGGGTCCACAAACTGACAATAGGTTACTGAGCAAATGAGAGATATTGGAACATGCTCCAGAACCTACTAGTGTGAGCAGACATTGAACTGCTGAAAGTATCCACACAGGCCCGGGAAGACTGCAGAGGTCAAGTCGGCTCTTTGTGTGTATATTTACAGAGTTGTTCTTCATTGTTACTGGTTTTATTTTTTTGTTTTGTTTTTTATTTGTATTGCTGTTATTACTTGGTTGGTTGTTTTGTAATTTACTGCATGTTTGTTTGTTTCCTCCCATTCATTTTATAAGCTTCCCCTCTCTCTCCTATCTACTCTTTTTCCTCAAAACTTTTTCTTTCTATATCTCCTTGTCTTATATTCAACCTTTCATATTACTATACCTAAATACTCTACACTGACTACAAGAATCCTACTGCAGATTCTCTATGTCTCACATCAACCAGAACCTACCTTTCTATACTTATTACTAAAACTCTTATTCAACTTGACCATATCCTCTACTTTACCCTATTCCTGTACCCATGTCTCCAGCACTTCCCCCCTCACCTAACACTCACCTTTGAAAACAGCACTACTTCCCCTAGTGACATGCTGTCACCTCTAAATCCCTATGGCTAAGATTGGATCAGAGAGGTGATCCACAGGAAAGGACAGCCAGAGACAAAAGATGAACTAATCACAGCTGATAGAAGGAAATGCTCAACAGCCTTTAAAAATGCATAGGTTACAAACTATTCTGTTCATACCTTGGAGCTAACTCTTTATAAAAGTAGTGATAGACAGAACACCTGACAGAATACCACCATAGCAGCAGGCAAAAGGAACTCCAGAGCAACTCAGTATTGACAATTCTAAAGGTAGAACAACAGTGGGATGATAGTAGACACAGTCTTTAGGGTTAATATCAAAGTGTGAGTATAGATGGAACCTTCTTCTTTTGTGTGTGTGTGTGTGTGGTACTGGGGATGGAACTCAGGGGCTTTTCTACCTCTGGGCTATACACCCAGACCTATTTTATACTTTATTTGGAAACAGGGTCTCACTAAGCTGCTGAGAGCCTCACTCAGTAGCTGAGGCTGGTTTTGAACCTGTCTCAGCCTCCCAAGTAGTGGGATTACAAGAGTGTGCCACCATGCCCAGCTGGAACCATCTCTTCCAACAGTGATCTGGAGCAGCACCTATCAACAATGACTCACAAACAAAGAGAAAGAAGATGTCAAGACAACAGAAACACAAACCTGAGAATTCTTAAAATATAAGAAGGAACAGTGAGAACATAATAGATTCCCACAATTTAAGCAGGGAAATCATTAATACTGACCTATAAGAAATGCAAGAATTCTGAATTCTGACCTTCAACATGTTGAAAGGTTTCACAGTATGTGTACAGAAAATAAAAGAGGAAACTGAGACATTAAGAAGGAATCAGAAGGAGGCCTGGAATGACATAAAGGTGTCAATAAATGAAATGAAGATAGCAATAGAAAAAATTCTGGAAGATTAGATGAAATGGAAAACAGAATATTATTGTAAAAAAAAAAGTTTATTCAAAACCAGAAGCACAGTCAACAGAATACAGAAGACATTAAAACATCAGAACCTAAACATCCAACAACTGTGAGTCAATATGAAACATCCTAACTTAGAGATAAAAGGCATTGAAGAAGGGATGGAAGCACAGACCAAGGATATCTATAATCTCTTCAGAGAAATAATTGCAGAGAATTTTCCAAACATGGAAAAAGACTTGGACAGAGATATACAGAATAACTTAAGACAAGGACCTCTCCACACCTCATAATAATCAAAATAACCAAACACAAAGACTAAGAAAGGGATCTTAAAGCAGTGAGAACAAAAGAACATTCAGGGAAAAAACAATAAAAATCACTCCAGACTTCACAAACCAAGTCATAAATGGCAGGATAGACTAGTATGATGTAATCAAGCCTCTGGAAGAAAACAATTTCAAACCAAGACAATTTCAAACCAAAACAATTTCAAACCAAATCCAGCAAGGTTATAAAATTGATGGAGAAATAATATTTCAATGTAAGCAGAATTTTAAGAGCTTATGGATACTAAACCAGCACTAGAGAAAATACTTAAAGATTATATATATATATATATTTCTACCTCCAAGCTATGCCCCTAGCCCTATTTTTTACTCTTTATTTTGAAACAGGGTCTCACTGAGTTGCGAAGGGCCTCAGTAAGTAGCTGAGGCTGTCTGCAAACCCAGATCCTCCTGTCTCAGCCTCCCAAATGCCAGAATTATAAGTGTGTGCCACCACAGTTGACTAAGAAATAAATTATAAAGAAGAAAAAAGAACAAATTTCTGAATCAGAGAAGAGATGAATTCAATCAGTGAGGCAGCTAAGCAAAGAAAAAAATAACACTACATCATACAGAATATAGAACACAAAATGACAGGAAACAAAAATCATATCACAATAATAACACTGAATGTCAAAGGACTTAACTCACCAATTAAAAGACATAGACTGGCAATGTGGATTAAAAACATAAACCACATATATGCTGCTTGCAATAAACTCACCTTACAGACAATGATATTTATAGGCTAATATTGAAAGAATGGAAAAAGATATGTCATGCCAATGGAGTAGCAATGCTGACATCTAACAAAACAGACTTTAACCTAGAATAGACTGTAACCTAAAACAGATCAGAAGAGACAAAGCAGGGCAGATCTCATTAATAAATTGAACAATACAGCAAGAAGATATAATGATAGTAAGTATTTATGCCCCAAATGTGGATGCGCCCACATTTGTAAAGCAAACTCTTGAGGACATCAGTTCTCAAACAGACCCAAATACAATAATATTGGGAGATTTTAACACACCATTAATGTCACTAGATTGATCTTCAAGGCAAAAATGAATAAAGACTCTTTAGAACCAAAGAAATCTATAAACCAAATGGACCTTGTAGACATACTAAATATTTCAACCAGGAACAGCTGAGTCGATATTCTCTCAGCTTCCCATGAAAACTTCTACAAAATAAAACACATCCTGGGCCACAAAGAAAGCAGGAGCAAATTCAAAAGATGTAATATAACCCCCTACATTTTTTTCAGGTCAAAACGGAATTAAAGTAGAAATGAACAAGAGGAAGACCAAAATAAATTATATAAATACATGGAGATTGAATGATATACTATTGACTGAGGAGTGGATCAGATCAGAAATAAGGGAGAAATAAAAAATTTCTGGAATAAAACAAAAATAGAGACACAACATACCAAAATCTATGGGATACTTTGAAGGTAGTATTATTTGGAAAATTTATAGGATTGAGTGTCCACAAAAAAAGAACAGAAATACATAAAATAAACAACCCAATGGCACATCTCGAGGACCTAAAGGAACAGCAACAGTCTAATCCCAAAGCAGCAGATGGCAAGAAATAATTAAAATCAGAGCAGAAACAAATGATATAGAGAATAAAAAGATTAACAAAACAAAAAGCTGGTTCTTTGAAAAGATTAATAACTGACCAAAAAAGAGAGAATCAACTCAAATTATTAAAATCAGAAATGAAAAGGGAGACATCACCACAGACAGTGAGAAATTCAGAGGATCATCAGAAACTATTTTGAAAGTTTATATTCCAGTAGACTGGAAAAAATGGAAGAAATTGGAAGATTTTTAAGCACATATAACCTACCTATATTGAACCAAGAGGACAGAGAAAGCCTAAATCAACCAATAACTAGCAAAAAGCAGAAACAGCAATAAAAGTTCTGCCATTAAAGAAAAGCCCAGGAGGACCAGATGGGTTTTCAGCTGAATTCTACAACTTGTTCTGGAATATCGAAAGAGACAGAATTCTTCCAAACTCCTTCTGCGAGACCAATATCACATTAATACCAAAGCAAAGTAAAGATACCTCAAGAAAAGAAAATTACATACCAGTATCTTTGATGAACATAGATGCAAAAATTCTAAACAGAATACTAGCTATATGCATTCAAAACCATATTAAGAGAATTGAACACCACAACCAAGTTGGTTTCATCCCAGGAAAGCAAGACTGGTTCAACACAAATCAATACATGTTATTCACCACATGAGTAGAACTGAGAACAAAAACCATATGATCATATCAATAGATGCTGAAAAAGCATTTGACAAAATCCAACACCCATTCATGTTAAAAAAAAAAAACACTGCAGAAAATTGGAATAGAAGGAACGTATTTCAACATCATTAAGGCAACATACAATAAACCCAAAGCCAACATCATATTAAATGGGGAAAAACTGCAAGAATTTCCTCTAAAATCAGGAACAAGACAAGGATGCCCACTATCACCACTCCTTTTCAATATAGTCCTCCAGACTCTTGCCACAGCAATAAGACAAGAGAAGGATATCAAAGAAATTCAAATAGAAAAAGAGGAATTAAAATTATCCTTCTTTGCAGATGACATGATCCTTTATCGAGAAGACCCAAAAAACTCAAACAAAAGACTACTAGAGCTGATTAACCAATTCAGCAAATAGGATAAAAAGTCAATGTAAAGAAATCAGTAGCTTTTCTATATGCTAACAACGAATCTAAAAAGAAAGAAATACAAAAAACCATTCTATTTACAATAACCTCAAAACCAATAAAATACCTAGAAATAAACCTAATCAAAGACATAAAAGACCTCTACAATCAAAATTATGAAACATTATTAATGAAATTGAAGAAGACCTTGGAAGATGGAAAAATCTCCCTTGCTCATAGGCAGAATAAATATCAAAATGGGCATTCTGCCAAAAGTGATCTACAGAGTCAATGCAATTCCTATCAAAATACCAACGTCATTCTTCATAGACCAAGAAAAATCCGTCTTGAATTTCATATGGAAGAACAAAAGACCCAGAATAGCCAAAACAATTCTCGACAATAAGAACCATACAGGAAGCATCACAATTCCTGACTTCAAATTATACTACAGAGCTGTAGTAATTAAAACAGCATGGTACTGGCACAAAAGCAGGCACAAAGACAAGTGAGATAGATTAGAAGATACAGATCAAACCCACACACTTATAGTCAATTGATCTTTGACAAAGAGGCAAAATTCATACCCTGGAAAAAAGACATTTTCAACAAATGGTGCTGAGAGAACTGGCTATCCATTTGTAGAAAAATGGAACTAAATCCTTACCTCTCACCATGCACAGGAACCATTTCAAGATGTATCAAAAATCTGGAAATCAGATCAGAGACTGTGAAGCTGTTACAGGAAGGCATAGGTTCAACACTCCAGCATAAAGGCACATGTAGCAACTTCCTCAACAAGACCTCCAAAGCTCAGGAAATTAAAACAAGAATTAACAAGTTGGATGGCATCAAACAAAAAAATTTTTGCTCATCTAAGGAAGTTATCAAGAATCTAAAGAGAAAGCCTACAGAATAGGAGATCTTTACCAGCTACCACTCTGATCGAGGGCTAATATTCAGAATTTACAAAGAGCTTAAAAGACTTTACACTAGCAAAACAGATAACCCAATCAAGAAATGGGCAACTGGATTGAATAGATACTTCACAAAAGAAGAGATACAAATGGCCAATAGATACATGAATAAATGTTCAACATCATTAACAATCAGGAAGATGCAAATCAAAACTACACTGAGATTTTATCTAACCCCAAGCAGATTGGCAAACATAAAGAAGTCAAATAATAACAAATGTTGTCAAGGTTGTGGGCAAATAAGAAATCTTCGACACTGTTAGTGGAAGTGCAAACTAGTTTGGCCGCTATGAAGATCAGTGTGGAAATTCTTTAGAAAACTGGGAATGGATCTACCATAAGATCTACTGGGAGCTGGGCGTGGTGGCGCACGCTTGTAATCTCCGTGCTTGGGAGACAGAGACAGGAGGATCTCGCAGGTTCGAAGCCAACCTCGCTGGCTTAAGAGATCCTGTTTCCAAATAAAATATAAAATAGATCTGGGAGTGTAGCCTGGAGGTAGAAGGATTCCATCCCCAGTACCACACACACACACACACACACACACACACACACACACACACACAAATCTACTGGGTATCTTTCCAAAGGGGTTAAAATCAAAGAACTAAATTAATATATGCATACTCATGTTCATAGCAGCAAAATTCACAATAGCCAAACTATGGAACCAAGTTGGGTGTCCCTCAACAGATGAATGGATTACAAAATTATCAGAAATACACACAATGGAATTCTACTCAGCAATAAAGAAGAACAAAATCATATCATTTGTAAGAAGATGGAAAGACCAGGAGAACATTATGTTAGGTGACATTAACCAAGCACAGAAAAAGAAGGGACATGTGTTTTTTCTAATATGCTCGAACTAGGGAGTACTTGGAATTCCAGAGGGACTCCAGATATTGGAAGAGAACCTCAGTGGAGCCAGAGAGAAAAGTAGGGGAGTAAGAAAGCTGAGGTTCATTAATGGAAATGCTATCTGCAACTATCATATGAATATAACATTGTTAACCTAGACACTCAGTATTGGGAAGGAGGGAAATGGGGAAGGCGGAGTGGGTGGAGGATACCAAGTACTGTATGTCATTGTCAACAAGCTCTATATTATGATGTGAGACTATAGTGCACCAGTAAAAAATAAATAAATGAATAAGTAAACCTTGTGAGAGAGTGCTGTTCTTGGCTTGCTTTTTAAGAAAACATATTGAATAATATGCCATTACATATGGTATTAGCCATAGATATTTTTAGATATTAAAGTGAGAAAAATTCTCCCCACAAAAAAAGAAACTGCCTTGGTTTTACCCCACTCCAAATGGTGGTATTCCAGCCCCTACCTTGTCCCTCTTGTTCCAGTATTGGGAAATGGCTTCAAATGTTTTTGAAAATAGCTTTTATATTAATATGCCAACATTGGGAAATGGTTTCAAAATGCATCTGCAAATAACTTGGGTGTTAGAAAGCCAGAGCTTGGAGATGGGGCAGGCAGGCAAGGACCCTGAAGAGCTCCCGGTGCCAAGGGTGATTAGCAAGAAAAGAGAAGAAGCCCAGGGTCTTTTAACTTTTTTTTTTTTTTTTTTTTTTTTTGGTGGTACTGGGGTTTCTGGAAGCCATTCTACCTCCAGGCTACACTCCCAGGCCTATTTTATACTTTTTTATTTGGAAATAGGGTCTCTTAAGCCAGTGCAGCTGGCTTCGAACCTGCGGGTCCTCCCGTCTCTGCCTCCCAAGCACGGGGATTACAGGCATGGGCCACCACGCCCCGGAGTCTTTTACATTTTAAAATTTTAAAGATAAACAAACTTCCCCAAGGATGTGGGCGGATGCCATAAGCCTTCAAGAGATTCCAGACTCCATAGTTTATTAACACATAGTTTATTAACACATTTTGGGGTAACAAAAGGCTTGGGGTCTGTACTAGAGACAGAGCAGGTCTACAGGAAGGAATCACCACATCAAAAGACTTGATATAAAGCAATTCTGTATCCAAAAGACTTCGGTGACTTCTTTTCAGGTCATCCCCCATACTACCTCTGGTATAGGGCTTTAATCTGTCCCTTCTTTCTGCCTTTGTAATGGTGCCATAACAGGTTTGGTGCCAATGTGGGGCATCGTTACAGTTTTACCATAACACCTTTTTTTTTTCCCCCCCTTTGGTACTGGGAATTCAATCCAGAGGCATTCTAAATCCAAGTTACAGCCCCAGCCCTTTTTATTTTTTATTTTGAAACAAGGTCTCACTAAGTTGCTGATGCTAGCCTCACACTTAGGATACTTTTGTCTCAGTCTTTCAAGTACTGGGGATACAGGCCTGCACCACCGCATCCAGCTCACCTTGTCCCTCTTGAGTCACAATCAAAGCCACTCAAGAGGGCTTTTGAGATGCCCTTTGTATTATTACTATTATTATTATTCTCTATTATCATTTTCTAGGTTATTTTATACTGAGGACAAAGTACTGATTGCACTTAAAGAGACATCATCATCATCATCATCATCATCATTATTATAATTATTATTATCATCATTATTATTATTATTTGTAAGAACCAAAATAATCCCATTTTGTTTCTGTCAGCCATTTTGCACTGTTTTACTTACCACCCCCTCCCTTTCCTCTCCACTCTACAAAAGTAAATTGTGCTTCTCAAGATTGAGACATTAAGTTCTTGCCAGATAAGATATGGCTTGCTTGCTCTGGCTCATCTCAAGGCCACCTGCATGTGGGTTTTTTTTTTTTTTTATAAGCCCCTCTCCCTGGCAGACAACATACCTCTAAAGTCTAAATTTTGGACTGAGGGTACCACCACTGGCCAGCTAATAAAGGCTTCTTATTGGAAATTTCCCCACGCTCCTGTGTCTCTCATTCCTCGCGTAAGTTGGGTTATAACATCTGGAGGCCCCAGAGAGATCTACGAGAGAATATCAGAGTTACTGGCGGAATTCAAATTCTGCCTCCCATTGTGGCCCTCTGGAGCTGGGTAGGAGGGTAGATTGGTGCTCCTGAGACGTCCCTCAGCCTCACTCTCTGCCACCACCCACGATCGGATGCCCTCCGGTGAAGCAGCCTGGGTTTCTGGTAGGTCAACCATCTGGGGAGTCTGGACAGGCTGGACGCAGCTGCTCACTCTGACTCCAGGGTTGGGATGAAATGTCATCCTGGCCCCCGTCAGGTTTTTTGTTTTGTCCAAGTATCTGTTGTCTCTTAATCTTTGTTGTGATTTTCTTTTGTGTTGCTTTGTGCATAGTTGATATCATGGGGCAAGGATCATCAGCAGTCACATGCCCCAGCGTCCTTCAGTGTTTTCTTGACCATTTTCAGGATTTTCAGAAATGCGCTGCAGGAGACGGCACATCGGTTGAGTCTTTTGTCCTCCGCAGACTGTGTGAGATTGATTGGCCAGCTTTCAATGTCAGCTGGCCACCAGAGGGCACCACCGACATTCTTACTGCCCTCGGGCCCAACGGCTTGTTTTCAGTTAACCTGGACATCCAGATCAAGCTGCCTATATACAAATCTGGATAGATACTCTCTTTGATAAACCCAAATGGCTTACAGTTTGTCTTTCAGGTTGCCTGCGTGATCTCTTATCTTCAAACTCTTCACAACTGTGGACAAAGAAATCTATTTTGTCACCCATCCTAAGATCTCTAATTCCTCTTCTTCCCCGTCCCGGTCCCTACTCCTCTGGAAATTCTCCAAACTCCCAATGAGTCCTTGGATCCGACCCCATCCCAAATTCACTGTATCCTCCACCTCCCCTCCCTCCCTGCTGGGTCCCATGCAGCACCCCGCTTCAGCATGCCTAGCAGCCACTTAGAATTGGTGCAGACCAGGAAAATCTGACTGTTTAATTAAAACGAAGCATCGCGAAGGCCCACAGCGGATGTTGACACAATATAATTTCTGCCCAGTGCTCTAAATGTCCAAGTAAAGAAATTCAGTAAAGTGCAGCGGTCCATCCAGCACCGACCCCACCTGGCTCAAGGCCGTTTTCCCAAGCACCCGCCCTGACAGGGATCCAAATGGTGACAGAGGTAAGTAGTTTCTGGACCGCTACCTCCAGGAGTCCGAGCTGCTGCCCAGAAACCTACAAATTTGTCTAAGGTGAGTGAGACTGTGCAGGCCGCTCTGAAGCACCCAGTGCCTTCTTGGAACACCTGCTGGAAGCCTAACAGATTTACACTCTCAGAGACCCTGAGGACCCTGAAAATAGATGGGTCATTAATCTGGCTTTCATCTCCCAATCAGCCCCAGATATTAGAAAGAAACTACAGAATTTGGAGGGCCTTGAGGAAAAGGTACTATCTGAGTTGGTGGAAATTGCCCAGTGAGTCTTCAATAACAGAGATTCTCCAGAGGATAGACAGGCTAAACAGTTGGCAAAAATTGTATTAACTACCCCCACCCAGTGGGTCCACTGGTCCCAGAAGAGCACCCAGAAAAGACAATAAACAATGCTAGGGGCATCCTCTGCTACATAAGAACCAGTGAGCCCACTATAAGGAGGAGGGCCACTGGAGAAACAAGTGCCCTACAAAAAAAAAAAAGGCCCATACCCCAGTCCTACAATTAGCAGAGACTGAGGAGGACTGAGAAGGTCAGGGCTCCTTCTTATTGAGCTCTGGGCAACTTTGGGTACAGAGGGCACACCTATTAACATTTTAGTAGATACAGAAGCCACCTTTTTGGTGTTGATCCAGCCCGCTGGACCCCTATCAAAAGATAAAATACCTATCTAGGGAGCAACGAGGAGACTCAAGGCTACCTCTGGACCAAAGCCAGGATTACTAACCTGGAAAAAGGAACTATCACCCATTCCTTTCTGGTTATGCCAGAGTGCCCTTACCCCCGGTTAGGGTGCGATTTACTATAAAAGCTTCAGGGTACCATCTCAAGTGACAGTGCTTCACTAAGCTGGCAAGCTCCCTCGCACATCCTTGTAACTTGTCTGCTGGGTGAGGAATATTTGTTACATGACCAGACTGATAATCAAGATGAAGAAGAATAGGCTGACCTAATAAATAAAGTCACAGGTCCTCTGAGTCTGGGCAGAAGGCAATCCCCCTAGACTAGCAAAACACCGAGCCCTGATTGTGGTACAATTGGCCAGCAATACACTCCCAATAAGAGTAAGTCAGTACCGAATTAATTTAAAGGAAAGGCTAGGTGGGGAATAGCAAAACATATTAAATGACTTCTTGAATCTGGCATTTTTGACCCCACGCAAGTCTCCTTGGAACATCCCTCTTCTACCTGTCCAGAAGCCAGGCACCAATGATTTCCAACCTGTACAAGATCTGAGAAAGGTAAATAAAAGGGTTGAAACTCTCCACCTAGCTGTGCCTAACCCTTATACTCTCTTCAGTCTCCTGCCACCTAGCCACTCTGTCTATTCTGTTTTGGACTTGAAGGATGTCTTCTTCAGCCTACCCTTGGCCAAACTGAATCAGCCCATTTGCTTTAGAATGGACAAATTCAGAGAGAGGATTTTCGGGGCAACTAACTTGGACTAGGTTGCCCCAGGGGCTCAAAAAATCACCAACTCTGTTCTACAAAGCCCTCAGTCAAGATTTGCAAATGTTTAAATATGCTCACCCTGCCAGGCATGGTGGCACACACTTGTAATTCCTGCACTTGGGAGGCAGAGACAGGAAGATCGCACAGGTTCGAAGCCAGCCGTGCGCTGGCTTAGGAGACCCTGTTTCCAAATAAAAATATAAAAATAGGTCTGGGAGTGTAGCCTGGAAGTAGAAGGGTTTCCAGGAACCCCAGTACCACCAAAATAAATAAATAAAAATAAATAAATAAATAAATAAATAAATATGCTCACCCCAAGACTGTCTTGCTATAATATGTGGATGATTTACTTCTAACAACCAAATTATGTCTTAATGCTATGATGCAACCCTGGATTTATTAGAGACATTACAGGAACTAGGTTACAGAGTGTCTGCAAAAAAAAGCTCAGATTTGTCATTCCCAAGTCACCTATCTCACTTACCTGGGGTATAGGCTGGAAAAAGGGAGCTGGAGTCTCTCAATTAACCGTGTCCAAGCTATCTTGCAGAACCCCCAGCCTAGCACCAAGCAGCAAATCCATGCATTTCTGGAGGAGGCAGCAGGGTACTGCTGTCTGTGGATACCAGGGTTTGCAGAGATAGCCAAGCCATTATATGAAGCCACAACGGGAACAGGAGAGGAGGTATGATGGGCAGAAGTGGGGGGGAGGGAGGCTTTTAAAGCTCTAAAAAAGTCCCGACCCAGGCGCCTGCCTTGGCTCTCCCTGACCTTGACAAACCATTTCAGTTGTATGTTGTAAGAGAGTGGGTATTGCAAAGGGAGTTCTTACCCAAAACCCAGGACCTTGGAAAAGGCCAGTGGTCTACCTTTCCAAATGTTTGGACTACATTATCTCAGGATGGCCAAACTGCCTAAGGGCAGCAGCCGCTACTACTCTGCTGGCTAAGGCCTCCAAGCTAGTGATGGGCCAAGAACTTCAAATAGTTGCACCCCATGTGGTAGAGACTGTTATCAAGTCTCCCCTAGACCAATGGACTTCCAGTGCTCACTTGACCCAATATCAAACTTTACTCCTTGACGCTCAGAGGGTCAAATTTCTCTCTATGTTGGCTTAAATCCAGCCACCCTACTGCTGGAGCATGACTGCCTTGAGTTTCTTAGTGAGTTCCAGGGGACAAGACCTCACTTGAAGGATTCACCCTGGAAATAGCTGGACAAGAAAATCTTCACAGAAGGCAGCAGTTTCATCCTGGATGGTGTTCAATATGCTGGTGCGACCGCGGTGATGGCCAACAGGGTAATATGGGCACAAGCCTTAGGACACGGGACTTTGACCCAAAGAACAGACTATTAATATTTACATGGACAGTCACTACACTTTTGCCACTGCCCATGTACATGGGGCTCTATACAAAGAAAGAGGCCTCCTAACCTTGGGAGTACAAGAAATCAAAAATGTCCCCAAGATCCTGGAGGCCATCTGGCTCCCCAAAAAGGTGGCTATTATCCATTGTCGAGCCCATCAAAAAGGAAACTCTTCTGAGGCTCAAGGCAACAATTTTGCCTATCAGATGGCAAAGGAGTTGGCCCCCAAACCAGAGGGGTCTCTACACATTTTGTCCACTGTACCTGACCGATTCCTTCCCACTCAGACAAAATATTCAGCCCAGGATGTCAAAAGAATAAAGGAGGCCGGAGCGGAACTAGACTCAAGAGGCTGGGCCATACTACCAAATGAAAAAATTGTCATCCCTGAAGAAATAGGAAGGACCACTGCCAGCCAGATACACAGTTCCAACCATCTAGGAGAGACCAAGCTGTATGAACTCCTTAAAAGAGACCATTACACTGAGGGATTGTGTAAAGTAATCCAAAACGCAGTACCCATATGCTCAGTCTGCTCAAGTTAACCCCTTACGGCACACGCCAACTTCAGAGACCCACCGGTTGCGAGAAACTTTACCTAGTGACCATTGGGAAGTGGACTTCACAGAGGTAAAACCTAGCAAGTATCATTACAGGTACCTCTTTGTCAGTGCTTACTCAGGCCGGGTAGAGGCATCTCCTACCCTGACTGAGACAACACAGGTGCCCGTTAAAAAGCTAATACTAGCTTTTATCTCTCCATTTGACTTGCCCTTAACTATGGGGTCTGACAATGGCCCAGCTTTTACAGCTAAGATACTCAGTCTCTCCAGAGTACGAGAGATAAATTGAAAACTTCATTATGCCTGTGGATCACAGAGTTCAGGACAGGTAGAAAGGATAAACAGGACCCTAAAAGAGACTCTCACTAAATTGGCTTTGGAGACTGACAAATGTTGGGCAAAATTCCTCCCCTTTACTCTCTTCCATGTAAGGTGCACTCCCTACATGCAGGAAATTACTCCCTTTAAAATTCTCTTTGGCCGGGCGTGGTGGCGCACGCTTGTAATCCCCACGCTTGGGAGACGGAGACAGGAGGATCGCACATGTTCGAAGCCAGCTGTGCTGGCTTAGAAGACCCTGTTTCCAAATAAAAAAGTATAAAATAGGTCTGGGAGTGTAACCCGAAGGTAGAAGGGTTTCTAGGAACCCCAGTACCACAAAAAATAAATAAAATAAAATAAAATAAAATTCTCTTTGGTAGGCCAGGCGTAGTGGTGCATGCTTGTAATCCCTGCCCTTGGGAGGCTGAGACAGGAGGATTGCACTGGTTCAAAGCCAGCCTCGTTGGCTTAAGAGACCCAGTTTCCAAATAAAAATATAAAATAGGTCTGGGAGTGAAGCCCGGAGTTAGAAGGGTTTCCAGGAACCCCAGTACTACCAAAAAAAAATTCTCTTTGGTGGAGAGGCAGTGAGGTGGCCCACACTTGTAATCCCAGAGCTTGGGAGGCTGAGACAAGAGGATCACACAAGTGCAAAGTCAGCCTCAACCACTGAGTGAGGCTCTCAGCAACTTAATGAGACCCTGTTTCCAAATAAAGTACAAAATAGGTCTGGGAGTATAGCCTGGAGGTAGAAAAACCCCTGGGTTCCACCCTCAGTAACACAAAAATAAAAAATAAAATAAAATTCTCTTTGGCAGACCTCCTCCCATTCTGCCCAAGTTGAGACAAAAAATGACTGTTTTAATGTTAACCATTATTTAATCAGTTCTTTACAGGTCTTACAACTCTGGTCAGAAATTAAAACTTTAGTAACTGGAGCTCGAGTACCTATCAAAACTTCCCTGCCCACCCTGTGCACCTGTTCCAGCCGGGAGATTGAGTGTTCATCCAAAAGTTGCCGAAATCCTCCCTCGAGCCTCAGTGGACTGGCCCTTTGGTCATGGTCCTGACAACACCCACATCACTAAAAGTAGCTCAAAAGCCCACCTGGATCCATTGGACACGTCAAGCCCACTCTGTACCAGAAATGCAAGGAGCAACAGGATAGGTGGACTGTCCAGAAGACTAAACACCCAATGAAGATAAAACTCACTAAGGTTCCTTTCCACCAAGCTCAGACCTAATCTAACATGCCCCTCCTACCTCCTGTTCAAAGACCTCCACCCCCAGTCCCTAGCCTTAAGTTCCTGGCTCCAACCCCAACCCCCTTACTATGTAGGCTTAGAGCCAATCTCTCAGAGGCTGTAATAACCACTCGGATGGCCAGAAAACTGACTCAGGGTAGCCGTTGTCAATGGGGTAACAACCCAGCACTCACTCTGGGTGATTTACAGGGACTATGTTTTAAGTCAGAGTCTTTTAAGCTACAGGACTCCCCCTTCCGGGGGCCCAGAAAATACCCTTCTCATTGCCCCCAAGGGAATATGGTTTGCTTGTGTATTGGAACTAACTCCCTGCATCTCGGTCTTGCTACTAAAAACTAAAAGATATAAATTTCAAAACTCTTAGTAAACAAGCCGGGTGTGGTGGCGCACGCTTGTAATCCCCGCACTTGGGAGGCGGAGACAGGAGGATCGCGCAGGTTCGAAGCCAGCCGTGCTGGCATAAGAGACCCTGTTTCAAAAGATTATATATAAAATAGGTCTGGGAGTGTAGCCCGGAGGTAGAAGGGCTTCCAGGAACCCCAGTACCCCCCCCACACACACACACACACTCTTAGTAAACAGACTGACAAAAAAAAAAACTGGCAAATGTAGAGTCCAACATACACCACCTAGAGGACTCCCTAAATTTGTTGGCCAAGGTTGTTCTTCAGAACAGGAGGGGACTAGACCTCCTGTTCCTCAAACAAGGAGGCCTCTGTATGGCTCTCAGAGAAACTGTTGCTTTTATACCAATCATTCCAGGGTCACCTTGGGTCACCACTTTAATTGGTGCCATGAGTGGCCCACTAGTTCTCCTGCTCCTGGCCTTACTCATAGTCCCCTGCTTAATAAATTGGTTCAGTAGATGCAACAATGGATACAGACAGTAAAAATGATGGTGTTAAAAAAACCCCAATACACTAGTTTGGTCATCTTAAAAGAGGACAAGAACAGCACAGAAACCAAAGATTTGCTTTATAGAGTCAGTAAAACCAGTGGGGAACGTAAGAATCAAAGCAACCCCATTTTGTTTCTGTCAGCCATTCTACACTGTTTCACGTACCGCCCCCTCTTTTTCTTCCCCACTGTACAAAAGTACATTGTGCTGCTCAAGGTTGAGACATTAAGCTCTTGCCAAATAAAATATAGATTACCACCAGTCCTGCTTCTGTAAGATGGCTGGCTTGCTCGGGCTCATCCCAAGGCCGTGTGTGTGTGTGTGTGTGTGTGTGTGTGTGTGTGTGTGTGTGGTTTCTCTTCTTTCCCTTTTTAAGCCCCGGCAGACGGCACACCTCTCAAGTCTAAATTTTGGACTGAGGGTACTGCTGCTGGCCAGCTAATAAAGGCTTCTTACTGGAAATTTCCCCAGGCTCCCGTGTCCCACATTTCTCGGTTAAGTTGGGTTATAACAATTATTTTAGCAACAGCCAATAGACTGTTACAACATATAACCAAATACCATTCAGTCTTAAAAAGGAAGGAAATTCTCATACAGGCTACAACATGGATGAACCTTTAGGACATTTTGCTAAACACAATTAGCCCATCAGAAAAAGATATACTATACGATCCCATTTATATGATACGCCTAGAGTCATCAAATTTGTAAAGACCAAAGATGGAGTGGTGGTTACCAGAGGCTGGAAGAAGAGATAAATGGAGTTATTTGATGGGTAGAGAATTTGAGTTGTGCAAGATGAAAAAGTTCTGGTGGTGTGTTGTACAATTTGGATGTGATCAACAATATTGAATTAAACACTTAAAAATGGCTAAGATGGTAACTATTATATTGTATGTATTTTTACCATGATCTTTTGAAAGTAAAGACAAGAAAGATACCTCATCTCTTCACAGTTTTGTGCAGGACACGCTTTGATCTCAAGTAGAGAAAAATGGGTGGTTTGATTTGGAATCCATCCCATCCCCATCCCAGCCAATCCTGAAAGTCGGGAATAAGTTACCCCCAACCATAAAGGTAAAAAGAAATTCGTTCACTTTACTTGGACATCAATAAATATTCAGGATGTAGCTGGGCATGGTGACATACATATGTAATCCTAGGACTTGGGAGGCTGAGAGAGGAGAATCAAAGGTTCAAGGCCAATATCCCTAACTTAGCAAGAAGACTCTGTTTCAAAAACAAAAAAATAAGCCAGGCATGGTTGAGCATGCTTGTAACCCCAGTACTTGGGAGGCTGAGACCAGAGAATCACAGGTTTGTGACCAGCCCCAGCTATTTAGTGAGGCCCTTCGCGACGTTTCCAAATAAAGAATAAAAAAATAGAGCCAGGAATGGTGGTACACGCTTGTAATGCCAGCATTTGGGAGGTGGAGACAGGAGGATCGCAGTTCGCACACAGCCTCAGCTACTTAGCGAGGCCCTTCTAAACTCAATGAGACTCGGTTTCAAAAATAAAAAAGAATAAAAAAATAGGGGTGTGGGGGGGTGTAGCTCAGAGGTACAATGCCCCTAGGTTCCATCCCCAGTATCAAAATATATATATAGGGCTGGAGGTATAGCTCACAGGTAGAATGTCCTTGTGTTTCATCCTGAGTACCAAAATAAATAAATAAATAAATAAATAAATAAATAAATAAATAAGGCTGACATGTAGTTCAGAGGTAGCATGCTCCTGGGTTCAATCCTCAATACCACAGAATAGTAATATTAGGAATCTGAAGCAGGACTTCATGCACAGAAGGATGATGCTTGGGTCCCGTTTCCTAAGTGAGATGCCGAACACTCCGGCTGCTGGCCTTGAGGCCATCAGCAGAACCCACGTGTAGGACAGAATTGTTTTCCTTTCGACCATCTTCTAGACATCTATCTTCCTGTTCTTATCTGCTTATGACAATGTTCCTCACACACACACAATAAAAGAAGCAAACATATTAAATGAAGTGTTTCTTTTAAGGAGCCTGACGACCTACCATGCTGTGTCATGAGGACAGGTTAACAGTAAAAGCGGAGAATGATGGCGGTTACTCGGCTTTTCAGATGATTCATGTTCCTTGACTGTGTGTGTGTGTGTGTGTGTGTGTGTGTGTGTGTGTGTGTGTGTTGTTGGGGATGGAACCCAAGGGTATTCTACTAAACCCCGGTCCTTTTTATTTTATTTTATTTTTATTTTTGGTGGTACTGGGGATGGAACCCAGGGGCATTCTACCTCCGAGCTATACCACCAGCCTTATTTTTTATTCTTCTTTTTTTACTTTTGAAACAGGGTCTCACTAAGTTGTGGAGGGCCTCACTAAATTGCTGTGGCCATGAACCTGCGATCCTCCTGTCTCAGCCTCCCAAGCACTGGGATTACAGGCCTGCAGCACCGAACCTGGCTGGTGTTCATTGGCTTGGATTCAGTCACAGCTGTATGGCTGTTGTTCCCTCCCAACCTGAGGGCCATGCTAATGGGAGGTGCCCATTCTATGGTACATTGTCATTTGTTTATTTGTTGTATTGTTTTGGGTTTTATTCTTGAAACTGGGGATTGAACCCAGGGTCATTCTACCTCGGAGCTACACTCCCTGCACTTTTTATTTTTCACTTTGAAAGAGCATCTCACTAGACTGCTCAGGCTGGCCTCAAATCTCAAATCTCCTGTCTCAGCCTCTCAAGTAGGTGTGCCACCACGTCTGCTTTAGTCATTCAGTTTTTAAAGGTTGCAGGTAGCCAGGCTTCGTGACACATGCTTGTAATCCTAGTACTTGGGAGGCTGAGACACGAGGGATTGCAGGTTCGAGGCCACCCTCAGCTGCTTAGTGAGACCTTCCACAACTTAGTGAGACCCTGTTTCAAAATAAAGAAAAATCAGGCTGGGGGTGTAGCTTGTAGGTAGAATGCTCTTGGGTTCAATCCCCAGTACCAAAAAAAAAAGGGGGGGGTAAATTCATGTCAAAGATTTTATTCAATTTGTCTCAAAGTATTTTTACCTTGCTAACATGCTGTTACTAATGAATCATAGTAATATCCAATTGGGCATTTAGGGCAAGATTTTTTTGTTTTTTTGGTGGTACTGGGGATGGAACCCACAGGCATTCTATCTCTGAGTTACACTCCCAGCCTTATTTTTTTTTTTTATTTTGAAACAGTGTCTCATTGGATTGCAAATGGCCTCACTAAGTGGTTGAGGCTGTCCACGAACCCAGATCTTCCTGTCTCAGCCTCCCAAATGCTGGGATTACAAGAGTGCACCACCATGCCTGGCAAGAGGGCATCAAGTATAGTTTAAATGTATACCATTTATGTTCAATAAAAAATTTTTAAAAATAACAGATTTTTATTTTATTTTGATTTATTATTATTATTATTATTATTATTATTAGTGGTGGTGGTGGTACTGGGATTCCTGGAGGCCCTTCTACCTCCGGGCTACACTCCCAAACCTATTTTATATATTTTTTTTTATTTGGATACAGGGTCTCCTAAACCAGCGAGGCTGGCTCCGAACCAGCGAGGCTGGCTCCGAACCAGCGCGATCCTCCTGTCTCCGCCTCCCAAGCGCGGGGATTACAAGCCGGCGCCACCACGCCCGGCTAAGAATAGATTTTTAAAAATAAATAATTATTGCCGGGCGGGCGTGGTGGCGCACGCTTGTAATCCCCACGCTTGGGAGGCAGAAACAGGAGGATCACGCAGGTTCGAAGCCAGCCGCGCTGGCTTAAGAGACCCTGTTTCCAAATAAAAAGTATAAAATAGGTCTGGGAGTGTAGCCCTGAGGTAGAAGGGCTTCCAAGGAACCCCAGTACCACCAAAATAAATAAATAAATAAATAAATAAATAAATAAATAAATAAATACCTTTTAAATTGCCATCAACTAATATATGCCAATTCTATAGCACTTTGCAATTTACAAATGCTTTCTGCTTCATTTTAACCACACTATGAGGTGGATAAGGCAAATATTCTCCTATTGTTTAAAAGAAGCTAAGCTCCAAAATTTTAAGCTATGCATGCCCAAAGAAGAAATAGTTTCTGATGCATCGATAATAAATCAAAATTTAGAGTATAATATAAGAGAACCAAGAAGGTATACTGCTTCTTTTTATAAAAATGCATTAAGGAATTGGCCTTTGTTTTTTGTTGGTTTTGCTTTTCAGATTATTTTATACCAAGGAAGCATTTAAACACATAAAAACGGGACTTTGTTTGGTAATACTGTTTATGAATTGTCTCAGGCATAATGATTAATATTTCTTTGGGGGAAAGTATCAGTCTATGATACAAACAGCACAGTAAGGGTGCTTTTGTTATTTCATTTGGGCCTGTTTAATGGCCTCCGATGAATTGTCCTACTCACTTCTGCAGGGCCAAAAGTTCTCAAGTTTTAATAAGAAAAAAGACATCAGAATATCTTAAAAAAGAATCAACCACTGTGTCAGCAACTGATTGTGGAGCTGGCTCTTTTCCAACCACTGATGATTTTTTTTCTCTGCTGGGCATATTTTCACATCAAATGCAAATGCTTGAAACAGAACATAAGGAATCCTTGCTGGGGTGAATGAAGCCAGACTGGAGACAAGATCTTTATCACAACAGCTGTGTGACCTGCAGGCCAGTTTAGCATCCGATGGCGCGCCAGCCGCACTTGGCACCAGCGCTGTCATTTCTGTAAAGCCCAGCACAGCTAGACGTGCTCTGAGAGCTTGCTGCAGTCCTGACGACTTGTCACAGTGAATTTGTATTCTCTCAATGATCAAAAGTGAAATGCAAGGAGACCTCAGCTGTCACTCAAGCTGTTCACCGAGTTGTATATGAACACCTCGGGAAAGGTTTCAAGCATCATCATCCCTGTATGAAACCGTTATCACTTTTATGGCCCGTTTTTAGAGATTCTGCCTTATTTATATTATTCTAAAATGTGTGGTAAGAACCGGGAATGGTGGCACACGCTTTGTAATCCCAGCATTCGGGAGGCTGAGACAGGAGGATCACAGTTCGTGAACAGCCTCAGCTACTTAGTGAGGCCCTCTGCAACTTAGTGAGACCCTGTTTCAAAATAAAGAATAAAAAATAAGGCAGGGGGTGTAGCTCGGAGGTTGAATGCCCCTGGGTTCCATCCCCAGTACCGCAAAAAAATAAAAATTTTAAAAATAAAATAAAATTTGTTGTGAATAAATTTTTAATTAACTGAAATATTTCAACCCACATGTTTCCTTGAACTTAAGTATAAGAGCTTACATAGGATCCAGGTGTGATGGCACATGTCTGGAATCCCAGTACTGGGAGGCTAAGACAGGAGGATCACAGGTTCACAACCAGCCTTGGCTCTCTGCAACTTAGGTGAGACCTTATTTCAAAAATAAAAAATAAAATAGGGCTGGGGTATAACTCAGAGTAAGAATGCCCCTGGTTTCAATCTCCAGCACAGAGTGGGGGTGGGGATTGAGAAATACCATGTAGAGGTTTGCAAATTATGTTTACAAAGAATGCTCATTTATCCGAGAAATGAACCAACATATTTTGCTTTTTGCCCTAAAATTATACAATGATAAGTCATATTTTACCAACCCACAGAATAAAAGTAAGTTTTTAGACAGAATTTTCTCAAGACTCTATTTTTCTACCATACACATCCTTAAATTTTTTTGACATCTGCCAATCTTGTCTGCAAATAACCATTCCCAGAAAAATGATTAAAACAATAAACTTATATTTTAACATAAAAAATACTGGGGATGGAACCTAGGGGCATTCTATCTCTGAACTACACCTCCAGCCCTATTTCTTATTCTTTATTTTAAAACAGTATCCCACTGAGTTGCAAAGGGCCTCACTAAGTAGCTGAGGCTGTCCACAAACCACAGTCCTCCTGTCTCAGCCTCCCAAATGCTGGGATTATAAGTGTGCACCACCAAGCCTGGCTAGAACAATAAACTTATGATAACAAAAATATTTTACTGAATTTTTAGTAATGTATTTTTTCAGATAGAGATAAAGCAAATTTTTTCTGTTAAAAGTTTTCTAGTTGTCCTGACAGAAATAAATGTTCACCTATCTCAGAATGTTTATTTATTTATTATTATTATTATTATTTATTTTTTTTTTTTTTGCAGTAATGAGAATGGAATCCAGGGCCATTCTACCTCTGAGCTACACTCTCAGACCTATTTCTTATTCTTTATTTTGAAACAGGATCTCACAGAGTTGCAAAGGGCCTCACTAAATAGCTGAGGCTGGCCGCAAACCCAGATCCTCCTGTCTGAACCTCCCAAATGCTGGAATTACAAGCTTGCACCACCACACCCGGCTCAGAATGTTCTATAAAAAACTGAAGCCCAGGTGTGAACTTCCAGCAAACAGGGAGGTCTCTGCACCAGGTGAAAGCCGTGAACAGCGGGACTCCTGGCCTTTCCCTCAGGAGCCAGTCAGCCCCAGTCTCCAGGGGCAGAGAAACAAGTTAGTAGGATGGACTTGAGGGGGTCAAGGTGAGAATCGCTTTCTGCTGGTAGCCATCCCCTGTCCCGCTCACTGGTGAGCGCTGCCTGAGCCTTTGCCAGGGACCTCCGGAGGTGGGCTTCCTCCTCCTCTCTCCTTTCTTTATTTCTCTCCTTTCTTTATTCCCTCTCCCTCCCACCCACACACACTAGTCTTTTATTGAGACGCAATCTTGCTATCTTGCCCAAGCTGGTTCCTAGCTCTCAGTCCTCCTGCCTCAGCCTCAGCCTGGGAATGCAAGTGCGCACCACCATGCCAGTTTCCTTCCTTCTTTTCTTCAGTCATTCTTTTTTTTTTTTTTTTTTTTTTCAGTACTGGGGATGGAACCCACGGGCATTCTATCTCCGAGCTATACCCCTAGCTCAAATTTTTAAACAGGGTCTCACTGAGTTGCAAAGAGCCTCACTAAGTAGCTAAGGCTGTCCACAAACCGTGATCCTCCCATCTCGGCCTCCCAAATGCTGGGATTACAAGTGTGTGCCACCACGCCCAGCTCAGTCATTCATTTGACCAATATATTTTATTGTGATCACCAGCTAAATGCCAGGCACAGCTCTTGGTACCTACCTGGTTCCTGTAGTCAAGTAGACAAACTATAGAGTGGAGGAGACAGAATATTTAACAAATCCTAATAGAAAATTGCAAACTACACACAGAGAGGGGGGGGGGGTCCTTGTGAGGTTATAGGAATAGAACCCAGGGGCATTCAACCTGTAAGCTTTATCCCCAGCCCTGATTTTTACTCTTTATTTTGAAACAAGGTCTCACTGAGTGGCAGAGGGCCTAAGTAGCTGGGGCTGGCTAATAACCTGTGATCGTCCTATCTCAGCCTCCCAAGTACTGGGATTTCAAGTCTGGCTTCAAACACTTTATTTATTTATTTATTTATTTATTTATTTATTTATTTATTGTGGTACTGGGATTCCTGGAAACCCTTCTACCTCCGGGCTACACTCCCAGACCTATTTTATATTTTTATTTGGAAACAGGGGCTCCTAAGCCAGCAAGGCTGGCTTTGAACCTGCGCAATCCTCCTGTCTCTGCCTCCCAAGCACGGGGATTACAAGTGTGCGCCACCACGCCCGGCACAAACACTGTATTTTTAAACTCAACCTTGGTTAGATAATGCATGGTGGTTAATTTTAGGTGGCAACCTGTCTGGGTCTAGGAGCACCAGAGAGCTGGGAAAGCATTATTTATTATTATTTCCCAGAGTGTATGAGTGTCTGTAAGACTATCCCTAGACAAAACTGGCATCTGAATTAGTGGAGTAAGTCTGCCCTCTAGGTAATCAGCTGAGGGCTGGATTAAACTCTAAGGCAGAGGTGACTTTTCTCTCTTTCTCGAAGCACTTTCTCCCTCTCTCCTCCCTGGAGCTAGGCCATCCACCTCCTCCTGCCCTTGGACTCTCTGGGGTTTGGACACCAGGCCCGGCCCTGCAGTGCCCGCATGGTTCCTGCTCTCAGGCCTTCAGAGTTTGCCCTAGCCCTACCGCCGGCTCCCCTGCTCCTCCAGCTCACAGATCGCGTACCCTAGGACTTCTCGACTTCTGAAGCAAAGGTCAAGCACACTAATCAGTCCCTCTCCTATGCGTATGTGTGTTGCCTAAAATACATTTTATACCAAAGATACAGACTTGTATACCTAAAAATGTGGAAGTGCCTTTGGAAACAAGGACAGAGGCTGGAAGGCTTGGAAGTGAATGCCAGAAGAATCTCGCGTTGCCAGAGTGGAGGACAGTTCTGGGGGGTCTCTGAAGAAAAGATCTCTTATGTGGTCATGATTAGAGTGTTGGTAGAAATGTGAACAGCAAGGCTGTGTGTGTGTGTGTGTGTGTGTGTGTGTGTGTGTGTGTGTGTGTTACCTGGGATTGAACCCAAGAGCATTTTACCTCCAAGCTATATCCCTAGACGTTTTCATTTGTGTGTGTGTGTATATAGTACTGGAGAATTGAACCCAGGGACTTTCTGCCTCCAGGCTACACCCCAGCCCTATTTTACAATTTATTTCGAAACGGGTTTTCACTAAGTAGCTGAGGCTGGCTTCAAACCTGTGCCATCCTCCTGTCTCAGCCTCTCAAACTCTAGGATTACAAGCGTGCGCCACCATGCCCAGCAGTGTTTTTTGTTTGTTTGTTTTTCAACAGAATCCCACAGCCAGGCATGGTGGGGAACACTGGTAATCCCAGTACTTGGGAGGCTGAGACAGGAGGCTCAAAGGTTCAAAAACAGCCGTAGCAACTTGTTATGCCCTCAGCAACTTAGTGAGACCTTGCTTCAAAAAAAAAGAATAAAATAGGAATGGGGGTGTATCTCAGAGGTAGAACACCCCTGGGTTCAATCCCCAGGACCACATAAAAATAAATAAATAAACAAGGTCTCATTAGGTTCCTGAGAGTCTCATTGCATTGCTGAGGCTGGTCTTGAACCTGTGATCTTTCAATCTCAATCTCCCAAGTAATGGGATTAAGTGTGTGCCCAACCATGCCCAGCTCAGCAAAGGCTATTCTGATGAAGCCTTCTATGGACATGAGAGGTATGTTTTAGAAACTGAAGGGGGCCATCCGTGTTTCCAAGTAGCAAAGAACTTATTTGAATTGTGTGTGCCATGACCTAGTGCTTTGCGGAAGACAGAATTTAAGTTTAATAAACTAGGCTGTTTAACAGAAGACATCTTGAAGCAAAGTCTTGTTAAAAATACATTTTCATCGTATCATATGAAAAAATACAGGTTTCAAAGTGGACGGGCAAGGTGATTTTATTTTTTGCAAAAACGGTTCCTGCCACCAGTAAAGTCAGGCAAGCAGGAGCCACATGGTGGAAACTTGCTGGGCCTTTTATTTCCAATGTGGGGCTCCTGTGCTGTGATCCTATTGGTAGGAGCCTCAGTGGCACAATCTTTACACCATTGTCTAAAGGGAGTGCGGGGGATAGCACTTATAATTTCCAGGAAATGCAAACTTTACAAAAAATATAAATGTACAAAAGATTGCAAAATAGTGGCTTTACAAAATGGAGTTTAAAAGATGTAATTATATTCTCACAGTGTTGAGGGTGTAGCAGGACTTTTCTTCACTCTTTACAGTAAAATTTGAGACAAGAGAAATGACTTGAACAAAATGTATGAGCAAAAGGGAAGAACTTATAAACAGTTGGAAAATTCTAGCCCGAGATGGCGTCTTACACCTGTAATCCCAGTACTTGGAAGGCCGGTACTTGAGAAGCTGAGACAGGAGGATGGCGGGTTCCTGGCCAGCCTCAGAAATCTAATGAGATGCTTGGCGACTTAGCAAGACTCTGCTTCAAAATAAAACTAAAATAAAAGTAGCTAAGAGGTAGAATGCCCCCTGGGTTCAATCCCCAGTACCAATGTGTTTAGGAAAAAACACCAAAGATGTGGACAATGGCCATTAGATAAGGAAGTCAGCGGGAGCAGAAGGTCACTGGAAGGTGTGCACTAAGACCGCGGAGCAGTAGTCCAGGGTGCTGGAGACTGTGGGGGCATCTACTTCCACATAGGCCCTGTGTGCTGGGACTACCAAGACAGGGCACTGCAGGATCTCAGGGTTCACCCTCAGCACTGAATCAAGCCTCTGCTCCCTGGGGAGACTGGGGCTGGAAAAGAACTGCATGGCACTGGGGCATCACAGAGACTGCACTAGAGCAATACCAGGGGGCACAGGCTGGATGCATGGGGCTGGATGACCACAGAGAGCCCAACAGAGGGTAGCATCTAACAGGTCATGTCCCTCCCTTTCCCCACAGGACCCCGCAGCAGGGATAGGAGGCAGGACCCCAGAAACCAGAGCAGAGATGTCATGAGACTCCAGACATCGCGAGACAGACTCCAGATGCCGCAAGACTCTGGATATCACGAGAGAATCGTCATTCCCACACTCCTAGCCCCACTCCCAAGACTCCCACTACAAATATATACGTACTTCCTCTCTGCTGTGTGACTCTGCTGACTACCTGTGACTCTGCCGATTGTGTGGCTCTGCTGCTTGGTCATTGGTCCCTTCCCCCACTGTCAGCAGACCTCGCCCAAAAGTGCCAGTTGATTAAAGAAGCCTTAGATAACTTGGCTGGTGTTTGCTTTCTTCACGACCCACAAATTCAATTTCAATATTACATCTGGTGCCAAAACCCTCCAAACCCAAGAGAACTTATTTTTTTTCTCTCTTTTTTTTTACACCTCCCTGAGCGAGGTGTAAAGAGAGAGAGAGAGAGAGAGAGAGAGAGAGAGAGAGAGAGAGAGAGAGAGAGAGAGAAAAGAGTGAGGTGACTCCCTCAGGAGCCCTCCTCTTTACTCCCAGGAACCTGGACTTTCTGACCCTTAATTGGACTGACTGCTTCCACTTTCAAATAGGGTATGAGACTTCTGGGAAGATGGCAAAGGAGAAAAGCAGGGCATACGAGCCCCACTAACAACCAATCTCTATTACCACAAAATCAGCGCCTTTCACAGGCAGAAAACACCATCAGCAGAGAAACAAAAAATGTAAATACAAGGGACAGAGAAAAAGAGGGCTGGAAAAACGAGACACCAGAAAGAAACCAGACCACAGTGCTGCGGCCGGAGCCGCGGCGCGGAGACGTGCAGGCGCCATCTTCCCTTGTAGCACCAGGATCCAGAGAAGAGGGGGACTCAGAACGGAGCTCAGAGCCACAGAGGAGATACGCCAGCCTCATGCCCGAGGACGTGGCAGCAGCACCTTACTGCCGGCAGCAGCAGCAAGTTCACCAGATGGCACCAGACCAACGCACTCAACAGCCCACCAGGCTCCAGAGAGGAGCAGCGGACAGCGAGCTGAGGTGAGCTGCTGCGGATCAGCCGGGCTGAATTCGGCAGATTTTTTGGCGCAGGGAGCGTCTAAAGCTCCCAGAGGCTGGGCTCAGCACACCCTGCAGGGACTCCGAGCGGAGCTCAAAACCAGAGAAGAAATATGCCAGCCTCATGGCCAAGGGTGTGACAGTGATGCCATATTGCCACTAGCGGCGGCAGCAGCGAATTCACGAAGTCCACTACAGGTCCATCAGTGCACTCAACAACAGTGAGTCAAATTGCGGCCCCTAGAGAAGAAATCCCAGTACTGCAAGTCCCAGGGACTTGTACCAGTGGGGGAGTGGCAGTGGCAGAGATATCACACCATAGTCACAACTCCCTGCAGGAGAACACCCAACCTGGAACCCCCCATGGTCTAAAGCAGCCTCGATTGACTCCCTGGATCTGAGACTTTGCGATACAACCCAGTAAAGGAGTAGTGGGAACCGAGATACCATAGACTCGAGATCCAGAGCACCTTAAGTGAAGTCGTAGTGACCCAGAGAAGGCACAAACTTCTGAAATCATGGGAAAGAGAACTAACAATGGAGCAATGAATGCCCACAACCCCACAACTTCAGAACCTGATAAAACAGAAGTTCAGAGATTTCTAGAAGATCAAATCAGGAAAATAACTGTAGAAATAATAGAGGTGTTTCAAAAAGAATTCAGAGAGCCAAAAAGAGATAAAGGATGCAATTAATGAAGTAAAAGCCTCAATTCAAAGTACAAACAACCGATTAGACCACATGGAGAATAGAATCTCGCTCCTAGAAGATGATCACTCCAAAAATGAACGCATAGTTTCTAATTTAGAAAAAAAAAATCCGACAACAGGAATCTGACATTGAAGAAATATGGGCCCATTTTAAGAGAGCTAACCTAAGAATAATTGGAATAAAGGAGGAAAAAGAAGGTGAAACCAAAGGGATCAACAATCTCTTCAAGGAAGTAATAGCAGAAAATTTTCCAAACATAGAGCAAGAGGTTGATACACAGGTCCAGGAAATTTATAGAACCCCCTTTAGACAGGATCAGAGAAGAGGATCCCCACGCCACATAATTGTCAAAATGACCAATGTGGAAGCCAAGCAGAGAATCTTAAAGGCAACAAAAACAAAGGACCAAGTGACATTCAGAGGCAAACCAATTAGAATCACTCCAGACTTCCCAAACCAAGTCATGAGAGCCAGAAGGGCTTGGAGTAACATATTCCAAACTCTGAAAGAAAACAACTTCCAGCCAAAAATTTCCTACCCAGCAAAACTTTCTATCAAATTAGATGGGGAAATAAGAAGCTTCCACGACAAACAGAAACTGAAGGAATTTATGTCTTCAAAACCAGCACTAGAGAAAATACTCAAAGAGATTAACTACAAAGAAGAAATAGGTAACACACACCAGAATCAGAGAAACAAGATTTTCCATCCAACAGGCAACTAAGATTGGTTATCTGTGGAGATTCATTATTTATGTTAGTCTTTTACCTATCTCTAAATTGTATTGTTTGCTTTTATTGTTGCTAATTTTTAGGATTTCTTGTTGGAATATTAATATACCTTCAGATATAGCATTTGGAAATATCTTATCCCATTCTATCAGTAACTTTTAACTCTGTTTACATTGTCTTAGGATATACAATAATTATTTTTATTTTTTAGGAGTTTGTTTACCCTTCTGTTGCCTGTGCCATTGAAATCATATCCAAGAGATCACTGCCAATTTCAATGTGGTGAAGTTTTATGACCCAGATTTTCTTCTAAAAGTTTATAGTCTTAAGATTTATATTTAGGTCTTTTACCTATTTTGAGTTAATATTTGTATATGGTGTTAGGTAAGGGTCCAATTTTATTCTTTTTCATGTAATTATTATTTTTCAACAATATTTAGTTAAAAGATTATTATTTCCTCCACCAAATGTTCATGGAAACCTTGTCAAAAATAACTTGACAATATATGGAAGAATTTATCTCTAGGCTTTTATTTAACTCCAATGGTTTATATACCTGCCTTTATAACAGTACTACACTGTTTCAATTATTGTAGCTTTATAAGGTTTGAAATCAGAAAATATATATCTTCTAGCTTTGTTCTTTTTCAAGATTGTTTTGGGTATCTAGAGTCCATGTTCCATATTAGGACAGATTTTTTCTGAAAAATAAATAAATAAATAAATAAATAAATAAATAAATAAATAAATGTATGATAGTTTCACCTTAAGAAAAGAAAAAAAAAATCTCTGGTAAGAAAGAAAGCAAAAAGAAATACTGAAATGTTATCTTTAAGTCATCAAAAGCTTGGTATCAGACAAATGAAACTGTTATGTGAGATTATCATTGTTAATTTTGGATAAATTACTATAATACTAGATGTCAACCATTAAGGCAAGCATGGGAAGGAGGGATGGGGAGGGAACGGGGTGGGGAACGGGTAGGGGCTAACTGGGCGATGTGTGCATGTATGTCTACAAAAGTTTTTTTTTTTTTATCCCATTATGATGTATGAATACAATGCACCAATAAAAAATATTTTTTTTTTTAAACAGTATGTTACTTCCCTGGTCAGCGGGTTCTGGCTTCTTGCCTCCTCTTCAGATTTGGGTCCTCCCTTTCTGCCAGTCCACTGGGATCTAAAATCCAAGCGCTTGGTGACCCATTGTTCTCCAGTCCACTGGTACCACTCGCCCATTAGACCCTGGTGATGACTGGGGTCTTCGGGTCGAGCCCCTCCCCACCCGACAACCAGGTCATCTTCCGGTCTTGAGAAAGGAGTAGCTCCTACCCTCTTGACCCCTGTTTCCAAACATTGATCAGGATAATCAGGGACGCCTGTTTCCTGTTCTTCATTCTCGCCTGCGGACCAGACATGGGAAGCCAGAATTCCAAAATAATGGGTCACTGGGCCCAAAAATGGAACTCTGAATTTTGACCTGACCAATCTCAGCTACTTTTGTAAGTGGTCTGGTAAATGGTTGGAAGTCCTTTATGTGCAGGCTTTCTTTTTCCTACACTCCTGTCCCTCTGATTGCTCTCCCCCATCAGCCACCGTAGTCACTACCTGGTGACATCATAGACACCATCTTGGTCACCATCTTGTGACATTACATAGTTGAGGCCTTGTGACGTTACACAGTCGCCATCTTGGTCGCAATCTTGTGACATTGCAGTCTCTGTATTGTGACGATCTACGGTCGCCATCTTGTGACCTTGCTGGCTCACAGGCGCCATTTTCTGATTTCACCCCTGATCTCCTAGGATCTCTCGTCACCACCCCAACTACCACCCTACCCTAAGACAGCCTCTCATTCTAACCTGCTTCCTTCCCCCTGCCGTCCTCCCTTATGTTGTGCAAGCATACAATCTCACATGGCAGGACCCTCATGTTATTTTAACCTCTGCCTTAACTCTGGATAAACGAGATCATATTGTAAAGGCTGCCTGAGAACAGGCCAACCAGGCTCATTTAACTACTTGTGGGAGCGGCCACGGTACCTTCTAAAGATCCCCTCTGGGAGTATCAGCCAGCCCCAAATAGTGGGGGTGAGGACTAAAGATAAAAGACCTCTGGGCGAGGTGGTGCACGCTTGTATTCCCCGCGCTTGGGAGGCAGAGACAGGAGGATCACTCAGGTTCAAAGCCAACCTCGCTGGCTTAAGAGAACCTGTTTCCAAATAAAAATACAAAATAGGTCTGAGAGTGTAGCTCAGAGGTAGAGGGTTTCCAGGAATCCCAGTACCACCAAAAAAAAGAGAGAGAGACCATATGACATTATGCCTTCTTGATGGCATGCACGCTGCTTTCCATTAAGCGATTACAATAAACTTAGGGAAATCACCCAAGGTCTAGATGAAAACCCAGCTATTTTTCTTACCAGGCTTCAGGAAGCTTTTACCCTCTAACCGGCTTAGATCCATCTACTGAGGCAGGATCTGTGGTTCGCTGACAGCCTCCATTCCTACTTTTGCTTGACTGTGTCATGATAAAGGGGGAGGACATACACAGGAGCAGCACTGGCTCGGAATTTCTTCTTACACTCCGAGTCCTCTTCTTCTGGGAGCAGTTATTACATACCACTGTAATACTGGCTCTGATTCCATGGCCTCTTCTCTTTCCTTCTGTTCTCTCATCCTCATTTGAAAGGCACAGGCTCATTGTTTTGGTTTCTTCCCCTTTTTTTCGACTTTGAATTCAGAATCTCCACACTGAATATAATTTTTAACGCTAACCTTTGCCCACATGTTGTTGACAGGCTCCTTAGCATAGCTCCCCAGCGTCCCTTCAGAGGCAGAAGCACCGAAGTCAGGCTCAGAAGGTAAGGTCAGTCATGGAGGAGGGGGATAGCAGTTCTTTTCCAATACAGAGCTGCACGATCCTCCTGGCTCTGCCTCCAAGCACGAGGATTATAAGCATGCGCTACCACGCCCGGCTTCCTTGATCATTTTTAAGATTGAAAACAACTCCTGCTGGGCATGGTGGCTCACGCTTGCAATCCCAGCATTCAGGAGGCTGAGACCTGAGGATCGCAGTTCATGAACAGCCTCAGCTACTTAGTGAGGCCCTCTGCAACTCAGTGAGACCCGGTTTCAAAATAAAGAAAAAAAAAATAGGGCAATCATTTCATTGGGCAATCAGCCCCTGATATTTGGAAAATTAAGAAAGGCTGAAGATGGCCCTCAGCCCCCTATCAGAGATTTGGTAAACATGGCATGTAAAGTCTTTAATTCACAAGAGAAACAGGCTGAAATGGAGTGCAAAAGCCAGATCCCTGGTAGCTGCCCTACAGTCAGCAGTGGCAGCTCAGCCCTCTGGCGTACCACCTAGGGGTGGAGAACGGCAATGACAACTACCTCCAGGAGCCTGCTTCAAGTGTGCAAGGCCATGCCCACCAACCAGAGCATACCCAGTATGCGGCCAGGAGGGACACTGGAACAGTGCCCTTGGAAAAGTGGTGAGCCCCAAGTGCCTCAACACAGAGGGACCACCCTTCCAGACCAGGCCCTGCTGCTGGCTCTACTCGGCCTGGCTGAAGACTGAAGGCTTGCAGACTCAACCTTGTTCCCCCTTGTCAGGCAAAGGGTAACTTTCAAGGTAGTGGGTGAGCCAATCTCCTTTTTTAGTATATGTGCTGCTATATATTTTTAGTATATGAGCTCAGCTAAAAAGTGCCCCATTACAGCAACCTCATGACAAATTATCCTGTACAGTGTTGGGGCCCACTAAGCTCCATTTCTCTCGGCATAATTCTCGTTAATGCTTTTATTTCAGCAGGTCCACTTGTTTACATAGTACAGTGCTCTTCCTCTCTGGAAGCCAGACAGCCATAACTCCTCGTCTGTTAAAGTTTATTCAAATGTCCATTACCAAACTGTCTAGGGTAACCTTCCAATCAACTCCCGCTGCAGCCATCTTCCACCTGCCCACTTCCAAAGGACCCAACCTCTCCTGGCCAGGGGCCCTCTACAATGCCCCTTGTCAGCAGGAAGTCATTATGGGCTTGGTCATCACCCAATATCACCAAAAGGCCGGGATGATAGGTTGGATACCTCCCTTTCCTCATGGGACCCCACAGCGGGGAGAAGGAGGCAAAATCCCAGAAACCAGAGCAGAGATGTCGCAAGACACCAGACATCGCAAGACAGACTCCAGATGCCATGAGACTCCAGATATCATGAGAGAATCAGCATTCCCACACTCCTAGCCCCACCCCAAGTGCCCTGCTATAAATATATACGTACTTCCTCTCTGCCACATGACTCTGCTGACCGACCATGACTGCTGACCACGTCATGGGTCCCTTCCCCCACAGTTGGCAGGCCTCGCCTGAAGGTGCCAGTTGATTAAAGAAGCCTTTGATAACTTGGCTGGTGTTTGCCTCCTTCACAACCCCCAACTCAATTTCAGCATTACTAGCCAAGCCATGGGAGTTGGGGCCACCCTGAGACCCCAGAATTATAGAGGCACCAACACACAATGCCAGCCAGGGAGAGAGCAGCACAAGTGCTGAATGCAGGAGAGCGACTATGTGGACAACACCCAGCACAGCCATGAGCACAGGCCCCGCCCTCATGTCCAGAGGCAGGATGTGCCTCAAAGAAGATTAGTCATAGTCTTCAGGACTTAATGTTGTTTCCCTCCCTTGAACTGATTTGGGGCTTATTCTCCCTTTCTTGATTCCTGTTTTTCCCTTTTGGAATGAGAACAGCCATCCTTGCCAGGGTCTTCCGAAAACACATCACTTGTCTGGTTTCATCAGCTCACGCTGAAAAGCAATTTTTCTCAGGATGAGTCGTGCCTGAGTCACATTCATGTCTGGTTTGGATGATACGAGTTAAGGCTTTGGGGGCTGCTGGGATGGCATGAATGCATTTTGTGTGTGAGAAGAGTGTGAATGAGGTAGGATGTTGGGAATGTTATTTTGAACGTATGGGTCTCTCCAAAATTCCCATGTTGGAATTTAAGATATAAAACCTTTGGGAGGTGGCCTTCATTGGTCAGATTAGTGCCGTTATAGAAGGGTATAAAGGCACAACTCTGTCCCTTTTGCCCTTTCTCCCCCGCATGTAAGACACAGCAACCAGCTTCCACCCTGGAGCACAGAGCCGCCTTCACTGGGCACCCGGCCTTCGGTCACCTTAATGCTGGGTTTCTCAGCCTCTAGAACTAGATGCTATAAACGTGTGATGTTTAAAAATCACCCAGTTTAAGTTATTTTGTTATAGCAGTGGGATCAGATGAATACAAAAGATGAGTCATTAACAAAAAAATCTTAAACCAGCAGTTCTCAGACTGAGGCCCACAGACTTCTGGCCTCCTGGGAACTTGAGAGCTTCCCAAGACGTAATGAATTTTATATGAGATCGATGGCAATATTATGCCTTTGGTTTTTATAATATTGTATATTAAACTCATCAACATTTGGATTATTTTCATCAGTAAAACAATATTTTATAAAAGACCAATGCATGATATTAAAAAATATTATTGCATGCTAGGCATGATGGCGCACGCTTGTAATCCCAGCATTTGGGAGGTGGAGACCAGAGGATGGCGGTTCAGAGACAGCCTCAGCTACTTAGTGAGGCCCTCTGCAACTTAGTGAGACCCTATTTCAAAAATAAAGAATAAAAAATAAGGCAGAGGGTGTATCTCAGAGGTAGACTGCTCCTGGGTTCCATCCCCAGTACCGCAAAAAAAAAAAAAAAAAGGCATAAAAAAATTACATTCTAGCCAGACGTGGTGGCGCACGCTTGTAATCCCTGTGCTTGGGAGGCTGAGACAGGAGGATCTCACAGGTTCGAAGCCAGCCTCAGCTACTTAGTGAGGCTTTCAGCAACTTAGTGAGACCCTGTTTCCAAATAAAATATAAAAAAGGTCTGGGAGTATAGCCTGGAGGTAGAAAGCCTCTGGGATCCACACCCAGTACCATCAAAAAAAAAAATTACATTCTAAGTGGACAATGAATTTTATTTATTGAATACTGAATTTTAATGTCACAGAGCACAAATGATTAGTCATATGATTTTAAATTCCATACTTCAACTACGGAGATCTGTGTGAAGATTCCTAAGAAAGCTAGGAATAGATCCACCATACGATCCAGCTCTATGACTCCTGGGTATTTTTCCGTTTGAATTCAAAGAACTATAGCAACATATGCATACCTATGTTCATAGCAGCACAATTCATAATAGCCAAAATATGGAACCAACCCAGGCCTCCATCAACAGATGAATGGATTGCAAAACTCTGGGAAATACACACAATGGAATTCTACTCAGCCATAAAGAAGAACAAAATCATACCATTTGCAAGAAGATGGAAAGTCCTGGAGAGCATTATGTTAAGTGAGACCAGCCAAGCACAGAAAGAGAAGGTACATATGTTTCCTCTAATATGCCCAAACTAGGGAACCTAGAGGATATCAGTGGTACTCCAGATAATGGAGGGGAAATACCAGCAAAATTTGAATGGAAAGATAGAGGAGGAGGAGGCTGATCTTGATTAATGAGGGTCTACATCTGAATATGTGTAAAATTATGAATATGGCATGGTTACCCGGGACAATCATTGTTGGGAGGGGGAAAGGGAAAACAGGGGCAGGAGTGGGGAGAGGGCATCAAGTATAGTTTAAATATATACCATTTATGTTCAATAAAAAAATAAAAAAAAATAAATTCCATACTGCAGTTAGACTTTAAAAGTCTACCATTTATCAGCCAGGTGTGGTGGCGCACACTTGTAATCCCAGTACTTGGGAGGCCAAAAGAGCAGAATTGCAGGTTTGCAGACAGCCTCACCTACTTAGTGAGGCCCTTTTTCAAAATAAAGAATAAAAAAAAATAGGGCTGGGGGTATACCTCAGAGGTAGAATGCCCCTGGGTTCAATCCCCAGTACTGCAAAAAAAAAAAAAAAAAAAAAAAAACCTCTCATTTATCAAGTTTTGATTTAATATCAAAGAAGACTCTAAAAAGTCTTTTAAAATAGTTCCCCCTCCATTTTCACTCCCCACTTCCAAAATGTGTCTGTATAAGGTCAGATTTTCTCCATATATATCAAACAAAAACAACATATTGATAAATGTAGAAGTACTTAAGAATCCACTTGTCTTCTATTAAGACAGATATGAAAGAAGTTTGAAAACATGTAAGCCGGGCGTGGTGGCGCACGCTTGTAATCCCAGCATTCAGGAGGCTGAGACAGGAGGATCGCGGTTCGTGAACAGCCTCAGCTACTTAGTGAGGCCCTCTGCAACTCAGTGAGACCCTGTTTCAAAATAAAGAATAAAGCCGGGCCTGGTGCACGCTTGTAATCCCTGCGCTTGGGAGGCGGAGACAGGAGGATCACTCAGGTTTGAAGCCAGCCGCACTGGCTTAAGAGACCCCGTTTCCAAATAAAAATATAAAATAGGTCTGGGAGTGTAACCCAGAGGTAGAAGGGTTTCCAGGAACCCCAGTACCACCAAAGAAAGAAAGAAAGAAAGAAAGAAAGAAAGAAAGAAAGAAAGAAAGAAAGAAAGAAAGAATAAAAAATAAGGCAGAGGGTGTAGCTCTGAGGTTGAATGCCCCTGGGTTCCATCCCCAGTACTGAAAACACACACACACTATTATCCCCTCGCACACCAGTCAGAATGGCTGTCACCTAGGGTGCGAGTAACAGCAGATGCTCGTGAAGGTGTGAGGAGCAGGACCACTTACATGCTGTTGGTGGACACATTAGGAAAGCCACTGTGAAAGTCAGTAGGGGGCTCCTAAAGAGATTAAAAGTGAACCTGGCATGGTGGCAGTCGCTTGTACTCCCAGTACTTGGGAGACTGAGACAGGAGGATTGCAGGTTCATGGCCAGCCTTAGCTACTTAGGGAGACCTTGTTTAAAAAAAACCCAAAAAACAAAAAATGGGGCTGAGGGTGTAGCTCAGAGATAGAATGCCCCTCTGTTTAATCCCCAGTTCTGGGAAAAAAAAACAAAAACAAAAAACGGAGCGGGGCGTGGTGGCGCACGCTTGTAAACCCTGCGCTTGGGAGGCGGAGACAGGAGGATCGGGCAGGTTTGAAGCCAAGCGCGCTGACTTAAGAGACCCTGTTTCCAAATAAAAATATATATTAAAAAATAGGTTTGGGAGTGTAGCCCAGAGGTAGAAGGGCTTCCAGGAACCCCAGTACCACCAATAAATAAATAAATTTAAAAATTAAAAAAATATTAAAATAAAAAGAAGAAAGAAAGAAAAAGAGACCGCTGGGCGATATTGCAAGGCAGGTGATGTGGCGAGAGGGGCGGGGTTCCTATGCGTAGCCCCACCCACAAGACATAAACCTTAAAAGGAAGGGCATTTCCTCTCCAGCTGCAGAGGGGCTCAGAGGTCTCTAGGAGCGGTCCAGCCCCTATCCCCGAGAGAAGACCGCATTAAAATTCCTTTCCTGTACCCGGTCTCTCTCGCCTTTTTCTGCGCCAAAACCTAACAGGACCCATTCTGATTGTCCTGGACGCCTTAGATTGGTGTCAGGGAAGAGTCTGATACAGTAGGAAAAGCCACTGTGGAGCCGGAGGAGACCTTTGCTCCAGTCACTCCACCTAGCGGGCGCAGTTTCCCTACTGGAATTCGAGGTCTGGGGAATGAGATGATTTACAAGGTCCCTCCGCACAAATGTGTGTGGTTCTATTTTTCCGTAATGATTCGAGAGCCTATCCGTGATTGGAATTGTCCTGGATATATAAAAAGAGGTGTAAAATGTATTTGGAGAGAAAGAATAAATGTCACAAAATGCAGGATCAACTAGCTATCAGTCATCATAGATTGTGACCAAAACGCAATTAAAATTACCGAGTTGAAAAAATAAGAAATCAGATGCTTTCCCTAATATGTGAGAGCTAAGGAGAAATGGGGCATAGGAGGAACTCTAGATGAAAAAGGAAATCCTATAGAGGAGCAAACAAGACAACCTAAAAGAGGAGAAAGGAGGGCGTAAGAGGAAAATCTCTAAAACACACAATGTACTTAAACATATCGAAGTCAACCACTAAGCCAAGCATGGAAAGGAGGAAGGAGGGCTGGGGAGGGAATGGGGTGGGAATTGGGTAGGGATTAAATCAGTGACGTCCACACAAGGTTTTTACCCCAATTTGATGTATGAATAAAGAAGAAAAAATAGGGCAGGGGCTATAGCTCGGAGGTCTAATGCCCCTGGGTTCCATCCCCAGACCCTCAAAAAAAAAAAAAATATATATATATATATATATATATATATATATATATATATGTATTTATGCTGGGCGTGGTGGTGCACACTTGTAATCCCAGAATTTGGGAGGCTGAAACAGGAGGATCCAGGTTCATAGATAGCCTCAACTACTTAGGCCCTTTGCAACTCAGTGACACCCTGTTTCAAATAAAGAATAAAAAATAGGGCTGGGGGTGTAGCTTGGAGGTAGAATGCCCCTGGGTTCCATCTCCAGTACTGCAAAAATAAATAAATAAACAAATAAATAAATGAATGAATAAATATTTTATATAAATATATAATAGATATATAAGTATATCATATACACATATATTTATATATATACATATCATATACACACACATACACAGAAGGAGTCCATCTTGTTTCCCATAATCTTTGAACTATTTCTAGAATACTCAAGGAAGCATTAGGGACTTAAAGTGTATTTTGCAAAGAATTAGGAGAAGTATTATAAATTTACATTTAGACTAAAAATCCATTTTGATGTTAAAACTTTAAAACTTTGAGGACAAGAGGACTGGTTCCACTTTTCATTTCACTTAATTGGTACGTTTGTCTATTCCAGTATCTACAGCTGAGCTCCAGTGCGGTCGCAGGGCCAGCCCAGTACTGTGGAGCCTGCATCTTGAGCTCAGCAGGTGCTGAACGTGAACCCTGTCAAGGGCGAAGCAGACCTTCCAAGACACCAGGCCCTGAGGAGGGGTGGAAAGGGGTGCAGGGGTCAGAGAAAGGCCGTGGGAAAGGCAATGAGTGAGCCTTCAGAGTCAGAGAAGTAAAATGATCATCAATTTATTATTTTCAGCCAACACGATTGCTGTCTGTGATGAAGCCATCCGTGCCAAGTTCATCATAATGGATCACCAGCCGTCCCCAATCCGTCAACACCATCTTGCACAGAACATTACCACAGCGAAGACTTTGCTCTGGAACATTCAGTGGAGGCTGCTAGAGAACATGATTCTGCTTCCCGGAGGAAAGGTGGACGTTCAGGACAGTGCCAGCCTCTCTCCAGATGCCCTGTGTGGAAGAGGAACTCTTTTGGGAGGTGGGGGTAGAGGGGCACTGGGGATTGAACCCAGGGGCATTCTACCTCTTAGCGAAACCCCTAACCCTATTTTATTTTTTATTTTAAAACAGTGTCCCTAGCCAGGTATGGTGGCGCACGCTTGTAATCCCAGCATTTGGGAGGCTGAGACCCAGAGGATCATGGTTCACAGGCAGCCTCAGCTACCTAGTGAGGCCCTCTGCAACTTAGTGAGACCCTGTTTCAAAATAAAGAATAGAAACTAGGGCTGGGTGTGTAGCTCAGAGGTCAAATGTCCCTGCGTTCCCTCCCCAGACCTGCAAATAAATAAAACTAAAACAGTGTCTCCTCAGTAAGGTGCTGAGGGCGTCACTAAGTTTCTGAGCCTGGCCAAGAACCTGCTATCCTCCTCAGCCTCCAAGTACTGGGATTACATGCGCCACCATGCCTGGCAGGAATTCTCTTTAGCTGTGTTTTAGTAGACATTTTCACTGCTTTGATTGAAATACCTTGACAAGCACAACTTAGAGAAAGAAAGATTTATTTAGCTCGCAATGTTGGAGGTTTCTGGGAGTTTGATCTGTGTTTAACCGGTTAGCAGGCAGGAACCACAGTAAAAGGGCTTCAGGGCATGGCAGAGGGAAGTGAGAGGGGGGGGGAGGGAAGGGGGGAGGGAGGAGGGAGGGAGGGAGGAGGGAGAGGTGGGGCGGGGCAGGGCAGGTGCGTGGCCACCTCCCCCAGCCATCCCCACCTCTGAAGGCTGATCTTTTGGGACATACTTTAACACACAAGCCTCTGAAGAGACATTTCAAACCCAAACTATAGGAGGAGCTTTGCACATCTGTAACTCTGTGAGACTGTTATTCTTTTCCTGCCCACACTTGGTGCAACTACTTCTGAACTCTGCTGAGGTCAACTCAGAGAGTACACAGGTGGCCATGGCAGTGCAGAGGAGGACACAGCTGTGTATAGGTGTATGTGACTCAGAGGAACCCCAGAGGCAGATGTCAGCGTCAACTTAGAGAAAATTTTGATAATGTACACCACACGAACAAATGCTTTGAGAGGCTGGCATGCTTTGCACTGACCCAGAAATATCCACATAATTTTTCTTTAAGAAAATAGAGGGGGGGGGAGAGAAAGTAGGAAGTTAGTTGGGTTAAGAGTGATGAGGTGTTTTCCACTCAAAAATATATGGAGACACTTAGTTATCTGGGGAATTTGTACTTATAAAAAATTATCTGGGAGGCTGGGACAGGAGGACCACAGGTTGAAGGACAGTCAGTGAGGCACTCATCAACCCGGGGAGATGCTGTTTCAAAATAAAAATTAGGGCTGGGTGTGTAGCTCAAAGGTAGAATTTTCCAGTGTTCTCAGTACCACAAAAGAAGGAAAGAAAAAAGAAAGGAAGGGACAGCAGACATCCTGGTCCTATTCCTGGTCATAGGGGAAAATGTTTCATCTCCCACCATTAAGCATAAGTTAGCTGGGACTTTCACAGATGCTCCTTATCAGGTTGAGAATTTTGTGTTCCTAGTGTGTTGAGTGTTCTGATCCAGTGCTCTTTCTGTACCTGTTGTGATCACATATATCATTTTGCCTTTGTGCAGACTTTGTTACGGGCCTTTCAAAGTGGCCCCTTTTATATGAAAGTGTGAAGACATACACAGCCATAATTCTCAGAAGAAAGGGAATGATCGCCTATAAAATGGGCTCTGCATTCACACCTTGCCATCACCACGGTTGGTGGCACTGAGCTCTCCTGCATCTGAGGTCAGTGCGGCAACATGTGCAGGAAGGAAGCTGTGCCTGGTCAGGGACTCTTGGGTGTTCAGGGCCCCATGCACCTGAACACAACAGACAAGACCTGGTACTAAGCCTATCTTCAGGGGCAGAGCTGTCTGTTAGTTAACAGCCGGGAAGCCCTGAACTGACCAGGGCCAGCAGGTGGTGATCTCTGGAAACACAAAGTGTTGCATTTAGCTCTGGGCACTCTTGATTTCTACCGTCCTAGCAGTAAGCACAGGAGGACCTCACTGCCTCTGGTGAACTAAGTGCTGGGTAGCTTTCCTTTGTCTCTCCAGATCAGTCTTCATCTGCTCATCCTGGGTCGGTGCCCAGGAGCAGCAAGGGCTTCCTCAACTGACTCCCCAGCTCTCTGTCCTCCAATCAGGTCCAGCTAATGGGGTTCGGCTTCTAACAGATATGCAGGCCAGAGGAGGGACCCTGACGCCCTGTCTGCTTGGGTCAGAGTCCTCTAGGTTTGAGTCCTGGTAGAGCCCTTCCCCGTAGAGCTCCTGCAAAGTTTCAGTTTGCTCTCCCCTCTCCCATCAAAATCCCAACATCTCTCCTTAGTTCCCAAGGCTGGGATGCTGCCTCTTGGCTTTCTCTGACCCTACCCACATCCCTCTGAATTACCCAACTTCAGCGGGCTGTTCCCTGCCACCAACTGGATTAATATCATACCAAGCTTGGATGAGACATGCTCAAGAAATGTTTATTAATCATAATTGAACTGTAAGACCTGTTTCTCCATGCTTCAAGCTGTCCATCTGTACGAGCCCTACCAGATTGAAATCTCAGCCATTCCGGCTGGATATAAAAACAACCTGTAACCCCTGTACTTGAGAGGCTGAGAGAGGAGAATTGCAGGTTCCAAGCCAACCTCAGTAACTCACTGAGACCTTCAGCAACCGGGCAAAACCCTATTTCAAAATAAAAAGGGCTGGAGTGTGTAGCAGAAGTAGAACACCCCTGGGTTCCATCTGTAGTCCCAACAACAACAACAACAAAAAGTAAAGGATAATTGAACTAATCAGTATTAGAGATTAGTCTCAGCTTTTTTCTAGATCATAAAGTAATATGAATTTGGTAAACAAAGGAGGTGGTGCAAAAATGTCATAGAAGTGCTTTCAATAAAATATTATGTTAGCTGGGCATGGTGGCACACACTGTAATCCCAGCACATGGGAGGCTGAGACAGGAGAATAAGCAGGTTCGTGGCCAGCCTCAGCTACTTAATAAAAAATGGGGCTGGGGTGTAGCTCAGAGGTAGAATGCCCCTGAGTAGTTCAATAGCCCAGTACTTGCAATATATATATATATATATATATATATATATATATATATATATATATGAATAAATAAGACATCATTTCGAGGCAAATGGGCACTTTGAAGGGGGTGCTCCTTCCTCTTAAATAATTTACCTGACAACAGCTGGATCAAGCACCAGAGCCTGGAGCTACTATGCTCACATGCTACTATGGCCAACTCTATACCAGACACCAAAAGATGCTTGCCACGTGTTTATTGTGACCAAAGGTCATTGTGACAAAAGTCTTTGTGTAGCGTGATCTCAATTTCATAAAATATTCATTCCCATCTATGCGGAAGGGGGAATCACTTGGGAAAGAGCTGTTTGTTATGCCTCCTGGTGCAAGAAAGCATGCATTTGTTTCTTCTTCTTACAAGAACATTTTCATAAGTGAATGGACGAAGGCTTTTTCCACGGGTGGAGGAGGGACTGTCCTGCCAGGCGGAAGGGGACCCAGACGCCGGGGGAGGAATCCTTTCTGCCAGCTGCAGGCACCGGGCGGGGTTCAAGGCTCACAGAGGGAGCCGCGGGCGGGGAGGGGGCGTGGCCGCGGGTGGAGAGGGGGCGTGGCCTAGGGAGGGGCGGGGCCGCGGGCGGGCGGGTCTTTCTGGCCCGGAACTGCGGCCCCGAGTGCGCAGAGAAGGAGCTGGGTGTGGGCCATGGCGGCGCCGGGCGCGCTCCTGGTGATGGGCGTGAGCGGCTCGGGGAAGTAGGTTGGGGAAGCGGGGAGGCGGCGGCGCGCCCCGGGCCCCCAGCTTTCCCGCAGAGGAGGAGAGCGGGCCCGCGGCACCTCCAGCCCGCGGGTCGGGGAGTCCTGCGGGGCGGGTGGGAGGGCCGGGCCCAGCGCCCCCTCGCGTCAGTCTCTGGACTTTGCTGATTCGGTTTCGGTAACTAATGTACCCATCTGGGGTCTTGCTTTCCCCTCTCTTTGATCAGCGTTTGCCAGCTTAAACGGGAAGGGGACCGTGCTGATGTGGGGATGGGAAAGGAAGGAAGGAACCCGGGAACGCAGGCGTGTTCTACGCAGCCACCTGGCCCACCTGGGTTCCGGGCGGTTAGCCTTTGGATTCCTGAATGGACCGAAGTCACACCGTGCCCTTTATCCAAAAGACAGCCACAGCCGTATCCGACCACAGCAGCGGCAGACATTGCGACTGAAATATCAGACCTTTCTGTGGCCTAGAGTGCCCTGAGTCAGGAACGGCCGTGCGCCAAGATCACACTTACTACAGGATCACTCTGACTCCAAGAAGGTTTCCCCAGATCACTGATGAGTATTCTTAGCCTCAAAGACAGGACTCTAAAACTGAAATTAGAATAAAACCTAGAGCCCAGGGCTGGGTGTAGCTCAGTGGGGGTTGAGCCCCAGCATCTGAAGCTTGGCTTCTTCCAGGACCAGCATGGGAGCTCTGTGGCTCAGAGGGGGAGGAATGGTGGGGGTGACGAGCAGCAGTCAGATCCCTGGAGATACTTTGAAAGAGGGAGTCAAAGGATATCTTGTGGACTGGGTGAGGTGGGAAAGGGAGAGGAGTCGAGGGTGTAGACCCGGGTAACTAGAAGGGAGTTGCTACTGAGGGAGGTGGGGAAACTGAGGCCTGGGCAGATTTTGGAAAAAGCCTAGGAGCTCAGTGTGCAGTAAGGTGAATGGGGTGGGCCTGCCTGCATGTGGCACGTGCCTGTAATCGCAGTACTTTGGAGGCTGAGACAGGATTCGAGGCCAGTCTCAGCAATTTAGGGAGCTCTTAACAAGAGCCTGGTTCAAAATAAAAAGCACTGGGGGTGTAGCTCAAAGTTAGAATGCCCCTGGGTTCAATAACCATTACCAAAGAAAATAAAAGGAGTGGGGGATGCTTGGCTATCTGAGCGTAGAGTTGAGAAGAGCTTTGGGGTAAATGGGGAAATCGCTGATGTGCAGGTGTATTTAAAAGGACCTAAGACATTGTGATCACCAGGGAAGTGAGTGCAGACACACTGAGCCCTCAGACTGCTGGTGAAAGGTCAGAGAGATGTGTGAATGTTGCTGCCTGAGTAATGAAATGAGCTGGGCACACTCCTGTAATCCCAGTGAAACGGGGGTTTCTTGAGAGAAAACCCAGCGAGTTCTTGTCTACGGTGAGCGAAGAATGACACCCACAGACCTCAGGAAGGGGAGTAAAAGGTTTATTGGAAGCAGCAGGGACTGGGGCAAGGGTGGCTGAACACCCCCAAAGGGGCTGGAACTCTGGGTCCAGCAGCTGCCTTCAGGACAATACTTGAGAGTAGCCCAAGCCGAATTGCCTTCAGGTGCAGGCTGCTTTCTGAACTCCGGGGTCCAGTAGCTGCCTTCAGGATCACTACAGGAGTGTTGCCCGAGCCAAGTGCCATCAGTTGCAAACTATTTTCTCCCGGAGTCCACGCAATCTGCCAGAAAAGAGGTACAGGTCACCGCTAGGGGCCTGGTCAGCCATGATGTTCAGCAGAAGCCTTCAGAGCCATAATGTCCAGCAGAGGCCTTCAGGTCACTACTCGAGAGTCGCCTGAGCCACGTGCCCTCAGATGCACTCTGTCTTCTCTCGGGGCCAACACGACCTCGAGAGAGAGAACAGAGAACAGCTCCCCAAAAGGGGAGGAGGTTCCTAGTGGGAAAGTCCTCATTTTTGCCATCCGACTGGCCGATGCCTGACCGCTTGCACGTCCGTTTTTGGTGAGGGTGACTTTTGGGATTCCAAGGAGAATTTGCATAGGACATTTGCAAGTCCTTTGAAGGGTCTCCTTTCAGGAATGCCAGACTTGCTCGGTGGGTTTGTTGATTAGTAAACAGATGGCTTTGTGAAGCTCTGGCCTTCTTATCTCTGAGCCTTTGGAGTTTCAGGCATTTGTCGCCCCTCAGGAAACTCAGGAAATAAACTTTTTTCTACCAAGGCCTTTTCCCTATCTGCCTATTTCCTTTCTACCTCCTCACCAGGACTTGGGAGGCCAAGGCGGGAGGCTCGCATGTTTGAGGCCAGTGTGCAATAACATAGTGAGACCCTGGTTCAAAATAAAAGTAGGGTGAGGGGTGTAGCTTAATGGTAGCACGCCCCTGGGTTCCATCCCAGCACCACAAAAAATAAAGCAAAACGACGAAGACTTGGTTATTGCTCGGAGAGTGTGGCCACATGAGTTCTTTAGTGACATTTGTGAACCCCTGTTAAGGCCCTGCAAGGACGTGTAATCATACTTTATAACATTTGGGAAAATAATTGCCACAACCTAGTAGCTTAAAAAAACAGACTCAAAACAGACTATTTAAAATGCAACTATTAGCCAGGCGTGGTGGCACATGCTTGTAATCCCTGCGCTTGGGAGGCTGAGACAGGAGGATTGCACGGTTCGAAGCCAACCTCAGCTACTTAGTGAGGCTCTCAGCAACTTAGTGAGACCCTGTTTCCAAATAAAATATAAAAAAAAAAGGTAAAATGCAACTATTTAACACTGCTTATTCGTTGTGTAACTTGTGCCTCTCCCCCACCTGAATAGAATAATTTTTTCTAGTTTGTGGATTCATATATGTGTCCAGGACAGTGTCTGACATACAGGAAATGCTCGATAAGTATTTAGCAACTTACTAAGAGCTTTGTGAGTAGCAACACTCTTCGTGTGCTTTTTATTTTAACCTTCTTAGTTAAACCACTCTCTACTCCTGGTAGAATAAGTACTCCCTTCCATTTTCTTTTTCTTTTTTGCGGGTCTGGGGATGGAACCCAGGGATATTCTACCTCCAAGCTACACCCCCAGCCCTATATTTTATTTTTTGTTTTGAAACAAGGTCTTACTAAATTGCAGAAGGCCTCACTAAGTGGCTGAGACTGTCCTTGAACTGCAGTCCTCCTGTCTCAGCTTCCAGAATGCTGGGATTACAAGCATGCACCACCACGCCCTGCTGGGCAACAGTCCGCCCCTGCCTCCAGGGGGTAGACCGAGCCTGGAGATGACAGACCACATCTCAGAGGCCTCACCTTATATCCTGGGAACTAGGTGCTCCATAAAGATTGGATTAATAAAATAGAGGTGAGTGGATAAATTGTTAGCTCAGTTCCCTTAGGAAAATTTGAGCATCCACGGAACAGGCAGCCTGCCCGGGAGCACAGTTATGTAGAGGCAGTGTGGTGAGTCACACTCTGACACCTGCTGAGCCCTGAGCCCTGAGCCCCGAGCCCCTCTCCAAGCTGCTGTTGGGGTGTGAGCAGACTGTTACCAGACAGAGCATTAAACTCCCCATCTTAACAAGCTCTGGTCAGTACTTGAGTCATTAACAAATGTTCTTTAAGAGTGTGTCTCTTAGCTGGGCATGGTGGCACATGCCTGTGATCCTGGTTTTTGGAAAGCTCAGACAGGAGGATCACAGGTTCAAATCCAGCCTCAACAACCTAGTGAGACCCCGTTTTGAAATAAAAAATAACTCCGGCATGGTGGCAAACGCCTGAAATCCCAGTACTTAGGAGGCTGAAACAGGAGGATTATAGGTTCAGAGACACCTTAGTAAGACCTTGTTTCAAAATAAAAATAAAATAGGGTCAGGGTTCAAGCTTGCTTAGAGATAGCATGCCTCTGGGTTCTATCCCCAGAATGAAAAAATAAATAAATAGGGCTGGGGTGTAGCTCAGAGGTAGAACACCCCTGGGTTCCACTGCCAATACAAAAAAAAAACACAGGGCTGGAGCTAGGTGTGGTGGCGCACACCTATAATGCCAGCATTTGGATGGCTGAGACAGGAGGATTGCAGTTCGAGGACAGCCTCAGCTACTAGGCTAGCAATTCAGTGAGACCCTGTTTCAAAGTAAATAATAAAAAATAGGGCTGGGGGTATTGCTTGGAGGTAGAATGCCCCTGGGTTCCATCCCAGTACTGTAGAAAGAAGAAAAAAAGAAAAGAAAAAAAAAAGGAAGGAAGGAAGGAAGGAAAAAAGGAAAAGCAGTGGTGGTGACTGGCTAGTTATCTTCGTTGGCCTTCCTGGATCCTGGAGAAGACCAGGTCGGGGCACTGGGTGTCCCTGTGGGGCTCACCTGGGAGAGCATCTCAACACTGGCAGGGCAGCCTCCTGTTTCCCAGGCATCCTTTGGAGGAAGGAGGCTGCACACACATCAGACAGGGTGTTAACTGGAACATCTGTGTCCTCTCCACAGGTCGACCGTGGGCGCGCTGCTGGCATCCGAGGTAACCTGTCCCAATGTCTCCTACTTGCGTGAGCTATTGGGTTATCTTGCTTCTCCTCTTTCTTCTGGCCTGTAGTGGTTTGTGCATACACCTCCACATGGCTTTTTGTGGTGGTGGAGGAGGAGGTGGGGATTGAGCCCAGGGGCATTCTACCTCTGAGTTGTACCCTCAGCCCTTTTTGTTTTTTATTTTGAAACAAGGTCTCACTAGGTTGCTGAGGGTCTGGGCATGAGTACTGGGATGAGGACTCTTTGAAGCCAGGATCATTCTCCCTTTGAGTTGCACCACTTATATTAAAACAGGATCTTGCTAAGTTGTGAGTCTGGCCTAAAACTTTGCCCCTGCTGTCTCCGCCTTTCAAGCACTGGTCTAAAGGCGTGTGTCTGCACCTGGCCCCTCTACTTGGCTTTGAAACCATTGGAGCAATTGCGGTGTCTCCCTGGTGGTTAGGAATAGTGATGCATGGGAAGGGGTGCCGGAGCCCCCGGGACTGTGCGGCGTGGAAGCCTCTGCGCTCCTTGCAGTGGGGGGGATGTCCTTGGGCTCAGGATAGGAAGAAGGCAGGGTGTGGTTTCTACCCCTGCCCATTAGTGACGCTGGGTGGCCTTCACATGAGCAGTGCTGCCCAAACATGCCCTGTCTCTTTGTTCTTAAAGCTGGGCTGGAAATTCTATGATGGAGATGACTATCACCCAGAAGAAAACCGAGCGAAGATGGGAAAGGGGATACCGCTCAATGACCAGGTAACCTTGGCTGCCTGTGTGCGCGGCGACAGGTGGCGATCTCTGCAACGCTGTCGGTTGCGGTCCTGAGCGAGCATGGGTGCCACGGAGAGCCAGGTGCGCAGTAGGTCTGCCTGTCTGTTAGCTCTGGCCCCGGCCTTCCCTGTGACCTAAATCCAGGAGTTCTGCCACCCGCGCCCCATCTTGTTACAGGGTTTAACCTGTAGAATGTAGTCCCTGAGCAGGCAGAGGTTCCTGTGCCTCCTAGGAGACAAAGTTCATCTCCTCCCAGGTGCCCGCACCATTGCCAGAGTGATCTGACAACAGAGGCGACCTCGTCACAGCTGCCTAAGACCGCTGGAGGTTCCTGGCCAAGATCAAATGCCCGAGCTCCTAAACACTCATGGTCTGGCCTCTGCACCCACACCTCTGGCTTCTCTTAGGTGCCCTGCTGTGCCCAGGGGCAGTACCCCAGCACCCTCAGCCCCCGTGGCTTCCACACTCCATCCAGGAGGGCCTTTGTGCCCATGGGCCGGAGCCCTGCGGCCCAGGAGGCGCCTCCTCTCCTCGCCCAGGCTAACAGGCCCGTTCTTCAGAGCCTGTGCCGCTCACGAGCCCGTGAGCTGTCAAGCGCCCCGTGCCTCTGCCCTGGGTGGCAGTGGTGTGAGAAATTGGTTCATATTTGTTTCTGAAACTAGCAGGGCCTGTGGCTTCCTGTTGCCCAGGGCCCGACACCTACTAAGTGTCAGAAAACGTTCGGAGCATGGCTGAGCGCGTGATGGGCATGTGAATGGACAGCGCTCTCCCGCTGTGGCTCAGAGGCCGCGTCTCGGGGAGTCCTCAAACCAGAGTAAGGACTGTGGGTTGGCTTCTCTGTGGTAAAGAGAAGCCGTGGCTCAGCAGAGACCAGGGCAAGGTCGAGAGCCGGTGGACAGCAGCCAGGCGCCTACGCCCCTGTGCCGAGCACGTCCAAAGGGCAGGAACAGCCAGCAAGGCCGAAGGCCAGAGCCTGGTTTTGTTATGAGCCGCCTGGCCGGCCCTGCAGTTCTGTGCTCCCTGACCCTGCCTTTCCCTTTGCTCTGCCTCAAAGGGCCAGAGTCACTAAACCATAACTAGGTCTGTTTTAGAGCACTCTGAGGTGCACTTCTCCTTGTTTGGAGTATAACTCGAGTTTGCAATCATTCAAGCCTTGAGCCATCAAAATTAAATTTGCAACATTTGATTTTAAAAATTATAGGAAACAGGACAAGGGAAGTGTAAATGGTACAGAAGCTGGACGTGGTGGCACACGCCTGTACTCCCCGTACTTGGGAGGCTGACAGGAAGATCCCAGGCTTGAGGCTAGCCTCTGCAACTTAGCAAGAGCCTATTTCTTTTTTTACTTTCTTTCTTTTTCTTTTTTCTTTTTTGCAGTACTGGGGATATAACCCAGGGGTATTCTACCTCCAAGCAACATCCCCCCAAGCCCTACTTTTATATTCTTTATTTTGTTGGGTTTTTTTGCGGATAGAACCCAGGGGTATTCTACCTCCAAACTACACCCCAGCCCTATTTTTTATTTATTTATTTATTTATTTATTTATTTATTTATTTATTTCTAGGTCTGGGGATGGAACCGAGGGGCATTCTACCTCCAAACTATAACCCCTGCTTTATTTTTTATTCTTTATTTTGAAACAGGGTCTCACTGAGTTGCAGAGGGCCTCACTAAGTAGCTGAGGCTGTCCGCGAACCGCGATCCTCCAGTCTCAGCCTCCCCAGTGCTGGGATTACAGGGGTGCACCACCACACCTGGCCTGGACTTTAATTATTTTGAAACACAGTCTCACTGGGTTGCAGGGGTTCTCACTATGTAGGTGAGGCTGTCCGCGAACTGGGGTCCTCCTGTCTTGGCCTCCCAAATGCTGAGATTACAAGCATGTACCACCATGCCCAGCGTAAGAGCTTATTTCTAAATTAAAATAAAATAAAATAAATAGGAGTGGAGGTGTACCTTGGAAGTAAAACGCCCCTGGGTTCAATCCCCAACACCACCCCTCAAAAAAAGAGAGAGAGATAATTTACGTAGTACTGGTATTATACTACAGATAACAAGCATGATACAGGCGGCCTGGCCCCAGTACCAGGCTAGTGTGGTCTTTGGCAAATGACTTAGTCTTTTGGCACCTCATTTTCTTCCTAGGATAATAGGATCTGTTTCGTTGGGTTCTGGGAAGGATTAAATAAGATAATATGGAAAATTTGCACACACTAGTACCCTAAGCACTCAATAAATACTACTTTGGGTTTTGTGGTGGGGGGAGGAGCACTGGGGCTGGAACCCAGGGGCATTCAACCTCCGAGCTACACACCCAGCCCTACTTTTTATTGTTTATTTCGAAACAGGGTCTCACTGAGTTGCAGAGGGCCTCAGTAAGTAGTAGCTGAGGCTGGCCGCAAACCACGATCCTCTTGTCTCAGCCTCCCAAATGCTGGGATTACAAGCTTGTACCACCACGCCCAGCTATAAATACTCTGTGCATGTTGGAGTGGTACTGGGTATCGAACCAAGGTACACTCCAGCCCTCTTTTGTTTTGTTTTGTTGTTTTGAAACAGAGTCTCACTAAGTTGCAGAAGGTCTTGCTAAACTGCTGAGGTTAGTCAGGAACCTGTAATCTTCCTGTCTCAGCTTCCCAAGTACTGAGATTACAAGTGTGCACCACCATACCCGGCTTAATATTGCTTTTTTTAATTACTATTCTAATGGTACGAACACCGAGACATACCATAAATCACATGTACACCCATATAAAATAAACCATTTTGTGTAGTGGAGGTGAGGGTTAAACCCAGTGGTGCTCTACCACTGAGCTACATTCCCAGCCCTTTATATATATATATATATATATATATTTTTTTTTTTTGAGGCAGGGTCTTGCTAAGTTGCTGAGGCTGTCCTCAAACCTGTAATCCTCCTGTCTCAGCCTCCCAAGTACTAGGATTACGTGCATGCACCACAGCACTGCTAAAATATAAACAATTCTTACAGAGTATAAAATGTGACTGTGCTGGTGTTATTTTACGTTCCTCTTTGGTAAGTGTAAATAAAAGGTAACTTAAAGAACAAAGTTATCCAGATGTGGTGCAAGCCTGTAGCCCCAGTATTTGGGAGGCTGAGATGGGAGGATCAAAGGTGTATGCCAACCTCAGCAATCTCACGAGCTCCTCTGCAACTTAGTGAAACCAGTTTCCAAATAAAAAATGAAATAGGGCTAGGGTTGTAGCTCAGAAGTAGAATGCCTCTGGGTTCAATCTCCAGTACCACACACACACACACAAAGAACAGAGTAAGCTGGACATGGTGATACACGCTTGTAATCCCAGCATTTGGGAGGCTGAGACAGGAGGATCACAGTTCACGGACAGCCTCAACTACTATTTAGTGAGGCCCTTTGCAACTCAGAGAGACTCTGTTTCAAAAAATAATGAATAAAAAATAGGGCTGGGGTGCAGCTTCAAGGTAGAATGCCCCTGGGTTCCATCCCCAGTACTGCAAAAAAAAAAAAAAAAAGAAAAGAAAAACAGAGTAAAGCAACCCAAATGGTGGATGATTTTAGAATGGCGTTAAACATCCTTCTGTTCACAAATGATACTTGTTAAGTAGGCTCTGTGAGTGAGTGGGTAGAATCCAGGAGAGGAGTACAGAAGAAAAATCACTGATTATTGAAAGAAACACAAGTTGCAGCACCCCTCCCTTGCCTATCAGGATCTGTTCTAAACCCAGATGGATGCAGTCCCAAGCCCTGTATAAAATCTTTCCTATGCCTGCGTATCTGCAATAAAGTTGCATTTATAAATTGGGCACCTAAGAGATTAGCAGTACTAGCCAATAATAAAATCGAACAGTTTGAACAGTATACTATCATGAAAGTTATTTAAAACGTATGAAGTGCTTATTCCTGTGATTTTTCCATTTAATATTTTGGCTGTGGTTGACTATGGGTAACGAGCCAGAGATGGGGGTGGGTGAGTGTACTTAACCAACTATACCCACGAGAAACTCTGTAAGTTATCCAGACCTGAGAGAGAAGCAAAACACAGAGAAAATAGAATGAGAAAGAAAGAAAAGGAAAATGGCAGGGTTTGGGGGAGTCTGAGAGAAAGTAGGGGTCACACGGGGCTGGTCCCCGCCCCGCCTGTTGCCCTGAAAACCAGTCCCATGATATCGCAGAACACGGATCTAATACAGAGTGCCTAAGGTACAAGTTCTGCTTTGGGGGAGCCTCTAGGGAGGATCTGGGGAGGGCTTTGAGCTCAGAGAGCTCAGATCTGAAGTCTGAATCGAACATATCAAGGGCTCCATAAGGCCATTTAACTGTAAATTAATTAAAATTAAATAAAATGTAAAATCCAGTTCCAGAGCCACCTGGGGCTGCCATATTGGACAGCAGAGCTGTAGAACATTTCCATTGTTGCAGAAAGCTCGCTGGTCAGCGCCAGCCTAGAGAGAGCGCCCCAGGCTGTGACATTACGCACGACGATGGTGGTATTGAGTCTCAGAGCCACCAGTCAGTGACTCTCCCTAATGTGCCAGAACCACAGCGACACCTAGTAGTACATGTGTATATACATATGTATGTATGTGTGTATGTGTGTACATATATATGTGTGTACAAGTATATGTATATGGTGTGGCTCAGAGGTAGAAAGCCCCAGGTTCAATCAATCCCCAGTACCCCCCGCCCCCCAGGAAAAAACAAAGGAGAAAATCTCAGTTGCCAGAATCAAAGTAGCAAGATTGAACTAAACCAGAGGGCCGCCCTTCCCAGGCGCTGGAGCTGCACAAAGCCAGCAGAGCAGGGGCTGTTGTTTTCATGTCCTGTAGAGGTGGGAAAAGAAGTAATAAATCTCTATAAAGCACATGCATCTAGAGGACCTTGAGGACTGTCTTTGAATAAAAATTAAAAATGTTTCCACCCATTCAACTCAAAACCGGCAACGCATAATGACTGTATCTGATAGGCCACGGGTGGTAAAGCCACCTTTGAGAAACCAGAGCCCTTTCTACCCCAAAAAGCACATTATATAGCAGAGAGGCACCCACCAGGAAAACTGACTCAGAACTGCTTCGGAATTGTGGAAATTACCCATGTAAATGTTTCCAAAATTTAAGACTCCCACAAGGAGAAACAAAAATTGTAATCATAAATTATAAAACATACATGGACAGCAAGACCCTGTTTCAAAATGTTCTTAAAAACGTATTTGTTAGCCGGGCGTGGTGGCTCATACTTGTAATCCCTGCACTTGGGAGGCTGAAACAGGAGGATCGCACAGGTTCGAAGCCAGCCTCAGCTACTTAGTGAGGCTCTCAGCAACTTAGTGAGACCCTGTTTCTAAATAAAATATAAAAATAGGTCTGGGAGTATAGCCCAGAGGTAGAAAGCCCCTGGGTTCCACCCCCAGTACAAAAAAAAAAAAAAAAACAACAAAACTTTGTTATAAGTTGGAGGTATAGCCCAGAGGTAGAATGCTCCTGTGAGTTTAATCCCTAATACCAGAAAAACAGTCTTTTCAAGTAAAATGGTACATTCATAAAATTTGACCATGTACTATACCATAAAAGATGTTACCATGATTTCCAGAGGATCAATATACCAATCACGTGTGTGTGTGTGTGTGTGTAACTGGTGATTGGACCCAGGGGCATTCTACCTCAGAGCTACACTCCCAGCCCTATTTTTTATTCTTTATTTTATTTTTGCAGGTCTGGGGATGAAACCCAGGGACATTTGACCTCCAAGCTACACCCCCAGCCCTATTTTTTATTCTTTATTTTGAAACCAGATCTCAATGAGTTGCAGAGGGCCTCACTAAGTAGCTGAGGCTGTCTGTGAACCGTGAACCTCCGGTCTCAGCCTCCCAAATGCTGGGATTACAAGCATGTGCCATCATGCCCGGCTTTATTCTTTATTTTGAAACAAGGTTTCACTAAGTAACTATGGCTGGCTGGGAACCTGTGATCCTCTTGTCATAGCTTCCAAAGTACTAGGATTACAAGCGTGCGCCACCACACCTGGATCCCAATCACACTTTTTTACCATAACTCAATGAGTTATAAATCAATAATAAAGCCAGGTGTGGTGGCGCACGCTTGTAATCCCAGCATTTGGGAGGCTGAGACAGGAGGACCGCAGTTTGCGGACAGCCTCAGCTACTTAGTGAGGCCCTTTGCAATTCAGTGAGACCCTGTTTCAAAATAAAGAATACAAATAGGGCTGGAGATGTAGCTTGGAAGTAGAATGCCCCTGGGTTCCATCCCCAGTACCACAAAATAATAATAATAATAATAATAATAATAATAAATCTCAAACATCACCAAAAAACTGAAAAATAAAGAATTAACATTCAAGCTAAAAGTAATAATAGAAATTATACAGTATTAAGAAATGTATAAGCCCAGCACGATAGTACTTCTGGAATTATAACTCTCATGACTCACATCAGCTCCAGACATCAATAAATGAGCTCTTTAGGGGACACTTTATATCTAATGATAACAAAAGTACTGTCCACTAAAACATGGGATGAGCCGGGTGTGGTGGCACATGCTTGTAATCCCAGCATTCGGGAGGCTGAGACCTGGAGGATTGTGGTTCGTGGACAGCCTCAGCTACTTAGTGAGGCCCTCTGCAACTCAGTGAGACCCGGTTTCAAAATAAAGAATAAAAAATAGGGCACAGGGTGTAGCTCAGAGGTCAAATGTCCCCTCCCCCCCCAAAAAAAATATATGGGATGCAGTCAAAACATTACTTAGTTTATTATTATTTTTTATACTGGGGGTGGAAGCCCTATTTTATAATTTATTTTGGAAACAGTCTAATTTGCTGAGAGCCTCACTAAGTAGCTAAAGCTGGCTTCAAACCTGTGCAATCCTCCTGTCTCAGCCTCCCAAGCTCTGGGATTACAAGTGTGTGCCACCACACCTGGCTTCAAAACACTACTTAGAAGGGAACTTCTGGGCTGAGTACATTTTTGGAAAAAAATGAACAGTAACAAGTGTTACTAAGTGCTCAATCTACATAGAAAAACAATCAATGAAAAAGAGCATAGAAAATAAATGAGTGCTAGGGTATCAAGCTGTTTAAAAAAATAAAAATAGATAAATCTTTTACAAGACTGACCAAGATGAAATAAACACGCAGGCCAGTCACGGTGGCGCATGCCTGTAATCTTAGTACTTGGGAGGCTGAGACAGAAGGATCACGTGTTTGAAGCCATCCTCGGCAACTTAGTAAGGCCCTCAGCAACCTAAAAAGAGCCTGTTTCAAAATAAAAATAAAATAGGGTTGGAAGTGTAGCTCGGAAGTAGAATTCCTCTGGGTTCAGTCCGCAGTACCAAAAAAAGCAAAATGTCAAATTTCAGGAATATTATCAAGATAATACAAAATGGGGGATACCGGTGAAGGTAGGTTGGGGACATGATACAAAACATAAACATAAAATATCATTAAGAGTGGAAAATTGTTGAAGCTAGGTTACTGGCACATGGATTTGTGCTATTTTGTCTGCTTTTATATATGTTTAAAAATTTCCATAATAAAAGATTTTTGTCTTTGTTTTTTAATCCTTTATGCCCAGTAATCAGTATTTGTTCCAGGAAGGAGGAGAGAACTATATCTCAAAAATATTTCTATGTGAAGTTGGGCATGGTGGTACACACTTGTAATTCCAATACTTGGGAGGCTGATATGGGGGGGATCATGGATTTAAGGCCAGCCTTCTCAGCAACTTAGCAAGATGTTTCAAAATTAAAAACTAAGAATGGTGGAGGGTTCAATCCCAAAATTAATTAACTAATCAATTAATTTTAAAAACAAAAGGCTGAGCATTTGGGAGGCTGAGGCAGGAGGATCATGGTTCACGGACAGCCTCAGCTCCCTAGGCCCTTTGCAACTCAGTGAGACCCTGTTTCAAAATAAAGAACAAAAGATAGGGCTGGGGGTATGGCTTAGAGTTAGAACGCCCCTGGGTTCCATCCCCAGTACTGCAAAACACAAACAAACAAAAAACTGGAGGTATAGCAAAATATATATATATTTTTTTCTCTGTGAGACAGCATCGGGTGTAAGGCTGTGCTATGTAAGTGTTCTCTGTCTTCTTGGCAAAAATGCAAATTTCTGACAATGTGTTTATCTGGAAGGAGTTTCTTTGGGGCAGGTTTGACCAGAACCAGAGAGCACAGCTGTCGTTGGTGTGTGGGAAACACCGCTCTGCCTTTGGGGTCAGAGGCACCCGTAGAATCCACACACTCCGATAACAGACACACAAACATATACCAGAACCAGCGGGAGTCTGGACAATGGGAGGCCAAGGCTGGAGAGAGAACACCGGCGCCCTGGGCCACTGACATCCGCGCCACGCGCCTCAGCCTGGAGCGCGGCCTACTCAGACCACTGGGATCTCTCTGGATCTTAACATCTGTGATGATATAAACAAACACATAAGACCTGGCGAAGTCACTCTGTGTCTGCTTTGCTTTTAGGACAGGATTCCGTGGCTCTGCAATTTGCACGACATTTTACTCAGGTAAGGGACCGTCAGGCCTCGGCTGAATCCAGCAAGTGAAAGACCCCACCAGAAAGGACGGGGGGAAGGAGTCCCAGGTCACAGCTGTCATAATGAAGGATCCCAGAAACACAGCACTTCTGTCCAGTGACCAGCTCGGGCTCCGCCGGCCACGGAGAGCACGTGGTTTTGTTGGCCTCGGAGACGCCTCGCACCCATCCACAGTAACCCACAGTAACCAGCTGGGAGTCTTGATTGGCTCTGATCTTCCAGTAGCCTGTTTTTTTTTTTTTTTTTTTTTTTTTTTTGGTGGTACTGGGGTTCCTGGAAGCCCTTCTACCTCTGGGCTACACTCCCAGACCTATTTTTATATTTTTATTTAGAAACAGGGTCTCCTAAGCCAGCACGCGCGGCTGGCTTCGAACCTGCGCGATCATCCTGTCTCCGCCTCCCAAGCGCGGGGATGACAAGCGTGCGCCACCACACCCGGCATGTTTCTTTATCAATAAAATGAGAAGATAGTTCCTATTCACAGATTACTTAGGAATAAAATGGTACGTGGGTTACACTTAGAACAATGAGTAGTGTGCACTCAAGAAAAACCATTAACCAGTCCCACTCCTGTTACAACCTGGCTTAGTCAACACTCTCTCTCCACTCCTACACCAAGCTGTGATAACCAGGAAGGACAGAGTCACTTGCGAGTCAAGGGGTAATTGGAACTAACAGGATCCCTCCGCTCCTCTGTGGGCCTGGCCCCACTGGAAATCCTGGCTGAGATGAAAAGAATAAAGAAAAGGCAGGGGATAGGTTATAAATTTCACTTTCTAAGACAAAGTCCTATTTTATCAAACTAAAACTATCTGGGGATCCGGGCATAGTGGCGCATACTTACTTATAATCCAAGTACTTGGCCGGGCGTGGTGGCACACGCTTGTAATCCCCGCACTTGGGAGGCTGAGACAGGAGGATCGCGCAGATTCAAAGCCAGCCTCAGCTACTGAGTGAGGCTCTCAGCAACTTAGTGAGACCCTGTCTCCAAATAAAGTATAAAAAAGTCTGGGATTATAGCCTGTAGGTAGAAAGCCTCTGGGTTCCACACCCAGTACCACCAAAAATATATATATATAATAATAATAATAATCCAAGTACTTGGGAGGCTGAGACAGGAGGGTTGCAGGTTCAAGGACAACCCTCATCAAGTAGTGAGACTCTCATCAACCTATTGAGACCATGTTTCAAAATAAAAGCTGAGCGTGGTGGTGCACGCTTATAATCCCAGCATTCGGGAGGCTGAGACCTGGAGGATTGTGGTTCACGGACAGCCTCAGCTACTTAGTGAGGCCCTCTGCAACTCAGTGAGACCCAGTTTCAAAATAAAGAATAAAAAAATAGGGCAGGGGGTATAGCTCAGAGGTCAAATGCCCCTGGGTTCCATCCCCAGACCCGCAAATTATAAAAATAAATGAATTAAATTAAATAGGGCTGAGAGTGTAGCTCAGAGGTAGAATGTCCCTGGGTTCCATCCTCAATATCTGGGAGCTGGACAAGATGGTACACACCTGTAATCCCAGTACCTAGGAGGCTGAGACAGTAGAACCGCAGGCTCAAGGCCAGGCTCAGCAACTGAGCAAAGACTTTAGCAACTGAGTCCCTGTTTCAGAATTTTAAAAAAGGGACGGGGAGTGTAGTTCAGAGGTAGAACGTTCCTGGGTTCACCCCCAGTACCAACAATAATAATCTGGGCCATATGGAGTTAAGAATATACTTATGACTAGAAATTCAGTTTGCTTTTTTTTTTATCTCCTGTGGACATGGCTGACAGCCCCAGCTGCAGGGGTGTAGGGTGTGAGGACGCCTGCCCACTGGAGTCTCATGACTATACTGCAGCAGTGACCAGCGATTAGGCTCCTCCAGAGGCCACAGCCCAGGCTGTCAGGAGAATGCACAAGCTCTCGTGCTGGTCCTGAGCCAGAGCTGGTGCCCAGTCCGTAAGTTACTGATGGCCCCTCCATCTACCAGGACCCAGGCCAACTTGGCCGTAGGATCAAAGGGAGGCCCCTTCTGAGCACTACGTTTTTGTTCTGTTGTCGTTGTTTGTGGTACTGGGGATGGAACCCAGGGGCAGTCTACCTCCAAGCTACATCCCCAGCCCTATTTTTTATTCTATATTTTGAAACAGGGTCTGACTGAGTTGCAAAGGACCTCACTAAATAGTAGCTGAGGCTGCCCGTGAACCCTGATCCTCCTGTCTCAGCTTCCCGAATGCTGGGATTACAAGCGTGCGCCACCACGCCTGGCTGAGCCCTCAGTGTTGAATAGAAACTTCTTTTTTTTGGTGGTGGTACTGGGGTTCCTGGAAGCCCTTCTACCTCCGGGCTACACTCCCAGACCTGTTTTTATACTTTTTATTTAGAAACACTGTCTCTTAAGCCAGTGGGGCTGGCTTCGAACCTGCGCGATCCTCCTGTCTCCGCCTCCCAAGCGCGGGGATTACAAGCGTGCGCCACCACGCCCGGCTTGAATAGAAACTTCTCCCAGCTCCCCAGGCCAGCACTTACCCTCCACCTTTTCATTGTGGAGTCCCAGCCGGCCCCAGGTGTCTGCTGGCAACTGCAGCAAGGTGGTGCCCTGCTCATTCTCCCATGTGGGCTCTGGCTATGCAAGTTTCTCCTTCCTGGTGCAGAGGTGGGCATGCCTGGAAGCCCCCTTTCCCTGCCTGTGTTGACCTTGCCCTCTCGGGGGCTGAGGACAGGCCCTTCTCTCCCGCTTCCTCCAGCTCTGCACCGCTGGCCCCCGGTCTTTCCCACCACTGCAGGAGGACTGGAGGCCAGTCGTAGAGGGAAATCACGGAGCCTCCCGCGGAGGTCCTGAGCTGGCCAGGCTGTGGCGCAGGTGTGAGCGGCAGCCGCACGGCCACACGCAGGCCCAGCCACCTCCACATCCACAGGAGCGGAGCCGACACCAGCACTTCTCGTGCCGGGCGCCTCGGTCAGCTGTCCCCTGCCCGAGAAGCCCTCTTAGCAGATGGTGAACTGACCCCGGGACATCAGTCCTTCCGCCCAGGGTCGCTCATGTCACTAGTGGAAGATCTGTAACCCAAGTCGGGAGCGCCCGATTCTTTACCTCCATCCTAGCCTCCCACCGACAGAAGACTGGAGTTCTCCACCGAAAATTAACACTGCTCCTCTTATTTTCATACCCAGGATTGAACTCAGGGGCATTCTAACACGCTATTTATTCATTATTTTATTTAGTGGTATTAGGGATTGAAATCAGAGGTATTCTACCTCTGCACTACAGTCCCAGCCCTATTTTATTTTGAAACAAGGTTGCACTAAGTTGCAGATGGCCTCACTAAATTGCTGAGGCTGGCCTCAAACCTACAATCTTATCTCAGCCTCCCAAGTATTGAGATTATAGGTATATGCCAGCTCTATTTGTGTGTGTGTGTGTGTGTGTGTGTGTGTGTGTGTGTGTGTCTGGTTAAGCTGCTGAGAGTCTAAGTTGCTGAGGCTGGCCTCAAACCTGCTATCCTCCTGTCTCAGCCTCCCAAGTACTGGGATTACAAGTGTGCGCCACCACTCCCGGCTGACTGTTTAAATGTCTTCATTCTTCCTCTCCCCGTTTTGTCTCGTTTTAACAGAGACATAGCCTCCGGGCAGCATGTGGTTCTAGCCTGTTCAGCCTTGAAGAAAATGTACAGAGACATCTTGATACGAGGAAAAGATAGCGCACCTCTGAAATATGGGGAGCCGGGGAAGGAAGAGAAGCCGGCGGAGGTGCCGCTCTTGGTGGTCCACCTGAGCGGGTCGTTCGACGTCATCTCTGCACGCTTGCACCAAAGAAAAGCTCACTTTATGCCTCCTTCTTTATTGCAGTCCCAGTTCGACACGCTGGAGCCCCCAGCAGCTCCAGAAAACTTCATTCAAATCAGTGTGGACAGAAGTCTTTCTGAGATTGTTGCTATAATCAGGGAAACTCTGAACGCGAAGCAGGAGTCTTCGCACCCCAGTGGTCCTGACCAGGGCCGGGCGTAGGGCTGCGTCCCGCCTACACCCGCTCCCACGCTCCTTTCCTACCGTACTCAAGTCCTTCGGGTGACCGACCGTCGTGTGTGGAGATGCGCTGGTTTGGTTGTATTTGCAGGAATCTGTGATGTGATTGGGGAGAAAGAAGCAGCTTACATTGAAGTTTAAATTCATTGGTGATACGATCAAATGATCAGGAAATTCTGTAATCGCTGCTGGAAATTGTTGCCTCGTCCAGACAGGGTCACCAGGGTCTACATCTGTATGCACTTCGCTGTCCCCTGGAAATCGGCCGCAGAAGCAGAAACCTGCGCAAAACTGGCCACCAGCCAGTGACTGCACGCCACACGCGTCCCAACCTCTGTCCTGAGCCGCGTTCCCAGCAGCAGCCCCTGAGCTGGGCCCTCGGAGGCAATCGGGGCAGACCAGGCGAGCTTTGTCCAGTTCTTCACGCAGCAATACCAAGCTGCTTGCCTTCTGTCTAAAATTCTATCAGTTCAAGCAAGGTTGTCTCTGCTGAGCAGGTGTCTGTCATAGTCACATGTATGATTTAAACCACAGAAAATTAAATAGCTACTTAAAAGGTAGGGTTTGGTCCACAGAATCCTTTATGATTAAAATAAACAGGATCATTTTGGTAAAGATTGAAAACAAAGGAAGTTCTGATCGTCATGTAGGGGAGTTGCTGAGATAGTTCGAGAAGCTTCTGAATCTGCGAGCATTACAGCCGGGCCCACCACGGTGCTCAGCACAAAGCGGCATCAGCACGGAGGAGCACCGGCGTGGCCAGGCCTCTGCTCCGCCCGGCGCTCAGTGTGGGAAAATGCAGGTCCTGAAAGGGCGCCCCTGGCTCGCGGCACCGCCCAGGCATGGAGGACGCCTGTTGTGTGCAGGTGTCTACCCCGTTGCACCACCGGCTCAGACCCCTGGTGGACATGTGGTCTCCCCACGGTTAATTGTTTTATGATGTTCTTTATTTACTGTCTTTATCCTTGCTGAAGGCAAGTGTTCATTTTCCATTTGAAGTAAGTCCTGACATGACAGTTTCTTTAAAAAGAAATACAAGCCAGGCATGGTGTCACCTGCCTGTAATCCCAGTATTTGGGAGGCTGAGACAGGAGGATAACGGGCTCGAGGACAGCCTTGGCATTCTTGGCTCTCAGCAACATAGTGAGACCTTGTTTCAAAACAAAACAAAACAAAAAAAAAATTAAAGAGATGGAGGTGTTGGTCGGAAGTAGAATGTCCCTGGGATCAGTCCTCAGTACCACAAACTAGTCAACAGGTGTGGTGGCACATGCTTGTAACCCCAGTACCTAGAAGCTGAGACAGGAGGATCCTAAGTTAGAGGCAGCCTCAACAAGTTAGACCTTATTTCAAAATAAAAAATGGCTGGAAGTGTAGCTTGGAGGCAGAATGTACCTGGGTTCACTCCCAGGCCCAAGAAAATAAATACATTCACTGGGTCCAGTGGCACACACTTAAAATCCTAGTTGTTGGGAGGCTGAGATAGGAGGATCATAGGATGGAGGTCAGCCTCAGGAATTTAGCAATACCCTGTTTCAAAATAAAAAAAAAAAAAAGGACTGGGGTGGAGTGTAGTTCAGGGGCAGAATGCCCCAGGTTCAATCCCTAGTACTACATACACACAAAATAATACCCCATTATCTGCAGGAGGTTTTGTTTCAGGACCCAACTGACCATACTCGTCTCATAAAAAATGGCCTGGTATTGCCGGGTGTGGTGGCGCACGCTTGTAATCCCCGCGCTTGGGAGGCTGAGACAGGAGGATCGCGCAGGTTCAAAGCCAGCCTCAGCTACTTAGTGAGGCTCTCCGCAACTTAGTGAGACCCTGTTTCCAAATAAAATAGAAAATAGGTCTAGGAGTATAGCCCGGAGGTAGAAAGCCTCTGGGTTCTAGCCCCAGTACCACCAAAACAAACAAACAATAACAGTGAGAATTTTGACTGAGACTACCCGAGGTTGGTTGAATCCAGGAATATGGGTCCTGTAGATATGGAGGGCTGTTTATTTAAAGAAAGTCAGTCATTTCAAGATAAAAAGGTGCCGATAGTCCCTGGATACACACACATCGCAGGTGGAACTTGAGTGGGTGAACGAAAACTTGCTGGTCCGGCTCTCCCTCACTGGGCGCTGGGCTGCTCTGTGACCCGGCTGCGGCTGAGCCAACTTCCTGTGTGAATGCCATCCCTGTGAACATGAGGCAGGCAAGAAGCAGCAAGACCAAGCTGCAGGCGGAACCTTCCAGGGGCAGCGGTGCACCCCTGGCATGGTAGCAGCTGGGCCGGCACCTTGCCGGGTGGAGTCAGAGGTCCTGGTGTTCCTGGCACAGAGTTTAGCAGGGCAGAGGGGTGGAGGCCTTGGTGTGGCTGTCCTGGGCCTGGTGTGAGCCCTCTTCAGCTGGACTCCAGGAAGATGTTTTATCCCTGCCCCAGCCAGGGCCCAGCCACCCTGCAGGTGCACCGGTTAGCTCTGGCCAGAGAGTTTTAGAACACACATTTTCTTTTCAAGGGTAGGCAATCTTGAGACTTGAAAGCTGCAAACAGCAGATGTGGCAGAGGAATGCGAGGACCCTTCTGAGCAGACAGCTCTTGCTGAGAATGTCGAGCCGTGGGTTTCCTCGCTGCCACGCAGTTTGCAGTGCCTCAGCGGGCCTGGTCTACATCAATGCTAGTATTCAGAACAGATGCTTGAAGTTAGCAGCTAACCTGCTCTGCTGGATGAGCCACCGGATGCACAGCAGGGATCCTGAGCCCAGCGTGCTAAGGGAGGCCGGGTGTGTGCTGCGCTGGGCCTCCGAGGGTCTGAGGCCTGCCACATGCAGCCTGGCTCTTGGGTGGCCCAAGCCGGGGTAAAGAGAAGGTGTGTCACATTCTCAGGCTAGAGTCCTATGAGAAAGGAAGGGTGTGGTGGAGCTGTGAGAACAGGGATTTAGACCTGCTGAAGAACAGTATGTCCCAGCAGACTGTGCCCAAGAACATCCCTGCAGCTGCCCCACAGAGCTGGACTGCTGCACCACTCTGTTGCAGTGACAGGAAAGGGGAAAAGGGTACAGCAGAGGTCTCCACCTTGACCGCCTGTGAGAAGCCACTGCTTGGGGACGTAGAAGACACAGGCGCCTCCACCTGCTGCAACCCACAGCTCTCCGCCACCCGGACCCGCGGCCCCCAGCTGACCGCTGGGCAGCCACCTAAAAGGCGGCAGCAGGGACTTGTGAGAATAGTGAGGCCCAGCCGGGCGTGGTGGCGCACGCTTGTAATCCCAGCATTTGGGAGGGTGAGACAGGAGGATCACGGTTCGTAGACAGCCCCAGCTACTTAGACCCTTTGCAACTCAGTGAGACCCTGTTTCAAAATAAAGAATAAAAAATTAGGGCAGGGGATGTAGCTCGGAGGTTAAATGCCTCTGGGTTTTATCCCCAGACCCGCAAAAAAAAAAAAAAAAAAAAAAAAAAAAAGAATAGTGAGGTCCAGCCGGGCGTGGTGCTGAGCAACACCTTGTCTTCCAATCCCAACTTAAGCTCCTGAGAGCCAGGGCTGCACGTTGCCCTCAGCTCACAAAGGCTGCGGGTGATGTGCAGCCTCTGAAGTGACGCTTTGGGTGGGAACTTTGCGGAGACTGTGGCTTGGCTGGGGTCACAGGTAGGAAGGGTCAAAAAAAGAGGTGGGGTGAATTCCCGTCCTGGCCAAAGACTTACATGGATTACGAGGACTTACATGGCCCTGGGAATAGCAGACTTGCCAAGACAGTCTCCCTAGAGGGAAGGACAGTCTGTTGAATCTCCCTTAGTCTCCCCTCCCTTGAGTGCTTCTCTTGGTTTATCAGAAGTGAGACGATGAAGCCTTCAAGTGAAGTGAACGCAGAGACAAGGAAAGGTATAGCGAGCTATTTCTCTTTATAAAAATCAAGTCTGCCAGCTGATGAATGGATAGACAAAATTTATATTCTTACAATGGGATATTATTCAACCATAAAAAGCAACAAGAGAGCCAGGTATGGCGGCACAGGCTTGTAATCCCAGTGTTCAGGAGGCTGAGACCGGAGGATCGCGGTTCGAGGACAGCCTCAGTTACTTAGTGAGGCCCTCTACAACTCAGTGAGACCTGGTTTTAAAATAAAGAATAAAAAATGGGGCAGGGGGTATAGCTCAGAGGTTGACTGTCCCTGGGTTCGATCCCCAGACCCAGAAAAAAAAACAAAAAAAACAAGACAATAAAGCCGGGTGTGGTAGCGCACGCTTGTAATCCCCGCGTTTGGGAGGCTGAGACAGGAGGATCACACAGGTTCCAGACTCAGCTACTTAGTGAGGCTCTGAGCACCTTAGTGAGACCCTGTTTCCAAATAAAATATAAAATAGATCTGGGGGACTTCCGGGAAGATGGCGACGGAGAAAAGTGAGGCTTATGAGCTCCGCTAACAACCAATCTCTATTACTACAAAATCAGCGCCTTTCATAGCCAGAAAACACCATCAGCAGAGAAACAAAAAATGTAATTACAAGGGACAGAGAAAGAGGGCTGAAAAAACGAGACACCAGAAAGAAACCAGATCGCAGTGCTGCAGCTAGAGCCGCGATGCGGAGCAGCAGGCAACATCTTTCCTTGCAGCACCAGGCCCCAAAGAGGAGGGGGACTCAGAACGGAGCTCAGAGCCACAGAGGAGATATGCCTGCCTCACACCCCAGGACGGGGCAGCAGCGCCTTACTGCCGGCGGCAGCAGTGAGTCCATCAGGCGGCTCCAGACCAAAGCACTCAACAGCCCACCAGGCTCCAGAGAGGAGCGGCGGACAGTGAGCCGAGGTGAGCCGCTGCGGAACAGCCGGGAGGAATTCGGCAGATTTCTCCACGCAGGGAGCATCCAAAGCTCCCAGGGGATGGGCCCAGCACACCCTGCAGGGACTCAAAGTGGAGCGCAAAACCAAAGAAGAAATACACCAGCGTCACGGCCAAGGAAGGGCATGGCAGTGGCGCCATACTGCCACCGGAAGCAGCAGCAGCGAATTCACCGAGTCCACTACAGCTCCATCAGTGCATTCAACAACAGTGAGTCAAATTGCGGCCCCTAGAGAAGAAATCCCAGTACAGCACACCCAGGGACTTGACCCAGTGGGAGAGTGGCAGTGGCAGAGATATCACACCATAGGAGAACGTGCAACCTGGCACCCCCCCATGGTCTAAAGCAGCCTCGATTGACTCCCTGGATCTGAGACTCTGCCATACAACCTAGTAAAGGAGTAGTGGGGTCTGAGATACCACAGACTCGAGATCCAGAGTGAAGTCGTAGTGACCCAAGGGAAGAACCCAGAGAAAGCACAAACTTCCAAAATCATGGGAAAGAGGAATAACAATGGAGCAATGAATGCCCACAACCCCACAACATCAGAACCCGATAAAACAGAAATTCAGAGATTTCTAGAAGATCAAATCAGGAAAATAACTGTAGAAATAATAGAGGTGTTTCGAAAAGAATTCAGAGAGAGCCAAAGAGAGATAAAGGATGCAATTAATGAAGTAAAGTCCTCAATTCAAAGTACAAACAACCGATTAGACCACATGGAGACTAGAATCTCGCTCTTAGAAGATGATCATTCCAAAAATGAACGCATAGTTTCAAAATTAGAAAAAAAATTCGACAGCAGGAATCTGACATTGTAGAAATATGGGCCCATTTTAAGAGAGCTAACCTAAGAATAATTGGAATAGAGGAGGGAAAAGAAGGTGAAACCAAAGGGATCAACAATCTCTTCAAGGAAGTAATAGCAGAAAATTTTCCAAACATAGAGCAAGAGGTTGATACACAGGTCCAGGAAATTTATAGAACTCCCTTTAGACAGGATCGGAGAAGAGGATCCCCACGCCACATAATTGTCAAAATGACCAATGTGGAAGCCAAGCAGAGAATCTTAAAGGCAACAAAAACAAAGGGCCAAGTGACATTCAGAGGCAAACCAATTAGAATCACTCCAGACTTCCCAAACCAAGTCATGAGAGCCAGAAGGGCTTGCAGTAACATATTCCAAACTCTGAAAGAAAACAACTTCCAGCCAAAAATTTCCTACGCAGCAAAACTATCTATCAAATTAGATGGAGAAATAAGAAGCTTCCATGACAAACAGAAACTGAAGGAATTTATGTCTTCAAAACCAGTGCTAGAGAAAATACTCAAAGAGATTAACTACAAAGAATTAGGTAACACACATCAGAACTAGAGAAACAAGATTTTCCATCCAACAGACAACTAAGATTGGTTATCTGTGGAGATTCATTATTTTAGTCTTTTACCTATCTCTAAATTGTACTGTTTGCTTTTATTGTTGTTAATTTTTAGGAATTCTAGTTGGAATATTAATATACCTTCGGATATAGCATTTGGAAATATTTTATCCCATACTATCAATAACTATTAACTCTGTTTACACTGTCTTTGGATATACAATATTTTAATTTTTAGAGAGTTTGTTTACCCTTCTGTTGCCTGTGTCATTGAAATCATATCCAAGAAATCACTGCCAATTTCTTTTTTTTTTTTTTTTTTTTTGTGGTACTGGGGTTCCTGGAAGCCCGTCTATCTCCGGGCTACACTCCCAGACCTATTTTATTTTTGGAAACAGGGTCTCCTAAACCAGCACGGCTGGCTTCGAACCTGCGCGATCCTCCTGTCTCTGCCTCCCAAGCGCGGGGATTACAAGCGTGCGCCACCACGCCCGGCCATCACTGCCAATTTCAATGTTGTGAGGTTTAATGACCCAGATTTTCTTCTAAAAGTTTATAGTCTTAAGATTTATATTTAGGTCTTTTATCTATTTTGAGTTAATATTTGTATATGGTGTTAGATAAGGGTCCAATTTTATTCCTTTTCATGTAATTATTATTTTTCAACAATATTTAGTTAAAAGATTATTATTTCCTCCACCAAATGTTCGTGGAAACCTTGTCAAAAATAACTTGACAATATAGGGAAGAATTTAGCTCTAGGCTTTTATTTAACTCCAATGGTTTATATATCTGCCTTTAAAACAGTACTACATTGTTTCAACTATTGTAGCTTTATATGGTTTGAAATCAGAAAATATACATCTTCTACCTTTGTTCTTTTTCGAGATCGTTTTGGGTATCTAGAGTCCATATTCCACATTAGGATATATTTTTTCTGAAAAATAAATAAATAAATGTATGATAGTTTCACCAAAAAAAAAAAAAAAAAAAAAGAAAAGAAAAGAAAAAAACATTCTCTGGTAAGAAAGAAAGCAAAAAGAAATATTGAAATGTTATCTTTAAGTCATCAAAAGCTTGGTATCAGACAAATGAAACTGTTATGTGAGATTATCATTGTTAATTTTGGATAAATTGCTACAATACTAGATGTCAACCACTAAGCCAAGCATGGGAAGGAGGGATGGGGAGGGAACGGGGTAGGGATCGGGTAGGGGCTAATTGGGCGATGTGTGCATGTATGTCTACAAAAGTTTTTTTTTTTTAACCCCATTATGATGTATGAATACAGTGCACCAATAAAAAAAAAAATAAAAAAAAATAAGTCTGGGAGTATAGCCCAGAGGAAGAAAGCCCCTGGGTTCTACCCCCAGTACCACACACACACACAAAAAACACAGTAAAATAGGGCTGGGGGTATAGCTCAGAGGTAGAATGCTCCTGCGTTCAATCCCCAGAACCAAAAATGAAAGAAAAAAAAAAAAGCAGTAAATTGCTGATATGTGCTACAACATGAATGAATCTTGAAAATATCATGCTAAGTCAAAGAAGTATGTTGGAGGGTCACTATGGGTTGGGGAAGGTGGAACTTGGACTGACTGCCAGTAGGTTAAAGGTTTCTTCTTGGAGTGATGGAAACGTTTTGGATTTAGACAGGGTGGTTGTCTACACACCACCACAAAGACTAGTGAACTACCTAAGCAACACTCACATGTACTTTAAAATGGTGACTTTGATGGTATGTTAATTACCTTTAAAAAAATCCATCTGGGCCAGGCATGGTGGCGCACGCTTGTAATCCCCGTGCTTGGGAGACAGAGACAGGATCACGCTGGTTCGAAGCCATAAGAGACCTTGTTTCCAAATAAAATATATAAAAGAGGCCTAGGAGTGTAGCCTGGAGGTAGAAGGGGTTTCAGGAACCCCAGTATCACCAAAAAAAAAAAAAAAAAAAAAAAAAAAAAGAAGAAGAAGAATTAAAAAAGAGGGCAGGGGATGTAGCTTGGAGGTCAAATGCCCCCTGTGTTGTATCCCCAACCCCCCCCCCCCCACACACACACACACACAAAAAATCCATCCGGTGATCGCATTCTGCCTGTCCTGGCTTGGGGCAGACAGCACAGCACAGACCGCCACCCTGTGTCGGCTGCTTCTGCTGCTGCTGCTACCAGTCGGTCTGCAGCGTCTGGGATGGCACGGGGCGGCAAGCAGAGGCCGGGCCTGGGGCTGAGGAGGTGGCATGGCAGAGGCCGCTGGCCCACGAGGTGCTGAGCCTGGAGGAGATGCTGCGGCTTTACAACCAGCCCATCAACAAGGAGCAGGCATGGGCCGTGTGCTACCAGTGCTGCGCCATACTCAGCACCATCACCCTGGCCCCTGCAGCCGGTGACAAGAGTGAGGGTAAATTGGGCAAGTCATGTTGTATAGAAACAGAGAAACGTCTATGTTCGCCTTTCAGAGGAAGATGGTGGCGGCCCAATAGGACATGTATTCCTCTGAGAAACCCCAGACAACAGATTTTGGTTTAATATCTGATTGGGACAACACATGAAGACTTTCCAGCCATGACTTCCTACCTAAATTATAAGAGAGAAGAGACAGACCAAGATGGCAGCGGCAGCAGTAGCTGCCAGTATTTGGGAGAGGCAGACAGATTCAATCTAATTCACCCTGAACTTTGGAGGAAATATCCCCAAAAGTAGACTGCACCTGCCCCACTTGCTTGGGAACTCTGGACAACATACTATCTAAGAAAAATGTTTGGGGAATGTCAAAGGGAGCCCCCTGCATAGCCAGATTGGCCAGGGTGCTGCTTGTCCTGGGAGACAAGGAGCTCCTGGCTGCCATGCTCCTCTGCGCAGTGCTGGGGCCCGAAGTGCTCTCAGAGCAGCAGAACCCGCTCTCCGTGGTGAAGCTGTGGGGTTCCGCTCTTGGTGGGGAGATAAAACCCATTGCTGCTAAGTACTCAGGCCCTCAACTTCTGCAAAAGACACGTACTGTTTTCTTTTATTAAAAAAAATTGAAGAGGGAGGAAGATGGCAGTGTCTGTGACTGCAGCTGCGACCACGGCCAGAGCAGTGTAGGTTGGCAGTGGCTGGATAGGACATGCATCCCTCTGAGAAACCCTGGACAACAGATTTTCGGTTAATAGCTGATTGGGACAACATACGGAGACATTTCCAGTCATGACTTCCTATCTGAAATATAGGAGAGAAAAATGGCGAAATTAGAGGCAAGATGGCAACGTGGCGCCCGCCACTGCAATAAAAGTGATTTTTGGAGGGATATCCCAGAAGAGATCAGAAAGCACACTGCTCCTGCCACACATGCACAGGAATTCTTAACAACAACATACTCTAGGAGAGACCCAGAAGGCGGCAGTGGCAGCGGTCAGTATTCAGGAGAGGCAGAGATCCAATCAAATCCACCTTGAGTTTACGAAGAAATCTCCCCAAAAGTAGACTGCTCCTGCCCCACATGCTCAGGAACTCTGGACAACATACTAGGTAAGAAGAAGTTTCGAGGAGACAGACCAAGGTGGCAGCAGGGGCGGCGGCCAGTATTTGGAAGAGGCAGACAGATCCAATCCAATCCACCTTGAATTTTTTAAATCTCTCCGAAAGTAGTCTGCTCCTGCTGCACATGCGCAGGAATTCTGGACAACATACTATGTAAGAAAAATGTCCGGGGCGAGTAGGAGGGAGCCCCACCTGTATGGCTGGGCCAGCTCGCTGTGCCAAGTGTCCCGGGAGACCTCAGCTCATGGCTGCCACACTCCTCTGCACTGCACTGGGAGCGGAGATGTGCTTGGAGCAGCAGGTCCCACTCTCCATGGTGAGGCTGTGAGCCTCCGCTTTCGGTGGGGAGATAAAATCCATTGCTGCTAGGGAATCGGGCTCTCAGCTTCTGCAAATGACACATGCTGATTTCTCCTACTTAAAAAAAATGGAAGGACAAATGGGAACCTCTGTAGACGTCCTGCCCAAGGTGACAGGAACGGAGCCTGCCACGTGGCGAGGCCGGGACTGGAGCCAGCAAGGCCAGGCCCAGAGCCTGCCACGCGGTGAGGTCGGGTCTAGCTCCACAGCAAAGGGCCAGTGGGTCCCTGCAACCCTGTGGCCAGGAAGCACTAGATGCTGCCACTACCTCATCTCATCTCTCAGCAGATTCCCAAATTCAAGTGACGTCTATTAAAAAAAAAAATTGGTTGTTGAGTGGATCATCTTGCCAAAGTTACTCACCTTCTAGCTTTCAGGATTTCAGTAAGTGGGAATCAGTGTGGGAAATAAAAGAAAACCTTCCAAGAAGAAAGAAACTAACTGATCGGATGTGGAGAAATAGAAGCTGTAGTACATTGCTGGCGGGATTGCAAGTTGGTGCAACCACTTTGGAAAACAGAAGAAGGAAAGTGAACTTACCATATGATCCAGCAAAACCACCTCTAGGTATCTACCAAAAAGACTGAAAACCAAAACACCAAACTAATGCATGAACAACCATGTTCACAGCTGCACAGTTCACCATTGCCAAACTGTGAACCAGCCAAGATGGCCTTCAACAAATGAGTGGATTTCAAAACTATGGGATGTGTACACAATGGAATTTTGCCCAGCCATAAGGGAGAACAAAATTATGCCATTCACAGTGAAAAGTCACAAAAAATAAGAAATCAGATACTTTCCCTAATGTGCGCGCGTGCGCTGGCTTAGGAGACCCTGTTTCCAAATAAAAATGTAAAAATAGGTCTGGGAGTGTAGCCCGGAAGTAGAAGGGCTTCCAGGAACCCCAGTACCACCAAAAAAAAAAAAAAAAAAAAAGTAAAAATAGGTCTGGGAGTGTAGCCCGGAGGTAGAAGGGCTTCCAGGAACCCCAGTACCACCAAAAATAAAAAATAAAAATAAAGAAATAAAAAAAATAAAGAAAAAACAAAAGGGCAGGGGTGTAGCTTTGAGGTCAAATGCCTCTGGGTTCCATCCCCAGACCCACAAAAAATCAACCAACCAAACAAAAAAAAAAAACAGAGAGAAAAACTAGGTCTGGGAGTATAGCCTAAAGGTAGAAAAGCCCCTGGGGTCCATTCCCAGTACCACACACACTAAAAAGTATACAAACTTTATAATTCTATTTATATGGACTATCCAGAAAAGGTAAGTCCAGAGACAAAATATATTGGTAGTTTCCAGGGGGCTGGTAAGAGGGAGAAATAGGAAGTAACTACTTAATATCTTCAAGGTTTCCTTCTGGATGAAGGAAAAAGTTCAGGATGGAGCTGGGCAGGGTGGCGCACACTTGTAATCCCAGCATTTGGGAGGCCGAGACCGGAGGATCGCAGTCCGAGGACAGCCTCAGCTACTTAGTGAGGCCTTTGCAACTCAGTGAAACCCTGTTTCAAAATTTAAAAAAATAAAAAATAGGGCTGGGGGTATGGCTCAGTCTCTGAATACATGTAGTACATTATAATGGTAAATTTTGTCCTATGTGTATTTTAACATTTTCTTAAAATAAAAAAAGAGAGAAAACAAAAACACCCACAGGGGCCAGGCCACCTTCCTAGACTTGCAGCCACATGAGGAAGTAGACTAGAACGCCCCACCTTTGTACAGAGTATTTCCCAGAGAAAAAGACAGCCAGTTTTTTTTTTTTCTTGTTCCTTGTATAATATTCAACAAGCAGCTGAGCCACTACTTTTCTTGGGAAAGAAGGAACGAAGGAACAAAGAAAGGAAGGAATGAATGGTGAAGGAGAAAAATGTGGAACCCCCCTTCATTTTCTCCTGGGATTAAAATGTATAATAGATGAAGAGACACAAACGCACATTCTCCTAACAAGAGGGAAGTCGAGGGAGGGTCTGACCCCACCTCGTAAGTCTAGACAAGACTGCTTGACCAGCAGAACATGGAATATGATGTGGCCAAGTTTGAGACCTAGGATTTAAAAAGCTAACAGCTAGGCTGGGCATGGTGGCGCACGCTTGTAATCCCCGCAGTTGGGAGGCTGAGACAGGAGGATCGCACCGGTTCGAAGCCAGCCTCAGCTACTTAGTGAGGCTCTCAGCAACTTAGTGAGACCCTGTTTCCAAATAAAATATTAAAAAAGGTCTGGGAGTATAGCCTGGAGGTAGAAATCCTCTGGGTTCCACCCCCAGTACCAACTAAAATAAATAAATAAATAAATAAATAAATAAATAAATAAATAAATAAATAGCTAACAGCTTTCATTTTTCTTGAAATGTGTGTTCCTTATGTACACAATAGAATTTTACTCAGCCATAAAGAATAACACAATTACATCGTTTACAGGGAAATGGATGGAACTGGAGAACACTGTGCTAAGTGAGATTAGTCACAAAAAAATAAGAAATTGGATGCTCTCCCTAATATGCAGAAGTTAGGGAGAAAATGGGTCATAGGAGGGAGGAACTTTAGAGGAAGAAGATATTATAAATAAGGCGACCTAACTGAGGGGATGGGAGGGGGAAGAGGAAAATCCTCTCATACACATGATGTGCATTGACAAACATATCAATCACTTAGCCAAACATGAGGAGGGAGAGGAAGGGATGGGGCAGGAACTGAGTAAGCGCAAGTGATGTGTGCATGTAAGCCTTCACTACCTCGTACCCTATTAAGATGTATGACTACAGTGCACCAATTAAGAAATTAAAAAAAAAGAAATGTATGCTCTTGAAACCCATTCGCCGCACTGTACAGAAGCACAGTAGCCCTGTCCAAAGGCCCATGTGGCGTGGCACAAGACCCTGAGTGTGCTCCCAATATGACAGCCAGTGAATAAGCTCTCTTCAAGGTAAATTCTCCAAACCCGTCAAAACACTCCAATTATATTCACCAAACCCTGCCCAAAGTGCTTATTCATGAACAAAATAAAGGCTCAAGATGTAGCTTCATGGTAGCAGGCGTATGTGGCACGCATGAAGCCCTGGTTCAATCCCAGTAGCACTCACAAGTGAGCAAAATCATGGACTATCTTGCTACCAACCTACAGTAACTGGTTATGAAGCAACAGTCAGCACTCAGCACAGTAAGAATTCCCTCTTCTCTCTGAGAAATAGAAGGAATGAATATTTGAACAATTTAAGTCTAATTTAAATGCAAATGTGATTACTATATACCATTAAAGAATTTGGTACCACATTCACCTTTGGCTTTTGGAGGAAAAATGTACTGAGAGCACCTAACCATATCTAGCCCTATTCTAAGGATAAAGTCAGGTAAAAATCAAGCAAAAGTAGGTGGTAAGATTAGAGCAGTTACGTTACAATTACGAAGTCAGAAATGCAAATGTTAACGTGGATAAATTAGAATTGCAAATTGCGGGTGTGCCTCATCATTGGCCTTCCTCAAGATGAAATTTCAACCTCACAAATGTTGGGAATGGGGCGCTTTCCGCTGCTTCAGTAAGTGCGAACCACAAAGAATAGTTCAAATGAACTAGACAAGGGCCATTTTGTCCTGACAACGATAGGTGGGCCCAGCTAAGGAAAATGATGGCTCAAAAAGCAAAATATTCGTCTCCTTCACATTTGATTATTATTGAAAAAAAATATTCTGCATAGTGCCACATGCTTGTAATCCCAGTACTTGGGAGGCTGAGACAGGAGGATCGCAAGTTCACAGCCAGCCTTAGCAACTTGTGAGGCCCTCTACAACTTAGTGAGACCCTGTTTCAAAATTTAAAAATTCAGGCTAGTGGCTGGCCAGTGCTCAAGTAGAACGTCTGTGAGTTTGATCCGGAGGAGGAGGAGGAGGAGGAGGAGGAGGAGGAGGAGGAGGAGGAGGAGGAGGAGGAGGAGGAGGAGGAGGAGGAGGAGGAGGAGGAGGAGGAGGAGGAGGAGGAGGAGGAGGAGGAGGAGGAGGAGGAGGAGGAGGAGGAGGAGGAGGAGGAGGAGGAGGAAGAAGAAGAAGAAGAAGAAGAAGAAGAAGAAGAAAAAAAGTATTTGGGGAATCAAAAGCAAGCAACTCTTTTCTCTCTTTTCTACTAATTTTTAGTAGAAAACAATTACTCCACCAAGTCCCCACCAACAGACACACACATCATTCCCATTAGAATGCAAACATGCTAGGCAGGCGTGGTGGCACACGCTTGTAATCCCAGCATTCAGGAGGCTTGGACTGGAGGATCGCGGTTCATGGACAGCCTCAGCTACTTAGTGAGGCCCTCTGCAACTTAGTGAGACCCTGTTTCAAAATAATAAAATATAGTACAGGGGATGTAGCTCAGAGGTAGAATGCCCGAGTCCCATCCCCAGTACCGCAAAAAAGAAAAAAAGAAAAAAAAGGAAAAAAACACCATGCTGTATTTCCCATCTTGAAAGAAAAAAGGCAAACTTCTACTTTACCACCACATGCTCCCTCCAGCTGTGGCAATTCCTGTCAGCCAACTCTCGCCACTCTCACCGTTCCACTTCAAATCGCTAGCAGTAGTTATGAGGCCCAGTTCCTGGCAAACCCAGTCGGAGGTTAGGTGTACATAAAGCATCACCTCCGTTCCCCTCCACGGCTTGCTCACCTACCTCATCACCTTCTTGGGTAGTACCTTCAACTGGCATCGGGTCAGTGCATCCCACTGAATGACGTCCATTCTTTCCATATACTCCTCTTGCCACAGACACCTCTACTGTCAGTAAATCCTACTGGCTCTACCTTCAAAACATACCCAAACCCGGTGCAGCAGCTCACGCCTGTAATCCCAGTACTTGGGAAGCAGAGACAGGAGGATTCCAGGTTCACAGATGGCCTCACCAACCTGGTGAGGTGAGACCATTTCCAAATAAAAAATAAAATAGGGCTGGGGTATAGCTTGGAGACAGAATGCCCCCAGGTTCAGTTCCCAGTACAGTATACACACGCACATGTGTACATACTCCCCCAAAGCTGGGCATATGTAATCCCAGTACTTGGGAGGCCACGATGGGAAGATCATAGATTCAAGGCCAGCTTCAGCTTCCGTGTGAGACCCTGCTTTAAAAAAAAAAAAAAAATTAGAAAGGACTGGGGACCTAGGTGAGAAGTAGAATGCTCCTGGGCTCAGTACCCAGTATGCCCTCCCCTGACAAACACCATATACCCCAGCTTTGACTACTACTTAGCACTTTCACTACACCATCCCAGCCCAAGTAGCTCTCTCTCTCACCTAGATTATTACCTCCTAACAATCTCCCTTCTTACTCTGGTTTCCCTAGAGCAGTGATTCTCACCTAGGAATCTGTCCGTAAGAAATTCTCAGTCAGGCATGATGGCAGCAGATGGCTGTAGTGCCCGTACTTGGGAGGCCGAGAAGGATAAGAGGTTCAAAGTAAACCTGGGCGAACTAGTGAGACCCTGCCTTAAAAAACAAACAAACAAAAAGATCTGGGGGCACGGCTCCATAGGAAAGCACCCCGGGTTCAATCCCGAGAACCACGAAAACAATGCAAATTCTCCCCCAACCCCACAACTCATAATGAGTGGGACACAAAAATTCATCTACTGCTAAGTCTTCCAAGCTGGGCATCATGGTATGCGCTCATAATCCCAGTATTAGGGAGGCTGAAACAGGAGGATGGCAGGTTTGCAGCCAGACTCAGCAACTTAGGCCCTCCACAACTCAATGAGATCCTGTTTCTAAATAGATAGATAAATAAATAAACCAGGGCTGGTGGTATCTCTCTGAGGTAGAATTTCCTGGGTTCAACCCCCAGTACTACACACACACAAAGTCGTACACACCAAACACCTGACCACCCGCCCACACAGCCACACCTCTCCTCTCCTCTATCCTGTTGACTTTTTCCCCAGCGCACTTTGCCCATGTACACTGGACTCCTTGTGTTCTACAACATACTTACACCACTCACATTCAGGGTTGACCAGTTGCCCCCCCTTTTCGTCAAGTTCACACACACGCACGCACACAATTCTTCAAATTTCTGTTCAACTGTCCCCTTCTACATGAGGCCTTCTCTGGTTATCTCACCTAAGAGCACCCCTTTCCTGACCCAGCCTCTTTACTCTGTCCATGGTTTCATCAAGGTGCTTATGTGTACATACGTTTTTGTTACTGACTCTACATTCGACTCTGTAAGCGCCACATTAACAGAACCTTGTTTAATGTACTGCTATACTTTGAGCACCTAGTCAAAGACTTACTGCTCGAGAGATATTCAATAAATTTGAGTCAATACGAGAAAAGATAATAGAAAAGTTAAAGAAGATCACGATGTTATTACCTGCAAAGACATTTCAGCAGAAATTTTAAAGGAAAGTAGAATAAAATGCTGGAAGGTAAAAAAGAATGTAACAGCTGATAGTAAATTTCAGAATAAAACATTCACTGGGTTAGCAAATTTAAGGCAGACTTCAGAATTGAGGTCAGAAACAATGGTGGGCTTTGTATAAAGCAAAAATAGTGAAGAGTATGTACAACACCAGAGATGAGACCTGCTGAGCAGAGCTTTCTTCAGTGTGCTCACTGGATATGGCATTGCCTTGAAAAATAAAAAAGAATGGTCTAGTAGGATTAGAAAAGGCCAGATTAAACAACTTTAAACAGACTTTACTACAAGACTGTGTGTGTGTGTGTGTGTGTGTGTGTGTGTGTGTGTGTGTGTGTGTGTTAGTTACCAGGGATGGAACGCAGGGGCATTATTATACCTTAAGAGCTACAACCCCAGCTCTATTTTTTAGTTTTATTTTTTGAAACAGGGTCTCAATGAGTTGAGAAGGGCCTCGCTAAGTAGCTGAGGCTGTCCACAAAATGCGATCCTCTGGTCTCTGCCTCCCGAATGCTGAGATTATAAGCGTGCGCCACCACGCCCTGCCTCTAACTTTTAATATGTTTAATATCAATCTTTAGAGAAGAAATACAATACGCAGTATTTCCCTGCCTTAATTATCACCTTTTTGGCGCCTATGAGTGTGTGAACACACAGCCTACATTCACTTTTTCGCTAACAAATTTTTTGTCTGTGAGTGTGTGAACACACAGCCTGGCTTCACTTTTGTCACTAAATAATTTTTTATCCATTCTATTGTGTCATGATTTGCATATTAAATTATTATGGCAATAATGGGTCTGGAAATCAAAAGGCCCCTTTCATCAGTATATTAAAAGTAAGCTTCAAATCTAAGATTCTGAATAAATGAAGGCCAGCTGCCATTTATCTGATTGTTCCGTATTTGCTACACTTTGTTTAGGATATCATAAACACTCCACTTGGGAAATAAAACCCTGAAATGTTATTTTCTCCACTCTATTCCTTATTCATTTGTACTAAATAACTCAATATCACAACAATCAAAGCCTATAGTGTGGGGGGATACTGGGGACGGAATCCAGGGGCATTCTACCTCCAAGCTACACCTACAGCTCTTTTTTTTTTTTTTTTTTCCTTTTCTTCAGGTCTGGGGATGGAACCCAGGACATTCTATCTCCAAGCTACACCCCCTGCCCTATTTTTTATTCTTTATTTTGAAACCGAGTCTCACTGAGTTGCAAAGGGCTTTCACTAAGTAGCTGAGGCTGTCCGCGAACCACAATTCTCTGGTCTCAGCCTCCCAAATGCTGGGATTACAAGTGTGCGCCACCACGTCCCGCTTTATTTTTTGAAACAGAGTCTCAGTAAGTTGATGAAAGTCTCACTACTTGCTGAGGCTGTCCTCCAACCTGTAATCTTCCTGTCTCAGCCTCTGAAGTACTGAGATTACAAACTGTGCCACCATGCTCAGCTGCTTATAGTATTGAAGCCTTATTATGGTCTTTTAAGAATTTCAAGCCAGGTGTGGTGACACAAGCCTGTAATCCCAGCATTCGGAAAGCGGAGACCAGAGGGTCACAGTACGCGAACAGCTTCAGCTACTTAGTGAGGCCCCCCTTCAAAACTCAGTGAGACCCTGTTTCAAAAACAAAAACGCTAAAAAATAGGGTATAGCTTGGAGATACAACACCCCTGGCTTCCACCCCAGTACTTAAAAAAAAAAAAATTCAAGTAAAGATACTCAAAACAGGGTCACATCCTGATAAACCTCTCCTAAGTTAAAAATATGGTTAAATTTAGCTGAGCGTGGTGGCATATGCTTGTAATCCCAGCATTCCGGAGGGTGAGGCCGGAGGATCACGATTTGAGGACAGCCTCAGCTACTTAGTGAGGCCCTCTGCAACTTAGTGAGACGCGGTTTCAAAATAAAGAATAAAAAATAGGGCTGGGGGTGTAGCTTGGAGGTTGAATGCCCCTGGGTTCCATCCCCAGACCTGCCCAAAAAAAAAAAAAAAAGGTTACAAATGGCCAATAGATACATGAAAAGATGTTCAACATCACTAGCCATCAGGGAGATACAAATCAAAACTACGCTGAGATTCCATCTGACCCCAATCACAGTGGCAAACAAAGAAATCAAAGAACAACAATTGCTGGCGAGGATGTGGAGAAAGAGGAACTCTTTTACACTGTTGGTGGGAGTGCAAAGTAGTTCAGCCACTATGGAGATCAGTATGGAGATTCCTGAGAAAACTGGGAATAGATCCACCATTTGATCCAGCTATACCACTCCTGGGTATCTTTCCAAAGGGGTTGAAATCAGAGAACTATGTTAACATATGCAAACCCATGTTCATAGCACCACAGGTTTGTAATACCCAAAACATGGAACCAATCTAGATCTCCATTAACAGATGAATGGATTGCAAAATTATGGGAAATACACACAATGGAATTCTATTCAGCTATAAATAAAAATAAAAATAATAACATTTGCAAGAAGATGGAATGAACTAGAGAACATTATGTTAAGTGAGATTAGTCAAGCACAGCAAGAGAAGGGACATACGTTTTCTCTGATATGTTCAAGCTAGGGAGTAGTGGTAATACCAGAGGGACTCCAGATGATGGAGGGGAAATCTCAGCAAAGCTTGAACGGAAGGATAGGAGAGGAAGAAAGGTGAGGTTGTTCAATGGAGGAGCTACATACGAATATGTGTAATAGCATAAATACAACATGATTAACCTGGACACTCACTATTGGGGAGTGAGAGGGAGGGGTAAGGACATGAAGCACAATGTAAATATACACCACTCTCAATATGTTCCACTTATTAAAAAAAAATAAAAATTAAATTAAAAAAAGAATAATTTGGTTTATGCTGTTATAAAAGTGTTTTGAAAAGAGATATTCTGGTTTATAATATCTGAAATGCCAAAAGAATCAAAGAATAGCATAATGCAGAACCCTTTATTTTTTGGTTAGTGGACTAATTCACTAATGTGAAAGTGGTTCATTATTATATTTCCTTGCATTCTGACCATCAAAATGTCAGCATCTCTATAAACAACTAAAATGAAACAGACTTTAGACATGTTGCTATAGAGAACTAAAAAAAAAAAAAAAAAAAAAAAAAAAGAAAATACTGCTTGGCTTCATTTAGGACAACTTATGACCAAAATAAGTCATTTAAGAAGAAAACATTAAAAAAATGAACAATTAAAAAACAGTTGACATAAAAAAAAAAAAAGGTTAAATTGAAAATGCACTTGCCGGGTGTGGTGGCGCACGCTTGTATTCCCAGCATTTGGGAGGCTGAGACCAGAGGATCGTGGTTCGCGGACAGCCTCAGCTACTTAGTGAGGCCCTCTGCAACTCAGTGAAACCTGGTTTCAAAATAAAGAATAAGAAAAAATAGGGCAGGGGGTGTATCTCTGAGGTCAAATGCCCCTGGGGGTTCCATAGAAAGAAAGAAAGAAAGAAAAGAAAGGAAGGAAGGAAGGAAGGAAGGAAGGAAGGAAGGAAGGAAGGAAGGAAGGAGAAAGAAAATGCACTTGACTCACCTAATCTACCAAACAGTGCAGATTAGGAACACTGCATACACAGGCTATCCGTCCTTTATCTTCAGGGTGAATGACTGGCTAGGAGGTATGGCTCACTGCTGCTATCCACAGCGTCTTGAGAGAGCACCATATTGCTAGCCTGGGAAAACCCCAAAACTCAAAATCTGAAATATGTTTTCTACTGAATGTGCATGTCTTTCACACCACCAAAAGTCAGAAAATACGAAGTAGGAAAAGTTGAATTCTGAACCCTTTAACAAGTGTTCAGATGTAAGATAAGTATATCAGAAACAAAACACAAAATCATACCAGGAAGCAGCTTAAAGGTCCTTAAAAACTGCACAGTACTCTGCAGGACTCTGCACTGCATTTGTAAGAAATCATGATGTCTTACTCCAAGTCAAACACAACCAAAAAGGAAGCAGAGTCCAAGTCACACCCCTTGCCAGTGGGCCATTGTTTTTAACATACCAAAACACAGCATATGTAACATTTTAACTGAAGAAACCTGGAAATTACTAAAGAATAAACTGTGATAAAGTCTGGGATGGATTAACCCCAGTGGCTTTTAAAAGACAGAGTAAATTGAAGACATCTTTTTCTTTCTACAAATGAAGCAAGACAAACCAAGTGTAAAAGCTAGAGATTTATTGTTATTTTGTGATTAATAAATCATCAAATTAGTTATGACACTGCCCCACACCATATACTGCCATTCACCAGTACAAAAGTCTTTCAACCAGACTGAGGCATAAGGCAGAAAGAGTAAAGACACATGAATACCATCTTTCACAACCTCCTCTGGTCATGCCTCCACCCTGGCCTCTGTAGTACTTGTTTTCCTCCTGGACAAAGCATCAGGACAGTGTGTGGGCTGGTGGGCAACCTGGCCTCTTGACCTTTTCTAATAGCAAGCAATTTATAGAAGTAATGAAATTCATCTTGTATTTCCCTTGATTTTACTGGTCTGAACTCACTTTAGGTTACATTAACATTGTAATCTCCTGTAACTGTACATGAGAATATAATGACCTAAGAGAATACTGAATCAGAGTCGGCCAAATATATTACTGACCCTGAAGTTATGTTTTAATTGGTCCTAAAGGAATGTGCCACCCCAGTGGTTTGAGAGTTAGGCAAACAGAACTTCTTTGGGGAGGGAAGAAAAAGGCTGTAGGACAGGCTGTAGGACAGCCAAATGTACTCAACATTGTTAAAACGGCTCTGTTTCTCACCCCGAATGATACTTCATGACTACACTATATGCACAGAAATCCTAACAGAATCTTGGCTGCCAGTATTATTTAGTTTAGGCTGGCCCAATCCAGGATAGATTCCGTCATACCCCCCCCCCACTCCCCCTTCTCTGAGTCTCTGAAAAGCACAATATTTAACTATTTCTTAATAGAACTACCCAAACACTTCAGAAACAAGTGGCTCACAAATCGTTTTAAAATCATGTATTGCCTGTGCATGAGAAAACTGATAAACCCAAAAGACTGGTCTATTTTTATGTGGCAATTAAAAATAACTGAAACATCAACACTTTCAGTAAAAGCAACATTTCAATTACAAATTGTAATGCTTGTTAAACTACCTATGGGAGAAGCTGAAAAGATCTATGTAAAAGCATTTTGGGGTATACTACAGTGCTCCTTCAGTCTGCACAAAGATTAAGGTCATTTTTAGTCAATCTGTGAATGCTGAGACAATGTTACATTATGTTGTCTGTACAATTAAATGTCCCTTTAACAGATAACCAGAATCAGCTTTTCTACTATATTTTTAACAAACCTGACTAACTGGCACTTTTGCTGAGAGATGTTTATCAAAGATGCTGTAAGATTTTATACAATTAGGAAATACTAAGCTCTGAGTATTTCCTTACCTTTATTTTTTTGGTTACAGGTATTTTGCTCAGATAACCTATCACAGTATGTTTCTAGAAACGTAGTCCCAAATGTGCATACTCTGTACTGTACAGAAATAAAGCAAACTGTCAGTAGTATAAATCTTACAGCATTTTGTTTGCAAAAATACATGCCAAAGTCACAATAAGCAATACCGTACCACGAATTATAAAGCGCAAATGATTAGCTTCTTTTTAATGCTTTTATTCTACATAAATTACTACCATAGGCTAATGTTTAAAAAGCAAATAAACTGGACAGATGCAAGAACAAAATCTGTTCACCCAACTACAAAAGGTGATGTTTTTTAAAAAATTACAATAAATGCAGAAGTGTGATGCATGCAGTAGCCTTAAATGAAAAAGCATTGATTCCCACTGTTCCAAAAACAAAGAAAAACACAGAAAACCCCACACATCTTACTGCACTCCACCTTAAAAATGTATCATACTGGGTTTGTTTATAACAGCACAGATTTCAAAGAGTCAAAATGAAATAAAGCAGGTATTTTAAAGATTTAAGAGCCGTTATCAAAAATAAATTACATTTTTTCAAGATACAGAAATGCTGCTATGATGGCTGGGAGCCCAGTAACCTTTCAATAGCTGCATTGATATCGCCTCCTGTTGCTATTAGCGCTTGCAAGTTTGCTTCACGGTTCAAAAACCCCATTGCACTGAGCTGTTCCAGTTGCTGCTGAAATCTGACTTCTGGATTCTGAAGCTGTTAAAGGGGGAAAAAATATCAAACTCTAAGAAAAACCAGCCTGTGTCACACTTAAGTAACTTCTAAGACTTTAACTTTTAATACAACATATGCTGGTCTACTGAGCTAAAAGTGCTGCTTTTCATTCGGGCATGGTGGCACAAGCTTGTAATCCCAGCATTTGGGAAGCTGAGACAGGAGGACTGCGGTTAGAGGCTTAGAGGCCAACCGTAGCTACTTAGTATGGCCCTTTGCAACTCAATGAGACCCTGTTTCAAAATAAAGAATAAAAGATAGAGCTGGGTGTGTAACTCGGAAGTAGAATGGCCCTGGCTTTCATCCCCAGTACCACACACACACACACACACACACACACACACACACACACACAAAAGTACTGCTTCTCCAGTCATCAACAATGCGAACGACAATAAGAGCAGAAGATGTGGGGAAAAAAGAACTCATACACTGGTATTAGAAATGTATATTGGTAGCTGGGCGTGGTAGTGCAAGCTTATAATCCCCGCGCTTGAGAGGCGGAGACAGGAGGATGGCGCTGGTTTGAAGCCTTGCTGGCTTAAGAGACCCTGTTTCCAAATAAAAAAAATATATAAAATAGGTCTGGGAGTGTAGCCCGGAGGTAAAAGGGCTTCCAGGAATCCCAGTACCACCAGAAAAAAAAAAAAAGTATACTGGTGCAAGCACTATAGAAATCAGGTGGAGTTAAGTTTCCTCAAAACCTTAAAAATAGAACTACCATACAATATGGTGATACCACTTTTTGGTACTTGTCTGAAAGAATTAAAGAATTAAATACACTGTTGGGCATGATGGTGTAATCCACCTGTAACCTCACCAGTGCATGGGAGGCTGAGATGGAGACCACAGGTTCAAGGACAGACTCAGCAACTTAGCGAGCCCGTCTCAAAATGAAAACGAAATATGGCTGGGGTCTAGCTCAGATGCCCCTGGGTTCAATCCCCGGTACGAAAAAAAATATATATATATATATGTATATAGATATATATGAGCTTCAATTGTTTATTATATTTGGTAAGGCCTTAAATCGGCATCTAAAAGACCTTGAAATAGGTTTAAACTAGCCTATTATAATAGGCTTAACTATCATCTTTGTCCAATGTTACTTTTTCTTTCTTTCTTTTTTTTTTTTTGCAATACTGGAGATGGAACCCAGGGGCATTCAATTCAACCTCCAAGCTATAACCCCAGCCCTGTTTTTTATTCTTTATTTGGATACAGGTCTCACTGAGTTAAAAAGGGCCTAAGTACCTGAGGCTGACTGAGAACCATGATCTTTCTGTCTCAGCCTCCCAAATGCTGGGATTACAAGCATGCACCACACCCAGATCTAATGTTACATTCTAACATAAGCCAGGAAGTGTTTATAATGGTACATAACCCAGGAAGTGTTTACAGATGCAAGAACATTATCATGCCAGGTATGGTGGCACATGCCTATAATTCTAGTACTTAGGAGGTTCAGACAGAAGGATCACAGGTTCAAGGCCACTATCAGCGATTTAATGAGACCCTGTTTCCAAAGAAAAATTAAAATAGGGCTGGGGATGCAGCTCAGAGAATAGAGTACTGCTGGGTCCAAACACCAGTACCCTCCCCCCCAAAAAAGAACATTATTATGAGGTCCATATTTTTAAGGTTCATTGATGTAACACAAATCACTAGGAGATGGTGCAGTGGTGGGTAGAAGGAGATAGGATTATTTTCAAAGTAAAAACACAAAGACTAGCCGGGCGTGGTGGCGCACGCTTGTAATCCCCGCGCTTGGGAGGCGGAGACAGGAGGAATGCGCAGGTTCGAGGCCAGCCGTGCTGGCGTCAGAGACCCTGTTTCAAAAATATAAAATAGGTCTGGGAGTGTAGCCCGGAGGTAGAAGGGCTTCCAGGAACCCCAGTACCACCAAAAAAAAAAAAAAAAACCACAAAGACTAAAATACAACTGTACAATTATATGCCTGTATTCCAGTTGTCCTAGAGGTATTGAGAATAATCAAGTTTCTATTCCTCACTGACAAACTTTTGTACAACAAAACCAATTTCAAATGATTTTCAAATAGGCACTTTAAACAAGAATGCACTTTTATAGGCAAGTTTTTGTTTGTTTTTTGTTTTGTGGGTCTGAGGATGGAACCCAGAGGCATTTGACATCCGAGCTACACCTCTTGCCCTATTTTTTTATTCTTTATTCTTTTTTTTTTTTTTTTTTCGGGTCTGAGGTTGGAACTCAGGGGCATTCAACCTCCGAGTTACACCCCCTGCCCTACTTTTTATTCTTTATGTTGAGACAGGGTCTCACTAAGTTGCGGAAGGCCTCACTAAGTAGCTGAGGCTGTCCACGATCTGCAATCCTCTGATCTCAGCCTCCCAAATGCTGGGATTACAAGTGTGTACCACCACGTCCAGCTTATTTTTATTCTTTATTCTGAAACAGGGACTTACTAAGTTGTGAAGGGCCTCACCAAGTAGCTGAAGCTGGCCACAAACCTGCAATCCTCCTATCTCAGCCTCCCAAGTGCTAGGATTACAGGCTTGTGCCACCATGGTAAGCCATAACAGTATTTTCTTTAATGTATGAATGAGGTAGCACACCAAAGTCAAAACATCTATATGCCTGTTTTTATACTCCATGTTTTTAAAATTGTGCTTATTAGTCTCAATACTACAAGACTGCCCCCCCCCTTTTGGAAGCTTTTAAATTTATAATATTAATGAATTGCAAGAGCTGCTACCTGAGGATTCACTCCAGCAAGAGCCTGCAGCATTTGCTGGATGAACTGCTGGTGTCCAGGCTCAGGGGTTCCTGCTGTGGGGCTCGTGTTTTCACTAGGTGTGGTGCTCGAGCCAGTAGTTCCTGAAGAGCCTCCAGTATTCCCCAATGCACCCATGCCAGGAGTAAATCTAGAGAAAGCACAAATCAGTAAAAAACCTGCCAGACCAGCCCAGGCAGCAAATCAGTTACATTTTAACATATTTGTTATTTTCTTAAAATAAGCATTTGTAACTTTGAAAACTAAAAAAAATCTCAACCCAAAACAGGCAGAATGACATCAAATCTGAAATTCTCCGAGAAATTAACTACTATGCACTTTCATAATCTTCCCCAAATAAGCCTACCCTGGGATGAGGCCGGGGGCTTCTGTCGCTAAGGTCTGTAAACCCTGCTGAATCTGCAACAAGGCCTGCATTGCTCTAGGGTTCGACATTGCTGAGAGTGTATCAGGATTCTGCATCTAAGGAAGAAAACCAACTGTTACCAGGGAATTAAAACCAATGAAAGTAAATTTTTACATCTTCCCTTTGCTATATTCCTGGAGAAAATCTAAAGCTTTACTCCTAGGCATTCATAGTCCATAATACTTTCCCCGCAAAAAACAAGACCTCCTCTTTGACAGCAAACCTAGGATGTAGATTATTTAGCCTCCTCCCAAGTCCATCATGAAAGCTATTTTCATAATGGAAGACAATCAGAGGTACTCTGGAAGACACAACTATCCCCCTTCTCCAACAGAAGAAAAAAGTATTGTTTCTAAAATACAACCTCCAAATGCACAATTATACAACACAGTAATATGGTGAAAGCCACATATTCCTCTTGACCAAGTGTTAACTGCTACTAATGTAATAATTACCAATAATATACTCTAAAACAACAGTTTCAAATTCGAAGTTAAAAGTGGTCCTGAGTATAGCTTCACTACTTCCAGATATTCGCCATCATCTGACCAAAATAGTAGGCTCACATCATTATAACAAGCAACAACACTGACTGACCTTGGATAAGGGGTTACAAGCCTGAGAAACTGCATAATCTACAAAGCCCTAGAACTACCAGTTTCATAACACCAAGATTGACTTTTATCTTTTTAAGTAAATTAGAAAACCATGGCGGTCTCCAGTACTTTTTTATAATAAACCTTCCCTCACATGACAACATTGACAATGTTAATCTTACTAATTCTGAGTTTAAGGAGATGAGATCGATCCTCTTAGAAAACAGACATTCTGCTAATTTGGAAGAAATTTAAAACATTACAAAGAAACCAAACATGTACAATAAGATAATGTAGCTCATTCCTACTAGAGAGTAAAACCATCAAGTGTAACATGACACTAGAAAGCACTTCTTCAAAGTTAGCAAAGTGAAAGAAAATGGTTTATGGTATTAACAAAGCATTCAAAATCCTAAATCCCCAAAAGCAAAAAAAAAAAAAAAAAAAGCTTCTTTCCTCAAAACGTACATTTAAGAAATATAAACAAAAAGTCAGCAGTGAAATGGGACTCATGTAAGATCAAGCCGAATTCTCTGCAAACTGACAGCCTACCATACTCTATTTTGTGTTTTGCTATCAGCCAGAGGAGAGCAAGGAAAATATTCATTATCAAACTTTTTCAAGCAAATCATTACCAAAGATAGCTAGCATCTTTTCTTACTCACTTGTTGGAGGAAAGTTGGGAGCTGTTGTCTCATTTGTTCTTGAAGCTGAGGATTTCCAGCAAATAGGGGGTTATTCAGCATCATCTATGGGGCAAGTGTTCAAACATTTTTAACTGGAAATATCTGAAACAAGTAATGTACCTTGTTTAATATTCTATCTTCCCCCAGGTGCCTAAGCTGGCACTTAAAAGGGAGGAAGGCAGAACAAATTTTAAAAAAAAGGAAAAGAAAAAATACTGTCCACTAGAGGAACCTCCACCTCCAGGAAAAACAAAAACAAAAAAGGAAATCTTCTCTCAATGAGAATGGTGATTATAATGACATGCACTATCCTAAAAAATAAAGGCAATCATTTCCTTAGGCTTTCCTTGAGCAATGGTGAAATTTTTTTGCCTTTGAAAGAAAAATGGGAATAACTGGCTATAAAGATATATTTTCTGCTCTGCTGACAAACTAAGAATCAATACATGAAACAATACATATATATATATATATATATGTATATATATGTATATGTATAAATGTATATATGGCTTGCTTAGGAATCTCAACACACAAGTAGCAAGCACAGAGAAAATCAAGATCTGGAACTACTATATCTACCTGCCTACTGCAGAACAGCTAATATTAGGTCCAGAAAAATAACACTGCAAAACAGCAAACAAACTTGCCAGAGAAATGGAGATGCTAGGTTAAAATCAGCCAAAAGTAGCACCAACAGTCCTCTGGGGAAACTGTTAAAATGCTTCAAGACATGAAAGATGCAAATCCATTAGAGAACACCACGATTAGCGCCTGGATTTCACCTCACTACCACCATAGATGAGAAAAGTGGCATAGCGTCTAACTTTCAACAGGTGTTAGGAATTTAAGAGTTAGGGCCAATATTAACATGATGCAGAATACCTGAAAATAAGATTACAATACACAATCAGGAAACCAGAAGCTAATAAATTCTCACAGCTTCAAAAAAGACAAATTTTATATCGTTTCCCCCAAAGTGAAAAGTCAACTAACAATGATTTACTGATAGCCTATTTACCTGTCCAAAGTCTAGGAAAGAAATGATCCTTGCCCTGAGGCACTTAGCCATACTTAAGATCAATTATATCTAAATGTTGAAAGTAAAAAGAATCCCTTAGTCCCTGCTCTGATTCGTCCACTGTTGCAAAGTGGACCAGTTAATTTCAACACAATAATCAAAGCAGAATAAAAAAGCGAGACAATGTTTTACAGATATATGGTATTTTTTCAAAGGGATCAGTAAGTTCACAGAAAATAAGTAATACCTGCTGAAGACAACAAACCTTACTTGGCTTAAAGCAAATACTCTATTACAAACACATTAATGAGGTTACATTCATGTAAGATTTATCATTTTAACTAATCTAGAAAAAAGCATGATATCTTAAACTGATTCTTTCTCAGAAAAGTCATCTCACTTATTAGAATATTTCTAACTTACCTGACTTCATATCATAATTAATATAGTTTTTACACTTAAGAGTTCCAAATATTTAAGAATCAAAAGCAGAATAAACTATAAATGTTCATCTTCTGATAACCAGGGCATACTATTAATTGTCTATAGTAAAAGACATCCACATCTAGCATTCACTGTCAACATTTCACTTTAGAGTAAAAAACAGTATGTGAAAGTACTCAAGTCCTCTATGAATATCAAATTATTATTATCATGGTTAGAAATTGCTTGTTAAAGCCAATTCTGAAAGCAAGATGCACACCAGTATTATTGATTAGCTGAGAATATACTTAAAAACATACAAACAGGATCATTCATACATATTTTCCACATGTATTTTAAACAAATATGAACATTTGTAGTTTGATTCAGTCAAAAATTACTGAATACATTAAATTTAGGCATTTAATATTAGTAACTCAGTCTAATTTTCATATGAACAAAATAATCTTCCATAAAATGTACCTAGTACACACAATATGCAAAATACGAAATAGAAGTTTCCCTAAAAACTTATTCTGTATTTCCAACTCTACAAATTTTGTAAGGGCCAAAGTTACTCTTAAAGATTTACCTCAAAGATATCTTCAAAGTAACTGTATCAATAAGGCTCTGAAAGTGTAGAAAGAGCTATTTTATCAGATATAATAAAAAGTGATTAATAATATCTTAGAATTTAAAAATGGGATTTAGATAAAAAACAAAAGTATCGTAAATTCCTAACTTGAAGCAGGGAATGGCAACATATGCCTGTAATCCCAGTATTTGGGAGCTGAGACAGAAAAACTGCAGGTTCAAGACCCTGAGGCCCTCAGCAACTTAGTAAGACCCTATTTCAAAATAAAAAATAAAATAAAATACAAAAATAATAGGGCAAATAGGGCTGGGAGGGAGAGTAGGGAGTGTAGCCCTGGGTTCACTCCCTAGTACTACCAAAAAAAAAAAAAAAGTCCTAACTCTACAGAAGCCATTTCTTATAGATGACCAAAACTTATTTCACATTCTCCATGGTTTCTCAAGTCCACTGGTGCTGAGTCTAGGCAGTAATTCAATCATCTTGGGAAATTGAAGAGTTAAAAAAGAGAAGAAAAGCCAGGCGTGGTGGCGCACGCTTGTAATCCCAGTATTCGGGAGGCTGAGACCAGAGGATCGCGGTTGGCGGACAGCCTCAGCTACTTAATGAAGCCCTCCCAACTCAGTGAGACCCGGTTTCAAATTAAGAATAAAAAATAGGGCAGGGGGTGTAGCTCGGAGGTCGAATGCCCCTGAGTTCCATTCCCAGTATCGCAAAAAAAAAAAAGAGAGAGAGAAGAAAGAGCTAATACAATGATAGCAAAATCTCTAAAGATATGCCTGGGGCCCAAGTATAGACTCAGTGTAGTTTTTAAAACTTCCCAAGTAACCAACTGAATGGTTCAGCCAGTACTGAGATTTAATAATTTTCTTAGTTATGGTCCATCTAGAATAGAAACAAATCAGAAAATGAATAAACCAATATAAGACCAGCATGCTAACTTGAAGGATGGGGGAATACTATTTCCATAAATTCCTATTTTAATAAACAATTTCAGAGCCAGGCATGGTGGCGCATGCTTTTAATCCCAGCATTTGGGAGGCTGAGACCGGAGGATCGCTGTTCACGGACAGCCTCAGCTACTTAGGCCCTTTGCAACTCAGTGAGACCTGGTTTCAAAATAAAGAATAAAAAATAGGGGAGGGGGAGTAGCTCGGAGTTAAAGTGCCCCTGGGTTCCATCCCCAGGCCCCCCCCTCAAAAAAAAAAAAAAAAACTCAGGCTCTTTTTACAACTGCGATGTTCAGCAGGACTATTGCACTGAGTAATATAATAAATTTCAAACATACTGATCCTGTTTTTATAGCTTTCAAGATTACATTTCACCAGGTGTGGTGGTGCACGCTTGTAATTCAAGTACTTGGGAAGCTGAGACAGGACGATCATGGTTCGAGGACAACCTCAGCAACTTAGACCTTGTTTCAAAATAAAGAATAAGCCGGGTATGGTGGTGCATGCTTATAATCCCAGCATTCAGGAGGCTGAGAGAGGAGGATCACAGTTCACAGACAGGCTCAGCTTAGTGAGGTCCTCTGCAACTCAGTGAGACCCTTTTTCAAAATAAAGAATAAAAAGTAGGGGTGGGGGTGTAGCTTGGAGGTAGAATGCCCCTGGGTTCCATCCCCAGTACCACGGAAGGAAGGCAGGATGGAAGGCAGGCAGGCAGGCAGGCAGGCAGGCAGGCAGGCAGGCAGGCAGGAAGGCAGGAAGGAAGGCAGGCAGGCAGGCAGGCAGGCAGGAAGGAAGGAAGGAAGGAAGGGAGGGAGGGAAAGACAGACAGACACAAAGAAAATTAAAAATAAGGCTGGGGGTGTAGCCTGAAGGTAGAATGAGCCTGGGTTTAATCCCCAGTAACACACACACACACACACACACACACACACACACACACACACACACACACACGAAAAAAGAAAAAAGAAAAAGATTCACGTTTCACAGAAGAATAGAACTTTGAGAGTAACCCAAAACTTTTGTATTCAATCTTCTAATTCAACAGCTATAAGGTAATCCTATACTTCTAAGTAATGACTTTATAGTCAATGAACAGGAGAGATAGTTATTTCAGTTATATATGAAATATTAATTTATTACAAAGAAACTGTCCAAAACTTGGGAGGTACAGTTTATCTACATTTCTAGTGTATTAAGCTAGCCCACACAACACAAATGTTCCTAACACAATCACTACCCTGGGTTACTCCAGTTCACACGAAGTCCTTTTAAATACAACAACCTTTATAACACAATGACAAACGCACCTGGGCAGCAAGGTCAGGGTTCTGGCTTAGTGACTGCATCATGCTTCTCATGTAGGGGGCAGACAACATATTTTGCATGAGCTGTGGATTTTCAGTTATTTGTTGCAACAAGCTCTGCATTCCTGGTGTGTTGAACATACTAGCTGTAAGTTTGTTAAAAAAAAATACACTGCATTAAGGAAAACATACATAAACAAAAGTAAAGCTTTAAAAATGTAATATACACTGTGCTTAAAATTTTATCAAGTGCAGGTGAATACAGTAGTTTCCCATTATGAATAAGTTTTGCTTTACAGAGTTCAATTACCTGTGGTCAACCACACATCTAAATTATTAAGTGGAAAAACTCAGAAACACCACATAAGTTTTAATTAAATTGCATGATGAAGGCAGGTGTGGTGGCACATACTTGTAATCCCAGTACTTGGGAGGCTGAGACAGGAGGATCAGAGGTTTGTGGCCAGCCTCAGCCATTTAGGAAGGCCCTCTGCAATTTAGTGAGACCCTGTTTCAAAATAAAATGTAAAAAATAGGACTGGGGGTGTTAGCTCAGCAGTAGTATGCCCCTGGGTTCCATCCCCAGTGCCACACACACACACACACACACACACACACACACACACACACACCCAGGTCTTTCATTCCTTTTGCTGGCACATTTCATCAAGTGAAATGGCAGCATATTTACTGTTCCAGAGCTCTTAGAGAACGGTGACTAAAAGCTGTGTCTGAAGCCAGATGACACAGATTCAAATCCAACCTCACTATGCAACCTTGGGCAAGTTATTTCGCTTCTTCATACTTCTGTTTCCCCATCTGTAAGATGGAGAAAATATAACCTACATTATAGGTTGGTTGTGACAATTATTGTTCTTTTCTTTCTTGCTGAGAGCTACAGCTGCATTTATGGGGACTCAATGTGTACGGTTCAACTTTCAGGCAAGTTTTCTTTAAAAATTTAAGTTATACCTAAATTTTCAATTGCTAGATAACTCAAATATTTACTATGCCAACCTAACTCATTAGCTTTTTCATTGCCCTTCTTCCAACTAATGTACTTTTATCAGGCAAATAAATACACTTGCCTCTTCCCACTTTTTAGTTTTAATTTTGGTTTTTCCTATTTTTTAGTTTTAATTTAATTTTGGTTTTTCCTATTTTTCCTATTTTCAAGTTGGAAGTTTCAATTTATTTTTCCCCCACATCATAGAGTCCAAAAATATTGACAAGTTGGCAAACTACAGGCTGCAGGGACAAAGCTGGCTCTTACAAGCTGGGCTCTTTTAGTACAGACCACAAGGCTAAAAACCATGCATGGCTCCTTGATTCAGACTAAGCACTTATCAGAATATGGGCCACTCACAAGGTAGGGTCATAAAAATAACAAAATTAAAGTATCTTGCTAGGCATGGTGGCGCACACCTGTAATCCCAGTAACTTGAGAGGCTGAGACAGAAGTATCACAGATTCCAGGACAGTCTCAGTAACTAATGAGATTCTCAGCAACCTATACAGACCCTGTTTCAAAATAAAAACAAAATAGGGCTGGGGTTTTGCTTCAGAGGCAGAATGCCCCTGGGTTCAATTCCCAGACCACACACCAAAAAAAAAAAAAAAGAGTATCTCATCACAGCTAAATTTCTTCAAAAAAGTATTGAAGTGAGGGCACAACCGAGGTTCCCAAGTGGCTTATTTGTTGGCCAATCAAGGAAAGTCATGTACTAGCAGTGACTATATTTGCATAGTCAATTTTTTTATTGCAACAACCAAATAAACGTGTCCAGAGAAAACTAACTTAAGCGTACAGGCTTCTGCGGAGAACAGTCTTTTCTGAGAGTTAAGAACAGGAATACAACATCATTGAATGTAGAAACAATGCAAATGATTCTGAGTGGTCTTCCTTGGTTCTCAATGAGCTGAGGACAGACACTGCTGATACTGAGCAGTTCTAGTTTACTTGAGGAGCCAATGCCAAGTTTGAAGTGACTCAGTTTCTGCAGTCTGCACAGAAACCACACTGAAACTATTTTCAATGCTGAGAAAATACTACAAACTAAAGTAGGGTTTACTAAGATGTGCTACATTTGATGTTTGTTAAAAAAAAATGTGGAGAATTAAAAAAATTTAATCGGACTAATACACAATGCTTACACAAATCTTAGGTGTGGTGTGGTGGCACATGCTTGTAATCCCAGACTTGGGAGGCTGAGATAAGAGGATCGCAGGCTCAAAGACAGCCTCAGCAAGTAGCGACACTCTCAACCTCAATCTAGCGAGGCTGTTCCAAAATAAAAGTAAAATAAGGCGGGGGGTGTAGCTTGGATATAGAATGCCCAAGTTTAATCCCCAGCATCACAAAAGAATATATATATATAAACACACACACACACACACACACACACACACACACACACACACACACACACTCAAATATAAGGTATTTAAAAACATGCTAAATCAGGTGTGGTGGCGCACGCTTGTAATCCCAGCATTTGGGAGGGGGAGACAGGAGGATCACGGTTCGCGGCCAGCCTCAGCTACTTAGTGAGGCCCTCTGCAACTCAGTGAGACCCTGTTTCAAAATAAAGATTAAAAAATACGTCTGGGGGTGTAGCTCGGATGTAGAATGCCCCTGGGTTCCATCCCCAGCACCTCAAAAATAAAAACTATGCTTATTTACTGTCTTATTCATCAGCAGGTACTCTGAAAAACATTTTAATCTATCATGTTTTGAAGCATCAATGGTGAACATTGTTTACTCTTATGTGAAACCCAAAATTCCTTCCATAAATCTTTTTTTTTTTTTGGTGGTACTGGGGTTCCTGGAAGCCCTTCTACCTCCGGGCTACACTCCCAGACCTATTTTTACATTTTCATTTTTGGAAACAGGGTCTCCTAAGCCAGTGCGCGCGGCTGGCTTCGAACCTGCGCGATCCTCCTGTCTCCGCCTCCCAAGCACGGGGATTACAAGCGTGTGCCACCACGCCCAGCCTTCCATCAATCTTTTATACCGGGCGTGGTGGCGCACGCTTGTAATCCCAGTACGTGGGAGGCTGAGATAGGCGGGTTGTGTAGGTTAGAAGCCAGCCTTGGCCACTTACTGAGGCTCTCAGCAACTCAGTGAGACCCTGTTTCCAATTAAAGAATAAAAAATAGGGCTGGGATTGTGGCTTGGAGGTAGAATGCCCCTGAGTTCCATCCCTAGTACCACAAAATAAATAAATAAATAAATAAATAAATAAATAAATAAATAAATAAATAAATAATTTTTCTAGGAAAAACAAATCCTGACACGTTCAGCCAAAAGCAGATTGATAGCTTAGTCGAGGTAGAGTCACTATAATATTTCATTAGTCCATGGCTGAGATTAAAATTTTTCTAAATTAGAACCATCAAATCAACCCTTTCAAACATTTTAGAAATGAGCGTTTGCTAGACTTAGTAATGCTTCTCAAAGACTTTAGCATATACATGTAAACTCATATTGTAGTTACCTTATTTTGACGTTTAAAATTGAGTTATAAGCAATGTCAAGCTGTTTTATATAGTTCTTCTGCTATCAAAAAATGTAATAAGAAATAAGAATCTGAGCCAGGCGTGGTGGTGCACGCTTGTAATCCCAGCATTCAGGAGGCTGAGACCGGAGGATCGCGGTTCGTGGACAGCCTCAGCTACTTAGTGAGGCCCTCTGCAACTCAGTGAGACCCAGTTTAAAAAATAAAGAATAAAAAATAGGTCAGGGAGTGTAGCTGGGAGGTTGAATGCCCCTGGGTTCCATCCCCAGACCCACAAAAAAAAAAAAAAAAGAAAGAAAGAAATAAGAATCTCCATTCCCACAGTTTTGTAGATTTATTTTTGAGCTCAAATAACCAGCAACATTCTTCAATAAATGTACAAAAGAAATTCCGCCAGGCGTGGTGGCACACACTTGTAATCCCAGCATTAGGGAAGATGAGACAGGATGATCGCGGTTCTCAGACAGCCTCAGCTACTTAGTGTGGCCCTCCCCTCTGCAACTTACTGAGACCCTGTTTCAAAATAAAGAATAGGGCAAGAGATGTAGCTCAGAGGTTGAATGCCGCTGGGTTCCATTCCCAGACCTACACACACACACAACTCTCCACATTTTAAAATTCATTCAACTGTGTAATTCATGAGCTGCCACATAACTTTGAAATTTGGGGTGATAAATTGGCAATAATAATTTCTTATGATGCTCAATTATTTTTTCTTTTTTTATGTGGTACTGAGAATTGAACCCGGGGGCATTCTACCTCAGAGCAATATCCCCAGCGCCACCCCCACTCACTCACCAGGTTGCCAAGAGCCTCACTATGTATTTCTAGTACTGAAATTTCAGGTGTTCACCACCATGCAAGTATTTTTAATTTCACCATAAAAAATTTGTGAAAATTTGTTCTTCCAAGATGTAAGTCTCCTAAGATGTAAGTCTCAATTTTGCCTCTTGGCATGCAGCACCTTGAGTATTATCTAACCTTTTACATAAAAAGTTTGCCAACTTCTAATCTATGATTTCCTCACTTACTAGAGGTAAGTGTGTACAGGAATAATAATCATAATAATGCATAATAAATATGGTGACAATTTTGATAGGCTGAAAGGATAAGTTCACTTTATTTGTTTTCCTTTGATGGAAGAATTGACATGAAATGTTAAGACCATCAAGCCATTAAATTTAAAAATTGCAAAACTAATTTGTAAGACAAAAGTCATTTCAAGCCAAGCACGGTGATACACGTAATCCCAGAATCTGGGAGGCTGAGACCTGAGGGTCACGGTACACGAACAGCCTCAGCTACTTCGGAGGCCCTTTTGCAATTCAGTGAGGCCCTGTTTCAAAATAAAGAATAGCTGGTCATGGTGGCGCACACTTGTAATCCCAGAAGAAAAAAATTTTTTTTTTTTAGTGGTACTGGGGGTGGAACCCAGGGGCTTTTCTACCTCAGGGATATACTCCCAGACCTACTTTATACTTTATTTGTAAACAGGGTCTAAGTTGCTGAGAGCCCCACTCAGTAGCTGAGGCTGGTTTTGAACCTGTGCAATCCTCCTGTCTCAGCCTCCCAAGCACAGGTATTGCAAGTGTGCACCACCATACCCAGCAAAACAAAAAATTTATAACAGCTGGGGATGTGGCTACATGACAGACCATCCCTGTGTTCAATTCACAGTCCCACAAAAAAGTAAAAAAATAATATATACCACTGTGATCAATTACCTTCCCCGTTCTGATTCTTCTCTTAGCAATTAATTTTTAAAAGTTCCTCATGCCACATTAACAACTTAGCAAAATCCTCAGCAACTCAGTGAAATCCTATTTCAGAATAAACAAATAAAAAAAAAATGGGGGAAGCTGGGTGTGATGGCACATACCTGTAATCCCAGTACTTTGGAGGCTGAGACAGGAGGATTACAGGTTTGTCGCCAGCCTCAAATATTTAGTGAGAACCCCCCACAACTTAAGATTCTGTTTCAAAATAAGAATAAAAAGCAGAATTGCAGGTGTTGTAGCTCTGAGGTAGAATGTCCCTGAGTTCAATCCCCATATTGATATGGGGATTGAAACTAGGGGATATATAATTCCCTAGTTTATATATGTCATTTGACACCCTCACTCCAACTCAGCAGATGCACCAATTTTAAGGTATCCACAGACCACTATATTGGCCACAAAGAGTTCATTTTGGATACTACCAAGATCTTTTCACATATGACCTCTAACCCACTTTGGAGCTTCCATTTAAATTTTTGCTTGTTGTATGATTCTGTTCTTACTGAAGATTAAACCTCAGGGGTATTCTATCTCTATCTCTGAGCTACATCCTCAGTCGTCATCTTCTTTTTTTTTTTTTTTTTTCGTGGAAATAGGATCTTAGTAAATTGCTGAGGCTACCCTGAATCCTGGGATGCTCCTGTCTCTGCTTCCCATGCCAAGTACTGCAATTACAGGTGTGCACCCCCCACACCCAGCTCAATTCTCTTCTCTCTCTCTTTTTTTCTTTTTGCGATAATGGGACTGGAACCCGAAGCACTCTACCTCCGAGCTACACCCTCAGCCTTTTTTTAATTCTTTATTTTGAAACAGGGTCTCACTGAGTTACAAAGGGCCTCACTAAGTAGCTGAGGCTGTCCACAAACCGCGACCCACCTGTCTCAGCCTCCCAAATGCTGGGATTATAAGCGTGTACCACCACACCTGGCTCAATTCTAATTCTTTATGTTCTTCATCTCTACAAAGTAGAGATAAGTCAGGCCAATAATTTCACACATAATGATTCCTACACAAGGAAATACTTTGAAGAAGGAAAAAACAGACACAAACAAGTTCGGTGTATTTCAAAAATATAATATATACTATTTTAATTCTACTTATGTAAATTTCTAGAGCAGAGAAAACTAATCCCACAATTGCAAAAAGATAAGTAGCTGTTCATATCATGGGAAGGGCTGAACAGAAAGAAGTTCAAAGTGAATTGGGGATATAAAAATGTTTGTCTTTCAGTGGTAATTAGCTGGGTATATAAACTAATTGAATTGTGTAAAGCTGAACATCAAAATCTCCATTTTAAGCCGGGCATGGTGGCTCATGCTTGTAATTCCAGTATTTGGGAGGCTGAGACAAAAAGATCACAGGTCAAGGACAGCTTCAACAAGTAGTAAGACTCTCATCAACCTCGTGAGACCTGTTTCAAAATAAAAATAAAATAGGACTGGGAGCGTAGCTCAGAGATAGTATATCCCTGAGTTCAATTCCCAATACTACATATATAAATAAGTAAATAAATAAACAAGCGGGGCGTGGTGGCACACATTTATAATCCCAGAATTTGGGAGGCTGAGACTGGAGGATCGCGGTTCACAGATAGCCTCAGCTACATAGTGAGGCCCTCCGCAACTCAGTGAGACCCTGTTTCAAAAAAAGAATAAAAAATTGGCCAGGCGTGGTGGCACACGCTTGTGATTCCTGCGCGTGTGAGGCGAAGACAGGAGGATCGCAGCTAACCCCCCTCGCTGGCTTAAGAGACCCTGTTTCCAAATAAAAGTATAAAAAATAGGTCTGGGAGTATAGCCCAGAGGTAGAAGGGTTTCCAGGAACCCCAGTACCACCCAAACAAACAAACAAAAAAAAGAATAAAAAATTGGGCAGGGGGTGTAGCTTGGAGGTCGAATGCCTCTGGGTTCCATCCCCAGAACTGCAAAATAAATAAACAAACCAATATAGGGCTAGGGGTACAGTTGAGAGGTAGATTGCCCCTGGGTTCAATACCCAGTACCACAAAAATAAATAAATTAAAATAAAAATATCCTTTTTACTTCACAAATTATACCTCAATAAAAATAAATACATAATGAGACTATTTTTCCCTACTTTCTTATCAGTAGATAGATATTTGCTTCTTTTTCTACTTTGTATTTTGTGGTCACATCCTCAGTGAAAAATTTTTAATTATTTTCACCACACAAAAAATTAGTACGTAGCCAGGAGTGGTGGCACACACTTGTAATCCCAGCATTCGGAAGGCTTAGAACAAAGGATTACGGTTCACAGCCTCCGCTATTTAAGAGAGGCCCTCTGCAACTTAGTGAAACTGTTTCAAAATAAAGAACAAAAACTAAGGCTGGGGTATAGCTTGGAGGTTGAATGTCCCTGAGTTCCATCCCCAGTACCGAAAATTTAAAAAAATATAAAAAAATAAAAATAAAAAATAGGGCTGGGCGCAGATGTAGAATGCCCCTGGGTTCTAGCTCCAGTACTGCAAGTAAGTATATGAGCCAAGAGTTAAGGGTACACACTTATAATACAGTAGTTGGGAGGCTGAGACCGAATGATTGCAGGTTCAAGGACAGCCTCAGCAAGTAGTGAGACTCTCAGCAACCTAGTGACACCTTGTTTCAAAATAAAAATAAAATAGGCCTGGGAGGTGATGCCCCTGGTAAAATCCCCAATACCACATACACACAACAAAAAAAGTAAATGAAGTGAAAGGTTAGTCAACTAATCATCTTGTTTAACCCCACAATACATATATGTATCAAAACATCATACTGTGCCCCATAAATATATGCAATTCAAAAATTATCTCCCCTCTTAAAAAAAAACACACACACACAAGGCCCAGCGTGGTGGCACACGTTTGTAATCCCAACATTGAGGAGGCTGAGACAGGAGGATCATGGTTCACCAACAGCCTCAGCTACTTAGTGAGGCCCTTTGCAACTCAGTGAGACCCTGTTTCAAAATAAAGAATAAAAAATAGAGCTGGGGATGTAGGTCAGAGGTAGAATGCTCCTGGGTTCCATTCCCAGTTCTGGGGGGTGGGGAAGAACCCACAAAACTTGCAACATGAAGAGATACTTTATAAAAGGTATACACCATGTATAAAAATATTTTCATTGTTCATTTAAGTGAAGATAACAATGAAAAAGCCCAAGTTGTATGCACTTACCTCCTACTCCGGGCACCAAACTGGGCCCAGTAGTACCCTGTCCAGCTGTGCCACTGGTAGCACTACCAGCAGTGCCACTCACAGTGCTGGTGGTGCCACTGGCAGCTGACGAGCTCTGGGGAGCCTGGGGAGCCCATGGGTTGGGCAAGGGATCTCTGTTTTCTGTACGAGAAGGTTGACTACCTTCACCTGACGAAGTATTGCTCACTAAGGAAGCAAATGGATTGCCACCGAACTGTAATAAAAAGACAAAAATCGTGAATTGGCTTTTGTTTGAAATAACAGGCATGGGTTCAATGAAATCACAATCCCCACAAGAAAGCAGTCCTTAATCACACGCATGTTTGTGCTGGGAGCTACTCCTAGGCCTGCGCCTTGGAGCCGCGGCATCACCTGCTCTTGTGCAGCGCTCAGCATAGGTTCCTGAATATCTGTGTACATGCGCCGTAAAGCGTTGTAGCCCCCCGGGATACTTTCTAGGTTGCTCAAAGCTCGGTCCTGGTTTCTCATCATTTCCTGCATCATTGCTGGATTCCTGGCAAGCTCCAATGTCTAAGAAAAAAAAAGTCCATTTTCAAAAAGGACACTGGAATGAATCTGCATGGATTACTTTAGCTACTGACCACTGTTAAAGTTTACAAGAGGACACTGTTCTGATCTGCCTCCTGCACCAGCACCCCTCTCCGCCCACTAGACCAAACAAGAATGGAGGCACTTGTGCTAAGTGCTCAGTAATCAAACCGAGCTTTGGAAAAGGTTAGTTTAAAAACCGAAACAGAAGAGTCCAGTCAACCTGAGTCAGCATAATTCCCACAATAACCCTATTAGGAAAGCAACTTTGCAACACCACTGTGCTTTTTGTCCCCTATTTCTGCTTTCTTCAGCCCTTTTCTAACTCCTAAAGGCTAATCTCCTTTACTCAGCTCTTAGGAAAACTCACCCCTAATCTGAGAATCACAAATAAAAACCAATTGGGGCTTTAAACCTAATTTGTTGTAACATTTACGTCATAAAACTATTTTTAAAAATTCCTGATGGATTTTACCTCAAAAAGCAAGCTACCATTCAAATAACATCAAAAAGGAAGGATTTTCTTATGCGTAAATTGCCCACCTCCAGAACTGAACCTTTGTTTCTTAAACCCTCAAAATAGCCTGTTTAAAACTTTCAAACACAGTACAAAATCCAGAGTTCATTAGTGCTTTGATGAGTTTTCCTAAACAATGACTGTGATTTCTCTTTAGCTTAATGGTACATACGGGACAATCTCTTTAACTACAGAAAATTAAATAATACATACGTAGTATTTTAGTTAAATGAACTAAAAAGATTTCCCACATACTTGTCTCATTATATCTGGATTATTCAGCATATGACTAATTTCTGGATTTCTCTGTATCAACTGCTGCATTTGCGGATTGGCCATAATTAATTGCCTCATCAGGTCAGGATTTGAGAGCATGCTCTGGACAAAGGGATTTTCCATGATCTGAACCATCATCTCAGGGTTGGACAAAAGTTGTCGTTGCATTTGGCTCTGCAGTTCAGAGAAGTTGGTAGAATTTAAACCTAAGCTGCTCAGACCTGCAAGTCCTCCAAGGCCACCTAAGAGGATAAAGAGGGGAAAAATAAACAAAAGTTAGAATTTTTTTTTTAACTTTTTTTTTTTTTTGCGGGTCTGGGATGAAACCCAGGGGGGCATTTGACCTCCTCCGAGCTACACCCCCTGCCCTATTTTTTATTCTTTATTTTGAAACCAGGTCTCACTGAATTGCAGAGGGCCTCACTAAGTAGCTGAAGCTGTCTGCGAACCGCGATCCTCCGGTCTCAGCCTCCCGAATGCTGGGATTACAAGCGTGTGCCACCACGCCTGGCTCAAAAGTCAGAAATTTTTAACAGTAAAGATGCAAACATATTAACTGATTCAGTAGTTTAAAAAAATTTCAAAAAACCATTTTTTTTAATGGTACCCTTCTACCATCGGGCTACACTCCCAGACCTACTTTATATTTTTATTTGGAAACAGGGTCTCTTAAGGTAGTGAGGCTGGCTTTGAACCTGCAAGATCCTCCTGTCTCTGCCTCCTAAGCGCCACCACACCCGGCTCAAAAAACCATTTTAAAACATAGAATTCCTATTACTTATACATCCTTTAACTAAAAATAGCCAAAAATGTAGACTACTTAAATTTAAGTAATAAAGCCCACTAACTATATTCTCACATGTTATATAATACAAAGATATATTTGGTCTTTCTCCTGGGTTTCTGACAGGAGTTTCTAAAACCCTTGGAATTTCCAGAGCAGTATAAAATGTCTTTTGTTATTCATAACAGGTGTGTGTGTCTCTGTGTTTGTCTGAGTCCTCCTACCCTTCCCCCCCTCAAACTTAGGGGCATTCTACCTCTGAGCTACACCCCCCAGCCCTCTTTTATTGTTTATCTTAAAACAGGTCTCATTAGGTTGCTGAAGGTCTCCCCAAATTTCTGAGGCTGGCCTCTTCCCTGTGATCCTCATCTCAACCTCCCAAATACTGAGATTACAGGCATGTGCCACCATGCCTACCCAGCTACAACACAGCATTAAGTTAATTAGGAATAATAGTATAGGACCCATCCTTACTATTAGGAGCTGGTAGGAAAGACCAAAGAATTAAATGCTTATAACTCTCAACCCAATCCATCAACCTCCAGGAAGGAAAGGGGAGGAAGATAAAGACTGAGCTCTATGCCAACTTTTTAAAGCAACATGATGCGGGTAACTTCCAGATTGGTTGAAGACATCTAGATGTGAGGACGGTGTGTGAGAGTGGGCATAACAGCTTTGCTCTCTCCCTTCCACCCTCCACATACCTTGCTTTTTCCCCCTCTTCATGAGTTCCATCCTTTAAAAGGATCCTAAACCTAAGTATTTTCTTAAGCTCTGGGAGCCCTTCTATCTAATCTAGAAGCTTGGAGGGAAGATCAAGGGAATCCCTAATTTACAGCGAGTTGATCATAAACTCACAACTAATGTTCTAAGTGGGAACAGTCTAACTTGTATGACTTGACACTAACTCCCAGTATTTAATGTCAAAACTGAATTGAGGCCAAGCACCTTGGCACACATCTATAATCCCGGATTCTGGGCGGCTAGGACAGGAAGCCCATAAGTTCAACACCAACAATTAGTGAGACCTTGTTCCAAAGGGCGGATAGTGGGGGAGATGCAGCACATTGGAAGAGCACCCTTGTATTCAATTCCCAGTACCAAACCAGACCAAAAATGAACTGACTATTGGACACCCTCAGCTGGTACTGGAGAAGTGGTTGGTACCGGAGAAATATGTCAATACATGCCAGCTAAAAGAATAAATGTACAGGACTGCATTTCTAATAATGTCTTTCCACAACACTAAGTTTAACAACTAGAATTCACTATAAACTCTAGTTAGAACACAGCTGTTGCCAGAGAAAATTAGAAAATACTCTGGAAACAGATTTCCTCTTTGAAGGAGTAAAATGTCAGAGAAACCTAATAGATATGAGAATAATTAAATGCTTATCACAAAATGTTTACTTTGTAAAATTACATAACTAAATAAATATATACATCCTTCACTTAAACACTTTCTATTATGCCAGAAACTGCACTACATGCTACAAATAACAGGGACACAACACAGTTGCTACCCTCAGAATTTAGTCTAATGGGAATGACAATGAAAAAATGTCTATGTAGCCATGAGTAAGTACTTCAAAAGGCATTCACAGAATAGTACAGCAATGTAGTGCCTAGTGGAATGGCTACTTTCCAAAGAAGAGATGACAGTAAGTTTGGTGAATATGTAAGTTAGAGGAGAGTGGAAACGGCTGGGGAAGGGACTGAAGTATAGGCACAATGAATAGCACATGCACAAAAAGCACAGCAATAAAGGTACTGACGCATTCTTTACATTCAGGATGAAGCCGGGCATGGTGGCACAAGCTTGTAAGCCCAGCATTTGGGAGACTGAGAAAGGAGGATCGCGGTTTGTGGACAGCCTTAGCTACTGCTTAGTGAGGCCCTTTGTTTGCAACTCAGTGAGACCCTGTTTCAAAACAAAGAATTAAAAAAAAAAGTGGGGGCTGAGGGTGTAGCTCAGAGGTAAAATGCCCCTAGGTTCCATCCCCAGTACTGCAAAAGAAAGAAAATTCAGGCCGGGCATGGTGGCGCACGCTTGTAATCCCCACGCTTGGGAGGCGGAGACAGGAGGAACGCACAGGTTCGAAGCCAGCTTCCTTGGCTTAAGAGACCCTGTTTCCAAATTTTAAAAAAGTATAAAAATAGGTCTGGGGGTACAGCCCAGAGGTAGAAGGGTTTACAGGAACCCCAGTACCACAAAAAAAAAAAAAGAAAGAAAGAAAGAAAGAAAGAAAGAAAGAAAGAAAGAAAGAAAGAAAGAAAGAAAGAAAAGAAAAGAAAATTCAGGATGACTGGTATGGCAGATAGCAGTGTTCACTACCCACTTCATGTGCAGCCTTGTATTTCCTTTGCACTCGGACAGGTCCATGTCACAAGTCAATGGCCAAAAAATTGCAAGAAATGATACATAATTGCTTCTGGCCAAAGAACTGCCAGCCCAGCCTGAGACCTTTAGCTGCCTCTTCTGCCAGGCTCCATCCAAGCACAGCAGCTTCAAGATGGCAGATCATCAGCACATGTCTCTGAAGGGTTTATGAATGTCAAAGACTAGTGAAAACCATGTAGCAGAAAAAAACATTGTAGCAAGAAGGAAGCTTTGTTGTCATAAGCCAAGGCATTTAGGGTTATCCATCATCAATGCATACCCCATCAGGACTAAGATAGCTACTGAAATGTGTAAGAAATAGGATGTAAAAGTAGAGAGAAGCCGGGCATGGTGGCGCACACTTGTAATCCCCACGCTTGGGATGCTGAGACAGGAGGATTGTGCAGTTTCGAAGCCAGCCTCAGCTGGCTTAAGAGACCCTGTTTCCAAATAAAGTATAAAATAGGTCTGGGAGTATAGCCCAGAGGTAGAAGGCCCCTGGGTTCCATCCCCAGTACCACCAAGAAAAAAAAAAAGATGAGAGCTAAATCTTGACAATCCTTGGAGACACTTGAAGGGTTAAGCAGAAGAGTCTCTTTTTAAGATGCTATCCTAACAGCACTATGGAAACAAAGCAGAACAAACACAGATAAAAATACCGAGGGCCACTGGGTGGGGTGGCACGCACGGGTAATCCCAGCATCTGGGAGCTGAGACAGGATTGTGGTTCTCGAACAGCCTCAGCTACTTAGTGAGGCCCTTTGCAACTCAGTGAGACCCTGTTTCAAATAAAGAATAAAAAATAGGGCTGGGGATGTATCCCAGAGATAGAATGCTTCCCCCTTTCCATCTACAGCACCACAAAGAAAGCAGCTGAAGGCCTACAGGAATGGAGTAGCAATGAGAAATAACTGCACAGGGTGGGACAGAGAGCTTGTGAACCAATGACTTAGTGTGGGAAAGGAGCAATTTTTAGAACAAAATGATGGGGTTTTAAAATCTTTTTTTCTGTTGTTTTCCTTGAAGACAGGCTAAATGACTTAGAAAACATCAGGTAATGCCAAAATGAGATGAATAAAGGACATAGAGTTCTGAAATAGCATGTGATTAGGTACAAATTTGAGAGTCACCAGGACATCATAATACAATGGTGTCACTCAGTAAGAATAAACCGAATAGAAGAAAAGAAAGTCAGCGCACAACTCTGGAGAGCAAAAGCAATGTGGGGGGGGGGGGGCTCACAAATGAGAAACTGACCAGTAAATTAATCAGAGAAAAAAAAAAACAGATGGGCGTGGGGGCGCACACTTATAATCCCAGTACTTGGGAGGCTGAGATAGGAGAATCTCAGTTCATGGCCAGCCTCAGGTACTTAGTGAGGCCCTCCCCAACTTAGGGCAGACCCAGTACTACCCAAAACAAACAAACAAACAAACAAACAAACAACCTAACTTTTAAGAAATAAAAGAAAAAAATTCCAAGGAGAGATCTGTAGGGTTTTTTTTCTTGGACTCTTTGTTTGTTTGGCAGTAGGTACTGAACCAGGGGCATCCTATCTCCAAGCTATACCCCCAGTCCCCCCACTTTTTTGGTGGCACTGGGGTTCCTGGAAACCCTTCTACCTCCGGCTACACTCCCAGACCTATTTTTATATTTTTATTTAGAAACAGGGTCTCTTAAGCCAGCGCGGCTGGCTTCGAACCTGTGCAATCCTCCTGTCTCCACCTCCCAAGCGCGGGGGTTACAGGCGTGCGCCACCACGCCCAACCTCCCTTTATATTTTTTATTTTGCAAAAAAGGTCTCACTCACTAAGTTGCTGAGGCCGGCCTTGAATCTGAAATCCTCCTATCCCAACCTCCCAAGTACTAGGATTACAGGTGTCCACAACCATGCCTAACTCTAACAGATGTGTAAACACTAAGAGATTGATTTAACACATAAAAAATATTTATTATATTTGGCAACCTAAGAAAGAGGTCAGTGGCAACTTTATCAAAGTAATGAGTAGAAAGGAGCCTTAAGGGGACTGGAGAGCTTTGTGGCCTCAGACAAATAAAAGCTTCTCTAGTCTTCAATATCTTTGCCTATATAGTGAGGGAAGAAGAAATTTACTCAACATACTTTTATACATCTGAACACTATTTAAGTTCATCCTTGATCTGTCTAGATTACTCATGTTAATAATTTTGCCATCTAAAACTCACGTCTCAACAAAGAGACATGAGATCTATTTTTAAAAATAAGAGCAGCATTTATATTTTTAAAAAAAGCAAGCCGGGTATGGTGGTGCACGCTTGTAACCCCAGTTTCTTGGGAGGCTGAAACCAGGGGATCAAGGTTTGCGGGTTTGCGGCCAGCCTCAGCTACTTAATGAGGCCCTCCGCAACTTAGTGAGACCTGGTTTCAAAATAAAGAATAAAAAATAGGGTAGGGGATGTAGGTCAGAGGTACAATGACCCTGGATTCCATCCCCAGACCCGCCCAAAAAAAAAAAAAAAAAAAAAAAAGCGCAAATGTGAATATGCCAATCCATGCCATACTTTAAAATGTTTCCAATGGCCAGGTGTGGTGGCGCACGCTTATAATCCCCGTGCTTAGGAGGCTGAGACAGGAGGATCGCACAGGTTCGAAGCCAGCCTCGGCTACTTAGTGAGGCTCTCAGCAACTTAGTGAGACCCTGTTTCCAAATAAAAATATAAAATAGGTCTGGGAGTATAGCCTGGAGGTAGAAAGCCTCTGGGTTCGACCCCCAGTACCACCAAAAGAATAAATAAATAAATAAAATAAAATCTTTCCAACATGGAATACTATAAGTGAATTTACTAAAACACTTATGGAAAGAACAAAGATATAATTCTTAGTATATAAAACATTGTACATATGAAAAACAATGACAGCCAGGCATGATGGCACACATCTGTGGGACCGTGGGTTCAAGGCCTGCCTTGGCAACTTAGTGAGAACCTATATTTTTTAAATAAGGCTGAGGGTAGGACTCAGAGGCAGAATGCCCCTGGGTTAGACTGAACCACTGAGCGATACCCACAAGCAGCCCTTTTTATTTTCTGTTTTTCTAAAACAGGATCTCACTAGGCTGCTGAGCACTACTTGCTGAAGCTGTGCTCACACCTTCAATCCTCCTGTCTCAACTTCCCAAGTACTGGGATTACAGGTGTTAGCACATCTGACTCCCAACTAACTCCTTAATACCTACAATTACAGAAGTAAATTTTAGAAGGCTTTTAAAATGATTGTTAAATGTACTTAATGTTTAACTCTGTCACTTTAAAACTGCTTTGGGAGAAAAGGAGTTGTTTTTAATTCCTAAAAAGTGACTAAAGATACTTGCCTAAACCAAACGGATTGCTACTGGCAGAGCCAGATGTGGAGCTACTACTGGGAGCTGATGAGGTGGTAACACTGCTTCCAGTGGCACTTGTTTGCTGAGCTGAGTGATCTTGAGGCCTAGGGAAAACAAAGAAATCACAATGCTAAGAATACAGCTAATTATTTTTAAAAGAAAATAAAAAATCCAGATCCTCAGAAATGAAGGGTAAGTTCCCAGACAACTCAAATTATCATACGCTCAATACCCGAAGAAAACTAAAAATTAGAAACAAAAAACAGAAACACAAAAGGTAATAAAATCTTATACTGCAATTGCTACTTCTTTGAGTAAATACATAAAAACATAAGTATTTCAGTACTTACAATCAAACTGATTATTTAAGAAAGGGAGCTAGGTTATCTCACAGAAGACAATGATTGGTCAAATTCACAAAGGCTGACTTCATAAATACCTTTTTATGTATCCCATTCAAGTTCTACAGGGGGTTATGGGCTTGTTTTACTTAGACCCCTGCATGTTGTTAAAACCACACCATTATTTGGCACTGAAGGAAGTTGTCATCATAGAGAAAAGCAGAAAAGCAAAAAGAGGAATAAATTTATCAATAGAGGGAATATTTGCTATTGGAGGAACTTCAGCCCAAAAATCTTACAGAACAGGTGTCAATGGTTTGGGAGAAAATCCTGACGTCAACTTTGTAAGGTGCTCTTTTCTCTTTTTTGTTTTCTGGGGGTGGGGGTGGGGGTGCTGGGAAGTGCACCCAGGGCCATTGTACCTTTGAGATACACACCCAACCCTATTTTATTTTTTATTTGGAAACAGGGTCTTGTTGTTAAGCGCTTCACTACGTTGCTCAGGCTGACCATAAACCTGAAATCCTCCTATCTCAGCCTAAGTACTAGGATTATAGATATGCTCCACCAAGCTCAGCTGTATGTAGCTCTTTAAAGAAATGGTGTGCCAGAAAGCTGGGCGTGGTGGCACACGCTTATAATCCCAGCATTCGGGAGGCTGACACTGGAGGATCACGGTTCACGGGCTGCCACAGCTACTTAGTGAGGCCCACTGCAACTCAGTGAGACCCTGTTCCAAAATAAAAAAAATAAAAATAAAAAATAGGACTGGGATGTAGCTCAGAGGTAGAATGTCCCTGGGTTCCATCCCCAGACCCGCAAAAAAAAAAAAAAAAAAAAAAAAGAAAGAAAGAAAAGAAAAAAAAAAAAAAGAAATGGTGTACCATTAACAATCTTGAGAGAACAAAATCTGATTCTGTATAGCAGCATATAGACAGATAAGTAGCTCCAAAGAGAATCCAAAAGAATCAGACCTAATGTGAAGTAGTTTTAGGAAGACTTTAACCAATATATTTCATTTATATTTTCTTTGCATGTATGCACAAGAGTGATGATAAAATTCCATACCGGAATAAATCTAAAGGCACTCTACTAAAGCTAAAATAAAATTTTACATGAAAAAACATTAGTTCAATTAGGAGCAATCTTTCTCAGTGATACAAAATAAAGCTTCTCTTGAAAATTGATGGAGCCTTAGATTTAATGAAATATGATTACTGACTAGTAGTTCAGAGCTAAAGCAATGAGTCACCCAATATTTTTGTCTAAAAACTTCCCTAAAACAGAGTAGCTAAAAATGTATTAATTTGCTTTTCCCAATTCAAACAATTCAAGATATGTAAAATATGATTACTAAACATTGCAAAACACTGCAAATCACTGACAATATATACATCACTGTTAAAAATATTGTCATCTAACCAGGTACAGTGACATATGCTTGTAATCCAAGTACTTGGGAGACATGAGGGTCACAGGTTCATAGCCAGCCTCAGCTACTTAGGCCCTCCAATACTTACTGATACCTTTTTTCAAAATAAAGAATAAAAAATAAGGCTAGGAATGTAGCTCGGAGATAGAATGCCCCTGGGTTCCATCCCCAGTACCACAAGGGGGAAAAAAAAAAAAAAAAGAAAAAAAAAAAAACTTTTTTTAATCTTTATTTTGAAGCAGGGTCTCACTAAGTAGGTGAGGTTGGCCTCAACCCTACAATCTGTGGTCTTCCTGTCTTAGCCTCCCAATACTGGGATTAGAAGCGTGTGCCATCATGCCTGACTTAGCCATTTAAATATCAAGGCTGGTTATTTTAAAAAGAGAAATACAAATAAGTATTACCATTTAAAGGTGCATGTCTTCTAAAACCATACCTGTTTTGTGTTTTGATGACAAGGTGAACAGTAAGTCCATCATGAATTCCATGCTGACTCAAAGTATCTTGATCTTTTAAAATTTTCCCAGCAAATATCAACACAAGTTGGTCAGTATGTGATTTGAAACGTTTAGAAATTTCCTCCTTGAACTAAATAGGATAAAAAAAAAAGAAATATGTATTACAGATGTTCACATAGCACCAGCCAGTTTAGTCTCAGAAGTACCTTGAAAAGGTCCTTAGTATAGGTACAACTAATACAACAAATTTGCACCATTTTTGTCTTTTTTTTTTGTACTGGGAGTTTAACTCAGGGGCATCTTCCCCAGTCCTATTTTACCTCTTATTCTGAAACAAGATCTGAGTTGCAGAAGATCTCACTAAGTAGTTGAGTTTGGATGTGAACCTGTGATCCTCCTGTCTCAACCTCCCAAATACAGTGATTGTGTTTGCCCTGCCACCACATCCAGCTTCTGTGTCTGTATCTTGTTCTGAGTACAAACTACCACTTTGTTTCTAATGCAAAGGTCTTATTATGTTCTATATTCAATCCTGCTAAAGCCTAGCAATTCACTGCTTCAAAATATCTTTAATGTCAATGGGACTGAATTTTGCTCAAGCCAAAAATTTTAAGATACCCTATTCCTCAGATTTCCATCTCCAGTCCTGCTCCTTTAATCATAGTTGCATGCATATACAGTCAACCTCACTTTCTTAGCCTATTTTACTGCTATCCTTCCCATTTCTCCATTCAAAATTTATTAACAAGTGTTATTATGAAGAGGTAAAGATAAAAAGCAAAAATCTCCCCCTAAAGGTGAGCAGTCCATTAAGAGTCAGTCAGGTAAACCATAGAGGACAATTATAGAAAGCTTTCCAGAAATGAAAACTAAAGAAAGATCAGGATGTAGCTAGGAAAATCTGAAGAAAGGATTGCTAGAGACCAGAATGACATGCAAAAACAGGGAAAGAAAAGAGCCTGATAACAAAGTTTTTTATACTATTATCAACATTTCCCACTTGTTTATTAAAATCACAAGAATACTTAGCTTTCAATCAACTGTTGAAATCAGAAAACCATTAAAAGAATCTACATTAGTAGACTGCCTTAGGAAATCATAGTCCAAATTTAAAAACAAAAAATCTTCAAACCACTCTATACTGCTGCTTTATAGCAGTAGGTCTCAATAGATGATGGCATTACCATCAAGGAGATATTTTTGGGAATATACATGGGGAATTTTTTTGGTCACAATAAATGGAAAGATGAAGCTGGGCATGGTGGTACATGCTTGTAATCCCAGCATTCGGGAAGCTGAGGCCAGAGGATCACAGTTTGTGAGGCCCCTTTGCAACTCAGTGAGACCCTCAAAAATAAAGAATAAAAAGTTAGGAATGGGGGTGTCACTCAGAGGTAGAATGTCCCTGGGTTCCATCCCCAGTACCAAAAATAAACAAATAGACAGACTAAAAAATAGGGCTGGGGGCATAGCTTGGAGGTACAATGCCCCTGGGTTCCATCCTCAGTATTGAAAAAATATATATTTCTATAAAGCACAATAAATTGAATTATCATGAAGTGTACAAAAAGATAAGCCATGGATAAAAAATATCTGCAACACAAATAACCAAGAGAACACTAACATCTAGATTCCAGAAAGAATGCCTATAAGTCAGCAAGACAAACAACCCAACTGAAAAGTGGTCAAGAGGCTGAAACAGAAACTTCAACAAAAAATGACTAATTAGCCGGGCGTCGTGGCGCACGCTTGTAATCCCTGCACTTGGGAGGCTGAGACAGGAGGAGCGCGTAGGTTCGAAGCCAGCCTCAGCTACTTAGGCTCTGAGCAAGTTAGTGAGACCCTGTTTCCAAATAAAATATAAAATAGGTCTAGGAGTATAGCCCGGAGGTAGAAAGCCCCTAGGTTCCACCCCAGTACCACCAAAAAAAAGGCTAATACAGAAAAATGTTAAAACTAGTAACACATTCACTAAAAAATAGTTCAGTTTAATATTATCGAGTGCTACAGAGTACGTTAAGCAACTGGGCCCTGCATAATGTGCACGCTGAATAAATTTGTACAATTTTAAAAAGTTTCAGTCTACTGAAGATACGCTTGCCCTCTGACCCAACAATCCCATTTGTTGTGTCTAGCAAATTACATGTCTATGGGTACACCAAAAACCACACTCAAGAAGTTCAAACCAGTATTACTGTCTTAGCCAAAAGAACTCAAATGCCTTTCAAGTGTCGAGTTCATTTAATAGAACATGACATACAACAATGACTACAGCTACAGGTGCTTCATGTAGAGTAAAAGAAGCTAATTATATGCAAATCAACTCGTGATCTCATTTACTAGTTAAAAAAGGGAGGAGGGGCAAAACTCAAGGTGTCCGAAGTGTAAAGGGTGGTGAGCTTTGAGAGGTTTACAAGGAATCGCAAGGTGATGTCTTCGTAGCTGGTAATGTTCTCCATGCTTGCCTTCTGTGGTAATAAATAGAGCCATACACTTATAAAGTATGCATTTGCGGGGCACGGTGGGGCATGCTTGTGATCCTGGTACTTGGGAGGCTGAGACAGGAGGATGATTATAGGTCCAAGACCAGCCTCAGCAATTTAGTGAGGCCCTCAACAACTTTATCAAAACCATTTTTCAGAATAAAATTGGACTGGGATGTAGGTCTGAAGTAAAGTGCCCGTGGGGTTCAATCCCCAGTACCACAAAAATAAATTTTAAAATATAATGTATGCATTCCTCCGTGCTATATTGTCATAAAAAATGTTTTAAAAGTTGATTGTAGCACCGGATGTGGTGGCACACACTTGTAATCCCAGCATTTGGGAGGATGAGACCGGAGGATCGCGGTTCGCAGACAGCCTCAGCTACTTAGTGAGGCCCTCTGCAACTCAGTGAGGCCCTGTTTCAAAATAAAGAATAAAAAATAGGGAAGGGGTGTAGCTCGGAGGAGGTCAAATGTCTCTGGGTTCCATTCCCAGACCTGCCCAAAAAAAAAAAAAAAAAGTTGACTTTGTAAAGGATTTAAATATAAGAAACAGCAGGAATTCAAAACACAGGTAGCCAAATTTGCTGAGCAATTTCAAGTGATTCACTAGCCAGAAAACTAAAATATGCCTTTGTCTTAAGCAAGTTACTGAAAAGGAACTGGAATAAGGAGGTATCAGTTTAGGCAGCAGACCAGACTGGATATACAATACAGATGAGCCAAGAGGTGGCACATGCATGTAATCCTAGTACTTGGGAGGCTGAGACGGAAGGATCTCAGGGTGGAAGCCAACCTGGGCAACTTAGGGAGGCCCTCCGCAACCTGGTGAGAGCCTATATCCAAATAAATAAAATCGGCTGAAAGCGTAACTTGGAGGTAGACTATCTCTGGGTTTTATTCCCAGTGCCAAAAAGAAAAAAAGGATTATAAGAAATAACCCAAGGGATGATGAATCATCCACAAGTATCATATCTGGTAGAGAATGTCAGACTTGATACTCAAAAAACCAGCAACCTCAAAAGATTATAGATCAGCAGCGTGTAGTTCAGCTCAACTATTTGTCATATTTAAAGGCTGAAGTCCTAACCATGAATTGTCAAGGTCAGTATCTGAAATATGTTCGAGGTCTTCTGGACAGACTAAAGGCCTTTTCAGAGTTCTGTAGAGGAAGAGGAGTTAAGACCCTATAGCACACGGTTCAAATATCACTTATTTTAATCATTATTTTTATCACAAAGCCATGTTGTTTTCTGACACCACTCATTCTTTTATTCAGTCCTTACAACAAAACCTAAAGAAATCAAAATCCTACCAGACCAGACCAGAAATCATCCTCTCACAAATTACAAAGCTGCTGACAATGTCAATGGTACTAGGATCTTCCAATTTCATGGGCCTTTCGGTTCTAAGAAGCGTCTTAGCCTTGATGTATGAGTTAAAAGCAATTCATAATGAAAGTCAGAAAAAATTAAACAATGGTGATAGGACCCATCTATGCTACATAATCTAACAACCTTTTATAACTCAATTCTTATAATGAGTATCAACTAATTTAGCTATTAGAACCACTCCCAAATAGAAGACTAACGTGATACTGAAAAAATAATTATTCAAAACTTGAAACAAGCAAAACCAAAAACTAACAATTTTATAAATTCAGCCGCCCGTCATTCCATTTGAAATAAAGGCTAATATATCTTAATAATTATACCATGCCAGATGATAATACCTTTTCAAACAAACTACATTCTAGAAAAATTTAATCCAAATATGATTGAGTGAAGAATGTTGCTTTTATCTAAGTGGTGCTTGTAGAAGGACCATTCTACACATACTTTGAAGCTCTTCAAATTTCTACTTTGCTCCCTAAAAAGGGAAAAGTAAAATAGCTTTGGTTATGCTGACTTTAGAATTTCTAGAAATTTTATCTCTAGCATTTGAACCTAACTTCCATGTATGTTTTGTCTCTCACTTTTATTAGATACCATCAAAAACTCAGACACTAACTAGTATCAATATGGAAAAATTAGAAACTAATTAGTATTAATGAGGCCCTTTGCAACTCAGTGAGGCCCTGTTTCAAAATAAAGAATAATAAAAGCCGGGCGTGGTGGAGCATGCTTTTCATCCCCCTGCTTGGGAGGCGGAGACAAGAGGATCGTGCAGGATCGAAGCCAGCCTTGCTGGCTTAATAAAAGACCCTGTTTCCAAATAAAAAAAATATAAAACTAGGTCTGGAAGTGTAGCCCGGAGGTAGAAGGGTTTCCAGGAATCCGAGTACCACCAAAAATAAATAAATAAATAAATAAATAAATAAATAAATAAATAAATAAATAAAGTAGGGCTGGGAGCTGGGCATGGTGGCACACGCTTGTAATCCCAGCATTTAAGAGGCTGAGACCAGAGGATTGTGGTTTGCAAACAGCCTCAGCTACTTAGGCCCTTCGCAACTCAGTGAGACCCTGTTTCAAAATAAAGAATAAAAAACTGGGCAGGGGGTGTAGCTCAGAGGTCAAATGTCTCTGGGTTCTATTCCCAGACCCGCAAAAAAGAAAAAAAAATAGGTCTGGGGGTGTAGCTGAGAGGTAGAATGCCACTGGGTTCCACCCCCAGTACCTCAAAAAAAATTTAATATGACATGAAAAAATAGGCAACCTTAGAGTATCTCAAAATTGCTTTAGACAAAGGTGGTCCACTGACACTATCCTACTGCAGGAATAAACTTATTACAACCATTCCTAACAAAATATTTTCATCTTTCTTGGGAGTAACCAAAGCCATAAGGGATTTTTCAAATTTCCTTTAGACTACTGAAACATACTTTTTTGTCTTTAAGCCTATGTGGCCACCATTAACTCAAAATAAAAAGATAGAAAACTGGCCGGGCGTGGTGGCGTACGCCTGTAATCCCAGAGTTCAGGAGGCTGAGACAAGGATCGCGGTTCGTGAACAGCCTCAGCTACTTAGTGAGGCCCTCCGCAACTTAGTGAGACCCTGTTTCAAAAAAATAAAGAATAAAAAATTAGGGCAGGAGGTATAGCCCAGAGGTCGAATGCCCCTGGTTTCCGCCCCCAGACCCGCAAAAAAAAGATAGATAGATAGATAGATAGATAGATAACTGAATGGGCCTGTAAATATCCCTATTTCCTATAAATGTATATTTCCTACTTTGGGGTTGCGCTGATAACTTACAATAATAACAGGCCAGAAGAGTTGAAAACTAGCAATTACTAGACTTTCTCAAACCAGCCACAAGAATAAAAAATTCTAATGCACTCTAAGCAACTATTTAATTAATGATCTGTAAAACAAATCAGCAAAGGCAAAAAACAACAATCAGTAGTACCTCATTTTCTTTTTTTTCTTTTTTTTTTTTTAAGCAGGTCTGGGGATAGAACCCAGGGGCATTCGACCTCCGAGCTACACCCCCTGCCCTATTTTTTATTCTTTATTTTGAAACCGGGTCTCACTGAGTTGCGGAGGGCCTAAGTAGCTGAGGCTGTCTCAGCCTCCCGAATGCTGGGATTACAAGCATGTGCCACCATGCCCAGCCAAGTAGTACCTCATTTTCTAACCATCACCCAAAATCTGTGCATTCTCCAGCTAACTGAAATGTACCCCTATGTGAGCACCAAAACTGTTTTCCATTCCACTGAATATAATGTAACATTTTGATACATGCTGAGTTATTGGTGAAGTATCAACTGCTGTTCTGCAATACAATAACTGTAGTCCTGCATCTGCTATTTTATCAGACTGTCAGTTTTTATATTAACAGCATAATCATCCCCAAATTTATTATTATTTTTTGTAATACTGGGGATTGAACCCAGAGGCATTCTATCTCTGAGCTACACTCCCAGCTCTGTGTGTGTGTGTGTGTGTGTGTGTGTGTGTGTGTGTGTGTGTGTGTTTGGGGGGGGGGGTGGTACTGAGGATGAAACCCAGGGGCTTTTTTGGCTATACTCCCAGACCTACTTTATTTGGAAACAGGATCTCACTAAGTTGCTGAGAGCCTCACTAAGTAGCTGAGGCTGGCTTCAAACCGGTGTGATCCTCCTGTCTCAGCCTCCCAAGCATTGGGATTACAAGCGTGCGCCACCACGCCCAGCTGTGTGTGTGTGTGTGTGTGTGTGTGTGTGTGTGTGTGTGTGTGTCTGGGGATGAAACCCAGGGGCATCTGACCTTCAAGCTACATCCCCAGCCCTATTTTTTATTCTTTATTTCAAAATAGGGTCTCCCTAAGTTGCAAAGAACCTAAGTAACTGAGGCTGTCCACGAACAATGATCCTCTGGTCTCAGCCTCTCGAATGCTGGGATTACAAGCGTACACCACCACATCTGGCAAATTTACTATTTTTAATCTGGGAAAGAGGAAAATAATCAAGGAAACTGTAAAAACTACAATGCTTGTGAAATGCTGTCCTGAAATAAAAATGCGTAAGATTTGGTTTATCAATTTTTATACCAGTCTCAGCTATTAAGAGTCTACTCTGCTTATTCCCCAGTCCTTAATTGCTTTGGAGAAGAAAATAAGACGGGGTTGGGGGGATGAGGACAAAAGACTCAAAATGTTAACATAGCAGGAAAAAAATGTTTCTGGGACATGCAGACTTAAATTCAAATCTTGTTTTTGCTACCTTCTAGTTGTGTAACAAAGGGGATGTTATCTGTCTCTGTGCCTCATTATCAGTGAAATGAAGACAATTATTTTTTTCTGCAGAGCTGAGGGCAAAATTAAAAGATGTATGTGCCAAGTGTGGTGGCACACACTTGTAAACACAGTACTTGGGAGGCTGAGAAAAGAGGATTACAATTTCTAGAACAGCCTCAGCAAGCAGTGGGTCTCATCAACCTAGCAAGATCCAGTTTCAAAATAAAAATAAAAAGAGGGCTGTGGGTGTAGATCGGAGGCAGAATGCCTCTGAGTTCAATCCCTAGTATCAAAAAATATTTTAAAACATTAGTTGTGCATAACCTACACAATACTCACATTTTGGTAAATACTGTAAACCTAATTATGTGAGAATAAACTCCAAATTATAGGCACTTTCAAAACTGGGTTGGGGCTTGGGGACATTACTCATTGGTAGCAAATATGCTTAGCATACACCAAGCCCTGGGCTTAATCCCTAGCACAAAAGAAAATCAGGGAAGAGTGTTGATCTCTTTTTTTTTTTATTATTATTTTTTTGGTGGTACTGGGGGTGGAACCCAGAGGCTTTCTACCTCCGGGCTACACTCCCAGACCTATTTTTATATTTTATTTGGAAACAGGGTCACTAAGTTTCTGAGAGTCTCACTAAGTAGCTGAGGCTGGCTTCGAACCTGTGTGATCCTCCTGTCTCAGTCTCCCAAGTGTGGGGATTACAAGCGTGCACCACCACACTCGACTTGATCTGACTTTAAATTAGTGAAACAAAACACTGTGTGCTACCACACATCTGCAATCCCAGTACTTGGGAGACTGAGACGGGAGGATGACAGGCTCTGGGTTCAATTTCCAGTTACACACACACACACACACACACACACACACACACACTCTCTCTCTCTCTCTCTCTCTCTCTCTCTCTCTCTCTCGGAGGATGGTGAGCTAAGGAAGAACAGTTCAGGATGTAGCTTCCAGAGGTCTGAAACCAAGAGATTATGTACACAGTGCACTCAATAAAGTTCAACAATTGGTAATTATTATATGTGTTACTGTGCCTAACATCCTACATTCATTCATGAACAAGTATTTACTAAGCCTATACTATGTGATAGGCTCTAGGACAAAATCACAAAGTCTCAATATATCACAGCTGGGTTTTTCTATCTTTTGCAGTATCTCATTATCTTAAAGCCTCTGGCAAAAAACATTGCCCATTAGACTGAAAAACACAAATAACATCTTAGAAATATTGTGAAAATAGTTTAAGTCTATCCAAAGAGCTTAGCGGCACATCTGTAATCCCAGCTACTCAGAACAACAAAGCAGGAGGATTGCAAAATACAAATCCAGCCTGGGCAACTTAGAAAGACTGAATCAAAAGTAAAAATAAATTCAGGTGTGGTGGCACAGGCTATGATCTTAGTATTCTATCTAAATAAATAAAATAGGCTAGGGATGTAGTTCAGAGGTAGAATGTTCCTGCGTTCAACCCCCCAGTAGCACCTGCACCTACACACACACACACACACACACACACACACACACACACACACACACACTCAGAAATTCCCTAAGGCCGAGTGTTGTGGCACATACCTGTAATTCCAGTATTCTGGGTCAAGGACTGCCTCAGCAATTTAGCAAGGCCCAAAATAACAAGAGCAGGACACAGTTTAACAAAAAACTTCAAAAAGGCTGCAGGAAGCAGGGTCTCACTAAGTTGCTGAGAGCCTCACTAAGTAGCAGAGGCTGGCTTCGAACCTGTGCGATCCTCCTGTCTCAGCCTCCCAAGCGCGGGGATTACAAGCGTGCGCCACCACACCCGGCTGAGAGTTTTACAACTCAGTGAGACCCTATTTCAAAATAAAGAATAAAAAATAGGGCTGGGAATGTACCTCGGTGGTAGAATGCCCCTGGGTTCCATCACCAGTTCCGCAAAAAAAAAAAAAAAGACAATGCCATTCTAAACCGGCTCTACAAGGTATAAATGTTATATGTGGTGCTGACCCCAAAACACTGCAATTTCCCTAACCAAAGAAATGCTCAACACTGATTCAAAATTGTTGTAAGTATATTAACATTTTTTCCAAATTTCCAGCAGCACAATTCACAACAACCAAATGTGGAACCAACATAGGTGTCCATAAACAGATGAATGGATTACAAAATTATGGGATATCCACACAATGGAATTCTATCAGCAAGCTGGGTATGGCCCTAGCTTATAATCCCAGTATTTGGGAGGCTGAGCCAGGAGGATCACAGATTCCCAACAAGCCTCAGGTATTTAGGCCCCTCTGCAATGCAGTGAGACCCTGTTTCAAAATAAAGAATAAAAATAGGGGCCGGGCGTGGTGGTACATGCTTGTAATCCCAGTGTTCAGGAGGCTAAAACAGGAGGATCATGGTTCTCAGACAGCCTCAGCTACTTAGTGAGGCCCTTAGCAATTCAGTGAGACCCTGTTTCAAAATAAAGAAAAATAAATAAGCTGGGTGTGGCGGAGCATGCTTGTAATCCCAGCATTTAAGAAACTGAGACAAGAGAACTGAGGTTCATGGACAGCCTCAGCTGCTGCTTGGTGAGGTCCTTTGCAACTAAGTGAGACCCTGTTTCCAAATAAAGAATAAAATACAGGACCGGGGGTGTCACTCAGCGATAAACCCGCAAAAAAAAAAAAAAAAAAAAAAAAAAAAAAAACACCTCAAACCTGTGTAAACCAAGCAAGGTGGCACATATTTGTAATCCCAGTACCTGGGAAACTGAGACAGGAAGATTGCAAGTTCAAGGCCAACCTCAGCAATTTTGTGAGACCCTGTTTCAAAATTAAAAAATGGCATAGATCTGGGGATACAGATAGGAGGTAGAATACCCCTGGGTGTGCTCCCCAATACAAAATAAAATTTATTTTCCTGTACTGGGGATGGCACTTAGGGGCACGGTACCTCCGAGCAACACCCCCAATCCTATTTTTTTTAGTCTCTCTTTTATGTTTCGAAATAAGATCTCACTAATTTGCAAAGGGCCTAGCTAAGTAGCTGAGGCTGTCCACAAACCCAGATCCTCTGGTCTCAGCCTCTCAAATGCTGTGATTACAAGCATGGGCCATCACGCCCCGCCTAAAAAAGGTATTTTTTAAATGGCTTTTTTTTTTTTTAATATATACTGGGGGGAAGCAGTATTGGAGATTGAACCCAAGGCTTCATACACCTTAGTTAGGCATCTACCACTAGGTTACACTCCCAGCTCCCTCACTGACAAACTGTAACCTGTAACAAGTAGGTTAAATTGTAATCTGTAACAAGTAGGTAATTTAAGACTTAAATTATAAAGATGGCAGATCTTTTTATGTTCCAAGAAAAATCTTACAAATGTATCATCTGAAAACTTTCTTATTCTTACGTCTTTACCTGTGCTTCCCTTAAGGAAGCACACAGTTTAATTTGCCTTCAGGTTCTTGGTGTAGTGTTGAGCTTTAATTTTTATCCTGTTTTCCACTTCAACCAAAAATAATTTTTTAAAACTTTAAAAATTAACTGCCATCAGAAGTAACAGGAGGGAGGGAGGCGCATACTTGTAATCACATTATTTGGAAGCTGAGACAGGAGGATGCTGGTTGGAGGTCAGCTTCTGCAATTTAACAAGACTATTTTCAAAAAGAATAAAATATAATTTGTCTGGAGATATAGATTGGAGGTAGACTCTTCCCTGAGTTCAAAACCATAGCAACAGCAACACACACACACACACACACACACACACACACACACTCAGAAAAAGTTACATCAAAACAGCTTTAATTTTATCTATTAAAAATTCACTTTGGAGCCGGGCATGGTGGTGCACGCTTGTAATCCCTGCGCTTGGGAGGCAGAGACAGGAGGATTGCGCAGGTTCGAAGCCAACTGTGCTGGCATAAGAGACCCTGTTTGAAAACATTAAACAAAAAAAAAAAATAGGTCTGGGAGTGTAGCCTGGAGATAGAAGAGGGCTTCCAGGAACCCCAGTACCACCAAAAATAAATAAATAAATAAATAAATAAATAAATAAATAAATAATAAATCACTTTGGAGCCGGGCGCGGTGTGGTGGCACACACTTGTAATCCCAGCATTCGGGCGGCTGAGACCTGAGGATCCCGGTTCGCAGACAGCCTCAGCTACTTATGCCCTCTGCAACTCAGTGAGACCTGGTTTCAAAGCTAAATAATTTTAAAAAAAGAAAAAAAAAAAGAAAAAAACAAAAGGTCAAGGGGCATAGCTTGGAGGCTGAATGCCCCTGGGTTCCATCCCCAGACCCAGGGGGGGGGGGGGAATTCACTTTGGGTCAGGCATGGTGGCACACGCTTATAATCCCAGCACTGACTGGAGGATTAAGGTTCGAGGCCAGCCTCAGTTACTTAGTGAGGCCCTTTGCAACTCAGTGAGACTCTGTTTGAAAATAAAGAATGGAAAATAGGGCTGATAGCTCAGAGGTTGAATGTCCCTGGGTTCCACAGTACCACACACACAAAAAAAATTCACTTTGGTTACAGCTATGAAGTTCACAGAATTTAGACATTTCAAATTTACCACAAGAAAAAAAACTAAACTCGTACTCACCTAAATCAATCTTTCTATTTATAAAATATTGACTATTTCTAATCTCTAGCAGTAAAATGCTAAAAGTGCCCCAATAATGGAAGCCTAATCTAGGAATGCTAGAAAGACCCAAGAGCTTCAAAACAATATGGCTATAAATCCCATTGAAATAGCTAAAATCAAAGACTAGTAATATAAAATGCTAGCAGGGATGTGGGGCAATAGTAATACCTATAAACCACTGGTGGCACTGTAAATTAGTACAAGCACTTCAGAACTATAATTTCTTTCAAAAGTATCATTTCTTATAAAACTAAACACAACGCTGTCCTACTACATAGTGATTCCACTTCTATATATTTAATCATAGCGATATATGTCCCCAAAAAGACTTCTATAAAAGCATTCGTTAGTAACTGGAAAAAGCAAACAGGTAAGCCTTAACAGTGAATAAAATATAGTACATTCTTACAGTAAAAAACTATACAGCAGTATGAAGGAAGTACTAGTGTACAGAACAAGAATGAATCTCAAAAATACCATGCTAAGCCAGGCATGATGTCCTACAACTGTAATACTAGTATTTGGGAGATGAGAAAGGAGGAGCACAAGTTCGAGACCAGCCTCAGCACTTAGTGAGGCCCTTTTCAAAATAAGTAAAAAAAAAAATAAAATAAAATAGGGCTGAGAGTGTAGACCACCCTGGATTCAATCCCCTATACCACCACCACCACCAAAAAAAAAAAAAAAAAAAGAGTGACTCAACTGGCTGGAAAGAGACAAGAGGCAAACTTTCTGGTCAATTATATTTCTAAGTCTTTTAGTTAAGAGCTTGGGTGATCCAGGTGTAAATAAGTGTGAAAACTCACAAAATGGCAACCATGTGTATTTCATTACCGTCAACTTTACAAAAAAGCTTTGAGTCAAGTTAATGACAGACACATTGCTGAAGTGCCTTTTTCATGCTGAGATGTACTGGTATTTGCTACTTACTTTGAAATGCATTTAAAACATTAGAACTTACACTGGATTAAACAATAAACAGGAGAATGTTAATTGCAGGTGATGCACATCCGAGGTGTTCCCTGTACAATCCTTTCAACTTTTCTGTACGTTGGAAACTATAAAAATGTTAATGAAAGCCAGGCGTGGTAGCCCTGGCTTGTAATCTCAGTATTTGGGAGGCTGAGACAGGAGGATATCACAGGATCGAAGCCAGCCTCAGCTACTTAGTGAGACCATGTTTCCAAATAAAATATAAAATAGGTCTAGAAGTGTAGCCCAGGGTGGTAGAGGGACCTGGGTTCCATCCCCAGTACCACCACCACCCGAGGGAGAGAGAGAGAGAAGAAAAAGAAGAAGAGGAGGAGGAGGAGGAGGACTAGGAGGAGGAGGAGAAAAGAAAAGCCAGGCATGGTGCTTGTAATCCCAGCATTTAGGAGGCTGAAACTAGAGGATCGGAGGAGGATCGGTCCAGAGACAGCCTCAACTACTTAATGAGACCGTTTGCAACTCAGTGAAGTCAAAATAAAAAATAAAAAAAATAGGGTTAGGGGTGTATCTTGGAGGTAGACTGCTCCTGGGTTCAATGCAAAAAAAGATGTTAAGGAAAACTTTTATAAAAGCATTAGAAAACAAAGAATGATGAATCAGCTGACGATAAGTTTCTCAATTGATGTTACACACCCTCCTGCTTCACAAAACACACCACCTTTGGAATTAGATAAACCCTGCAAAAACTTAAAGGTACATTTCAATAACTGTTAAATCCTTTCTCATATAAACTGCACAGACTGTTGGAGATTTTTAGACAACCAATAATTACTGAAAATGCTCCAGGATGTACTCGATAATCTCAAACAATTGTTAAGATTCCGCCAAGATTCTTAATTAACCTCAAAATCCGTATTCCTGAGCAGACTTTAAACAGAAAATTATGTTAAGATGTTCCATTAACTCCAATTTTGTTCTTTTATTTGGTCGCAACCCCTAATCTCCAAGAAACGTCGCTACCGTCCCTCGAAAAATGAAACAAAAAGCCAGCCAACGACTGGCACCTAAGTCAGGATAAATACACTAAGAAACAGCAAGTCATCATGAATGAAAGTCATTCACTTTTCTCAAGCCTCGTACTAGCATTCAAGATGTGGCTGGAAAACGTCAGAGTTTTTTTTTCTCTTCTTCTTCTTCTTCTTCTTCTTATTCTTATTCTTATTCTTCTTCCCATAAAGGGTTGGAAGACGGGAAAGATTCCAGCATTCAAAAAGCAAAACTAAATGTACACGTGCACCTCACCCCAAACCTACCTAACCCGCTGGCAGGTAAAACAATGAGCCCCCCCCCCTTTTTTTTCCTATTATTTCATGAAACCAACCGCGGCCTGAGCTGCCGGCGGCGGCGGGTCCTTTGTGCGGCGGCGGCGGCGGGGCCGGGGGCGCGGGCGGCCGGGGCCCAGAGCAGGCCGCGCGGCCCGGCCACCTCCTCCCGGCGCCGCAGAGCGAAGCCCCGGCCGCGGGCGCCGGCGTCGGGCCGGGCCGCCCCCCACCGGGCCGCGCCGCCGCCGGGGCCTCACCTGCTGGACCGAGCTGTCCTCGGGCACGGCGAACTCCTCCTTCTCCTTGGGCGTCTTCACGGTGACTTTCATGATCTTGGGCTCCGCGGCCGCCGCGGGGGCGCCGGCGCCGTCGGCCGCGCCGTCCTGGGCGCCCGGGGGGCCGCCGCTTTCACCAGCCTCGGCCATGGCGGCGGTGACTCAGGCGAGCGGGGAGCGGGAGAGCGCGGAGCCGGGGACGGCGGCCGGCCGGGCCTCCGCGGAGAGGGCAGCGCCCGAGGGGCAACGGCGCGGGCCGCGGGCGCGGGGCTCGGCGGCGCCGTGTGCTCAGACGCCGCTCGCTCGCAGCGACATCCGCAGCCGCCGCCGCTTCCTCGTCCCGCCCCTCCCCCGCGCCTCCGCCGGCGCCGCGCGGGGCACGCCGGGAAGCGCGGCCGGCGCGCCGAGTCATGCCGCCCGCCCGCGCCGCGCCGCGCCCGCGCCCGCGCCCGCCGACCCGGAGCCCGCCCGGCCGGCCGCGGGGGAGGACGGCGGGCCCGGGCGGCCCCCTGGTTTATTTTGTTTCCCGCTCCCTTCAAGGCAAAACGCGGCTGCGGAGCGGCACCGACCGCGCGGCGCACGGCGATGACGTCACGGCCAGCGAAGCTACTAGAAAGGGCCTGCCACCGGGCGCCGCGGACGCGCCTGCGCCTGCGCGCCGGCCGGCCAGGTGTCTCGCCACCCTCAGCTCACCCGCGGCGCCCCGCGCGCGCCCGGCTTCCCGCGCCCCGGCCTCGCCCGCCGCGGCCTGCCGGGGAATGGCCGCCGCGTCGCTCTTGCCTACCTGGAAGGCTGGAGTGTTTGCTCTTGCTGCCCCGTGCGCGGGACTTGGAAGCTAAGCCCTGGAGGAGAAAGGTCCTCTTCTCCACAGAAGGAAGAGGAGACAACGCCACGACCTCGGGTCCAAGCGGTTTGGGCACCAGAGACTCGGCCTGCAGTCGGGGTCCCCGCCTTCCAACGCCTCCCCTCAGCGCTTCCCCCAGGACGTGTGGGCAGAAACGGGGTGTCCGAAGAGTGCCCACCCTGCCGGGACCCTTTAGTAAAACTACCATGTTCGTTTTGTATTCTTCTATCAAGTCACTGCACCAGACTTTAGAGAGCAAAAGATAGTTCACAAGTTATTTTCAGCCATAATGTAGGTACAAACAAGAAACAGGAAGTGAGTTATTTTACTTCCGAATCCAACATTGGAAGTGACGCCATCATTTGTTTCTAAAGATGACTTGTAAGGAATAGCAAGTCGGTACATCGTATTCATCAGTATTGCACAAAAGTAAACCCTGACCCAAATAGGCAAAAACATTCAACCCTGTTATAGGATTAAAAGCTGTTGCATAAATACTTTTTTAGCAGAGCCCTGTGGAATCTGGGTCAAAGAGAAGTTCCGAAGGTATAAATTGCAATGTAGACGTCGTTTGATATAACCCAAATTTCTGCCAGCTTTGTTCAATACGTGGAGAAATAACACAAGGCCTCCTGCTGAAACGTAACTAGTTACTTCTAGGTTTGAGGTGACCGTTACTTTTTTTTTCTTTTGAGTATTAAGGATTGAACCCAGGGGCATTCTACCTCTGAGCTACACCCCAAGCCCATTTTATTTTTTTGTTTTGAAACAAGGTCTTGCTAGGTTTCTGAGCGCCTAAGTTGCTGAGGCTGTCCTTGGGCCTGTGATACTCCTCTCTCTGCCACCCAAGTACTGGGATTACAGACATACACCACCACCACATCTGGCTCAGTCATCACTTCTGAAGGAAAGTGCCACCATGGACACGCAATAATTTAAATTTTGTTCCATGTATTGAAATAAAATAAAATAAATTTTTTTTGTGTGTGGGTCTGGGGATGGAACCCCGGGGCATTCGACCTCCGAGCCACACCCCCTGTCCTATTTTTTATTCTTTATTTTGAAACCGGGTCTCACTGAGTTGCAGAGGGCCTCACTAAATAGCTGAGGCTGTCCGTGAACCGCAATCCTCCAGTCTCAGCCTCCGGAATGCTGGGATTACAAGTGTGCTCCACCACGCCCGGCTCTCTTCCCAACTTTGTTACCTTATGCCCTAGTGTCCCGTTGGGGTGGGTTTTTTGTTTTGGTTTTTTTGTTGTTGTTGTTCGTTTGTTTTGTTTTTTGCCGTACTAGTGGTGAAACCCAGGGGCATTCTACTTCCAAGGGACACTCACAGCCTTATTTTTTATTCTTTATTTTGAAACAGGATCTCACTGAGTTGCAAAAGGCCTCAGTGGGAACAGAGGCTGTCTTCAAACCGGGATCCTCCTCTCTCAGCCTCCCGAAATGCAAGGATTACAAGCTTGCGCCAACACCCTGGCTTCTGTTGTGGTGTATTCTGCCAGAATACTTTGCCTAGACTCCTTCTCCGCCTAGAATGATTTAACTCTAGCCATCACCTAACTTCCACTTTCCCCCATTTGGAACCTGGATGCTTCTCTTTGTTCCAATAAATATCCTGTATATGTTTCTAATCCTCCACTTAGGGATCACCTTGTATTTATATGTCTAATTTCTAAAAGCTTAAGTATTTCATAATTTATGAAATAATGGATAAGAAAATACAATATAATCATTATTGAACCCAGAGGCATTCTACCTCTAAACTACAACCCCCAGCTCAATTTTATTCCTTACTTGGAAACAGGGTCTTCCTAGGTCGCTGAGAGCCTCACTAAATTGCCAAGGCTAAGGCTGCCTCCTGTCTCAGCCTCCCAAGTATGGGATTACAAGTGCGGGCCACCTAGCCTGGCTTTTGTTTTTGTTCTTTTAAGCCATCCTAACCTATAAGGGACCTTTGGAGGTAGAGAGACCATCATCTAGATGAGGGATCTACAAACTTTTGGAGAGGACTGGAGAGAAAATACTTTTTAAACTGTTCAGACCATACAATTTTTGTCTAAATTACTGCCCCTGAGGCCGGGCGTGGTGGTGCACACTTGTAATCCCCACGCTTGGGAGGCTGAGACAGGAGGATGGCTAAGGATCAAAGCCAGCCTCAGCTACTTAGGCTCTCAGCAACTTAGTGAGACCCTGTTTCCAAATAAAGTATAAAATAGGTCTGGGAGTATAGCCCAGAGGTAGAAAACCCCTGGGTTCCATCCCCAGTACTACACACAAAAATAAATAAATAAATAAATTACTGCCCCTGTATCACCAAGTAGCCATAAACAGTATATAGCTGAATAAATGAGGCTGTGTTTACTGAAAACTATTTAAGAAATAAAACAGCCTAATGTGGTGGCACACAACTTAATCCCATGCTTGGGAGACAGAGACAGGGAACATCCCAGGTTAGCCAGCCTCAGGAACTTAGTGAGACCCTGTTTAAAAGTAAAAATAGGCTGGGACTGTAGCTCGGAGGTAAAAGGCCTCTGAGTTCAATCCCCAGTACCAAAAAAAAAAAAAAAAAAAAAACTTGGGAGGCTGAGGATTATACAGGTTTGAAGCCAGCCTCAGCTGCTTAGTGAGGCTCTCAGCAACTTAGTGAGACCCTGTTTCCAAATAAAGTATAAAATAGGTCTGGGAGTATAGCCCAGAGGTAGAAAAGCCCCAGGGTTCTACCCAAGTACCACAAAAAAGAAAAAAAAAAAGAAAAAAACTGGGGTGTGTTGGCCCACGACTATAATCCCAGTATTTAGAAGTCTGAAAAAGGAAGAGCGTAGGCTCAAGGTCAGCCTCAACAATCTAGTGAGACCCTATCAAAATAAAAAAATTAAAAAGGCCAGAGATGGAGCTTGAAAGCAGAACACCCGTAGGCTCGATCCCTAGTACCAAAACATAAAACAAAAAAACCGGCAGAGATTCTGATTTGAATCACAGGGCTAGATTGCTGACCCTTGATGTAAATGTCTATTCAAGCCTACATGGTGGCTCAAGCTTGTGATCCCAGCATTCCAGGCTGAGACCTGAAGATCATGGTTTGCAGACAGCATCAGCTACTTAGTGAGGCCCTCTGCAACTTAGTGAGACCCTGTTTCAAAATAAAATACAAAATAGGGTAGGAGGTGTAGCTCGGAGGTCAAATGCCTCTGGGTTCCATCCCCAGAAACACACACACACACACACACACACACACACACACACACACGGCTAAAAATTAGGGCAGAAGGTGTAGCTCAGAGGTAGAATGCCCCCAGTACTGCAAAAAAAAAAAAAAAGTCTATTCAAAGCACTTTTTTTCTGAGCATATTCCATCTACTCCACATTTTTTTTTTTTTTTTTTTTTTTTTGCAGGTTTGGGGATGAAACCCAGGGGCATTCAACCTCCGAGCTACAGACCCTGCCCTATTTTTTTATTCTTTATTTTGAAACACAGTCTCACTGAGTTGCAAAGGGCCTAAGTAGTAGCTGAGGCTGTCCGCGAACTGCAATCCTCCTGTCTCAGCCTCCCAAATGCTGGGATTGCAAGTGTGTGCCACCACGCCCAGCCACAGATACTAATAGAGCACAATTAATGCCCAAATACTGAACTGAAGATACAAAGTCAAGACTTACTCTCTCTGGCATCAAGAAACTTAGAGGAGTGGGGCATGGTGGCAAACACTTTGTAATCCCAGCATATGGGAGGCTGAGACAGGAGGATCGCAGATCGTGGCTAGCCTCAGCTACTACTGAGTGAAAAAAAACAAAGAAACTTAGAGGATAGTTGGATAGGTAGCAATGGTAAATGTTTAATATCAACTGTCCAGAAAACAATTATTTTTTTTTTCTTTTTGCAGTACTTGGGATGGAACCCAGGAACATTCTACCTCCAAACTACACCTCCAGCCCTATTTCATTTTATTCTTTATTTTGAAACAAGGTCTCGATGAGTTGCAGAGGGCCTCACTAAGTAGCTGAGCAGATAACAATTCTTTTTTTTTTTTTTTTTTGTGGTACTGGGGTTCCTGGAAAACGTTCTACCTCCGGGTTACACTTCCAGACAGATATATATATATATATATTTGGAAACAGGGACTCTTAAGGCAGCGAGGCTTGGCTTCGAACCTGCACGATCCTCCTATCTCTACCTCCCACGCGCAGGGATTACAAGCGTGTGCCACCACACCCGGCAGAAAACAATTCTTGATTTATAGCATTTGTCATTTCCTTGATATAAATACTTGCAAAAAGACCAGGTATGGTGGCACATGCATGTAATCCCAGGACTTGGGAGGCCGAGACAGGAGGGTCATAAATTATTAAGACTCTCAACAACCTAGTAAGACCCTGTTTAAAATTAAAAAAAATAGTCTGGGGGTGTAGCCCAGAGGTAGAATGCCTTTGGGCTCAATCCCCAGTACCCCAAAAGAATAAAAATTAAAACTATAAATAAATATTTGCAAAGGACAAATTCAAGCTACCAACTTAAGGTCACGGGCCTCTCAAAACACCTGAAATTTTACCAATCAGCTCCTAAAAGCCAGTATGAGCCAACTCTAATTGGACAAGTCACATTTGGAGAATGTGACTTGATCCCTGTTTTCCAGGACCTTGTTAATAAAGGAGATATGCACACAACTAAGTACAGAAGAAGACAGAATGTGACTAAGCGCCACTTCAAGTCTGAATAGGCAGTTATTACTCACATGACGAGAATTTTTCCTTGACAAAGGTTGATTCAACTGATCAGCAAGAATGTATTGGGTATCCTTTGGCAAAAATCCTGTACCAAAGGATTAATATAATTTCAGCACAAGGTAGTACATATTTTCAGTAAGTGGCGTAAGTTGCACTCATCCTGTTACTCTCTGGCTCAAAATCCATCGCGAGCTCCCCACTACCTGGTAAATGACCCCAGCTTGCTTTCTGTGAACTCAAAGCCTTCCACAACTAGCTCCTAGCCTGTGACTCAAGCTCAGTACCATTGCTCTCTACAGAAGGAGTTAGTACATCATAGTATTGATTGGGTGAAACGTGTCGCCATCTCTGGCACTGTGTTTGTTGCCATCTCTAGACAGAAAATTTTAACCCAAGAGTATGTATGTATATATAATATAAATCTGTTACATTTTTGTACCTCTTCAAGTCATTACAACCTTCATTGCTCTCCTTAAAACCTTCCTTGAGTAGTTAAGTGTGCAGAATCTTTTTTCCTGTGGTCTTCCACGCTAATTATTTGCACATCTTCTATTATCTGAAACCGTTTCTCCTGTGACTACATAGTTTGTAGTTCATACCTTTAAAACAAGGCAGAAAGATGGAAGCTTTGCTACATGTCTTGGAACTTGTACTTTACAATGAAAGTTCAGAGGGAAAGAACATGGTTCATTTCCTGCTTCGGGCAGGAAAAGGTGGAAGAGTCATAGAAGGGTTTGAAGAAAATTATTTGAGCCAAGCCTGAAGGAACAAATAGAATACAGTGTTGTCTAACTGCTCAGCATCGTGAGAAAGACACAGTGGTGGGAAATAGAAGCTCTCTTAGGGCAGCAGTCTCAAAGTGGATCCACAGTCCAAGAACTGTCACCAAGTATCTAGAGAACTACTTCAAAAATCTAGGGAAGAGCTGGGCGTGGTGGCACACACCTGTAATCCCAGAACTGGAGAGGCTGAGACAGGAGGATCAAGGGTCAAGGACGGCCTCAGCAGTAGTGAGACTCATCAACCTAGTGAGACCTAGTTTCCAAATAAGAAATGAAGATTTGGGCTGGGGGTATGGCTAAAAAATAAAATGCCTCTGGATTTAACTCCCAGTACCACACACACACACACACACACACACACACACACACACACACACACGAAAGAACTTCACAGAACCCAAGCAGCCCCTGTCGCTCTGCTTTTGAACTTCCCAGCTCCCTAACCACGAGCTAAATAAAAATTTCTGTTATAAGTCAACCAGTCTAAACCAGGCATGAGCTGGGCGTGGTGGCGCACGCTTGTAATCCCTGTGCTTGGGAGGCTGAGACAGGAGAATCGCACAGGTTCAAAGACAGCCTCAGCTACTTAGCGAGGCTCTCAGCGAGACCCTGTTTCCAAATAAAATATAAAATATAAAATAGGGCTGGGAGTATAGCCTCTGGGTTCCACCCCCAGTACCACAAAAAAATAAAATAAATAAATAAATAAAGCAGGCATGGTCATGCATGCCTGTATCTCAGTACTTGGGAGGCTGAAACAAGAGGATCATGGGTTCGAGGCCAGTCTTAGCAACTTAATGAGACCTTCAACAATTTAGCAAGACCCTGTTAAAAAATAAAAAAGATAGCTGGGATTGTAGCTCAAAAGTGAAATGCCCCCTGGATTAAATCCCCAGTGTCAAATAAGGTGAGCCAGTCCAGATATTCTGTTATAGCAAAAGAAAACAAACTAAGATTACTCTCCAGCCGGGTATGGTGGTACACACTTGTAATCCCAGCATTTGGGAGGCTGAGACAGGAGGATCCGGGTTCCCAGCAAGCCTTGGTTACTTAGTGAGGCCCTGTTTCAAAATAAAGAATAAAAAAGTAGGGGTGGGGTATAGCCTGGAGATAGGATGCCCCTGGGTTCCATCCCCAGTACTGGAAAAAAAAATGACTCTCCTTTGACCTCTATTACAAACACAGTGTTGCGAATAACCTGAGATACGGTCCCTGGTCCCTGCAGCAGGCACTGACCATCTGGCAGAAGTAGTAGTAGGACTGGTTTTCCCAGAAATATATGACTGTGAATATAATTTTTGATAAGCGGACTCAGCTTGGTCTTTTTTTTTTTTTAACTCCAAACCTAATGACTCCTTTTAGAGGACAGATTTATCCCAAACAGTTATATTTGGGATGTGATTTCTGGCCTAAGGAGGTTATCTGTGTGAAGAGTCTTCCATTACGTCAAGTAAACTAAGCAAATAGGGAAATTCTAGATTATTGCAGAGGGCAGAGAGAAATAGTTTACAATTTTTCATAATCTCATCATGTGAAGCAAATTATCTAGGATACATAATTCCAAGATATAATAATGCTTCTGGATGTTGGGAGTTTTGATAACACTCAAGAAAGCAAAGTCTGAAGATATTTTACATAGGAACCAGAGAAATATTTTTAAAAAATTATTGTCTTCATTCCATTTTATCCAAATAATTCTTAGACCTTGGGTCCCAAATGAGCTGAATGGTGAAGGCAGAACAACGTCATCTGACTTGAGTTCTATAATCTGTCAAGAATTGAGAAGCATCTGAGATTTCTGCCCGCTTACCAGATAATGGTTTCAGGAAAGCAAGAAGACACAGATACCTAGGTTCAAAACATCAGTAACAGTGTGTGAGTGTTTTCTTGCACCCGTCCCACCACAAGCTCTAATTTCCACGGAGTGATGCAAAGAGGGCTGTGTGGGTTGCATTATAAGAGAAGAAACTCAAGCTTGGAGAACTAAAGTCTTTAGTAATGAGCAGTAAGAAGCCTTTCCTCTGCTCTATAAGAACACACTATATCTTCAAAGACTGTTCAGTAGACAAGTATTTTTTTTCTGATTATTTTTGGGGGAGGTACTGGTGATGGAACCCAGGGGCATTCTACAGCCAAGCTACACCCCAGCCCTGTTTTTTATTCTTTATTTTATTTTCTTTTATATTTGTGGTAGTGGGGATGGGATCCAGGGTCCTTCTACCACCATGCTACACCTCCAGACCTACTTTATATTTTATTTGGAAACAGGGTCTCACTAAGTTGCTGAGAGCCTCAGTAAGCTGCTTAGGCTGGCTTTGAACCTGCAATCCTCTGGTCTCAGCCTCCCAAGTACTGGGATTACAAGCATGTGCCACCACGCCCAGATTATATTATTATTATTATTATTATGGCACTGGGGGTGGAACCCAGAGGCTTTCTACCTCCGGGCTATACTCCCAGACCTTTTTTTATATTTTATTTGGAAACAGGGTCTCACTAAGTTGCTGAGAGCCTCACTAAGTAGCTGAGGCTGGCTTCGAACCCGTGCGATCCTCCTGTTTCAGCCTCCCAAGCGCGGGGATTACAAGCAAGCGTGCCCCACCACACCCGGCTATTATTATTATTTTTTTGTGTGTGTGGGTCTGAGGATGGAACCCCGGGGCATTCAACCACCAAGCTGCATCCCCTGACCTATTTTTTATTCTTTAATTTGAAACAGAGCCTCACTAAGTAGCTGAAGCTGTCCGCGAACCAAGATGCTCCGGTCTCAGCCTCCCAAATGCTAGGATTTACAAGCTTATGCCGCCATGCCTGGCCCGGATTATTCTTTATTTTGAAACAGGGTCTCACTGAGTTGCTAAGGACCTCACTAGGTAGTAGCTGAGGCTGGCCTCAAACCATGATCCTCCTTTCTCAGCCCAAATGCTGGGATTACAAGCGTACACCACCATGCCCAGCTCCTACAAATATTCTTTTTTTTTTATTTTATTTTATTGGTGCACTGTATTCATACATCATAGTGGGATACAAACTTTTGTAGACATACATGCACACATCGCCCAGTCAGCCCCCACCCGATCCCCACCCCATTCTCTCCCCATCCCTCCTTCCCATGCTTGGCTTAGTGGTTGACATCTAGTATTATAGCAATTTATCCAAAATTAAAAATGATAATCTCACATAACAGTTTCATTTGTCTGATACCAAGCGTTTGATGATTTAAAGATAGCATTTCAATATTTCTTTTTGCTTTCTTTCTTACTAGAGCATATTTTTTTCTGTTTTTTTAGGTGAAACTATCATATATTTATATATTTATTTTTCAGAAAAAAATCTATCCTAATATGGAATATGAATTCTAGATACCCAAAACGATCTTGAAAATGAACAAAGCTAGCAGATATATATTTTCTGATTTCAAACCATATAAAGCTAAAATAATTGAAACAGTGTAGTACTGTTCTAAAGGCAGATATATAAACCATTGGAGTTAAGTACAAGCCTAGAGCTAAATTCTTCCCTATATTGTCAAGTTATTTTTGACAAGGTTTCCACGAACATTTGGTGGTGGAAATAATAATCTTTTAACTAAATATTGTTGAAAAATAATAATTACATGGAAAAGAATAAAATTGGACCCTTACCTAATCCCATATACAAGTATTAACTCAAAATAGATAAAAGACCTAAATATAAATCTTAAGACTATAAACTTTTAGAAGAAAATCTGGGTCATAAAACCTCACAACATTGAAATTGGCAGTGATTTCTTGGATATGATTTCAATGGCACAGGCAACAGAAGAATATACAAACTCCCTAAAAAATAAAAGAAAATATTGTATATCCAAAGACAATGTAAACAGAGTTAAAAGTTACTAATAGAATTGGATAAAATATTTCCAAATGCTATATCTGAAGGTATATTAATATTCCAACTAGAAATCCTAAAAATTAACAACAATAAAGGCAAACAATACAACTTAGAGATAGGTAAAAGACTAACATAAATAATGAATCTCCACAGATAACCAATCTTAGTTGTCTGTTGGATGGAAACTCTTGTTTCTCTGGTTCTGGTGAGTGTTACCTATTTCTTCTTTGTAGTTAATCTCTTTGAGTATTTTCTCTAGCGCTGGTTTTGAAGACATAAATTCCTTCAGTTTCTGTTTGTCATGGAAGCTTCTTATTTCTCTATCTAATTTGATAGAAAGTTTTGCTGGATAGGAAATTTTTGGCTGGAAGTTGTTTTCTTTCAGAGTTTGGAATATGTTACTCCAAGCCCTTCTGGCTCTCATGACTTGGTTTGGGAAGTCTGGAGTGATTCTAATTGGTTTGCCTCTTAATGTCAGTTGGCCCTTTGTTTTTGTTGCCTTTAAGATTCTCTGCTTGGCTTCCACATTGGTCATTTTGACAATTATATGGCGTGGGGATCCTCTTCTCCGATCCTGTCTAAAGGGAGTTCTATAAGTTTCCTGGATCTGTGTATCAACCTCTTGCTCTATATTTGGAAAATTTTCTGCTATTACTTCCTTGAAGAGATTGTTGATCCCTTTGGTATCACTTTCTTTTCCCTCCTCTATTCCAATTATTCTTAGGTTAGCTCTCTTAAGATGGGCCCATATTTCTTCAATGTCAGATTCCTGCTGTTGGATATTTTTTTCTAGATTAGAAACTATGCATTCATTTTTGGATTGCTCATCTTCTAAGAGCGAGATTCTGTTCCCCATGAGGTCTAATCGGTTGTTTGTGCTTTGAATTGAGGCCTTTACTTCATTAATTGCATCCTTTATCTCTTTTTGGCTCTCTCTGAGTTCTTTTCGAAGCACCTCTATTATTTCTACAGTTATTTTCCTGATTTGATCTTCTAGAAATCTCTGATTTTCTGTTTTATCAGGTTCTGATGTTGTGGGGTTGTGCACATTCATTACTCCAGTGTTATTCCTCTTTCCCATGATTTCGGAGGTTTGTGCCTTCTCTGGGTTCTTCCCTTGGGTCACTATGGCTTCACTTAAGGTGCTCTGGATCTCGAGTCTGTATTATCTCAGACCCCACTACTCCTTTACTGGGTTGTATCATAGAGTCTCCGACCCAGGGAGTCGATAGAGGCTGCTTTAGACTGAGGGGGGTGCCAGGTTGCACGTTCTCCTATGGTGTGATATCTCTGCCACCACCACTCCCTCACTGGGTCAAGTCCCAGGAGGCCCAATACTGCGATTTCTCCTCTGTGGCCCGCAATTTGACTCACTGTTCTTGAGTACGCAGATGTAGCTGTACTGGACTCGATGAATTCACTGCTGCTGCCACCGCCGGTGGCAATATGGCGCCGCTGCCACGCCCTCGGCCATGAGGCTGGCGTATTTTTTCTTCTCTGGTTTTGATTTCCACTCTGAATCCCTGCAGCGTGTGCTGAGCTCAGCCACTGGGAGCTTTAAATGCTGTCTGCGCCGAAAGATTCCGCCTGGCTGTTCCGCAGCAGCTCTCCTGGCTTGCTGTAGCCGTCCGTTGAGTTCGCCGCTGCCGCCGGCAGTATGGCGCTGCTGCCGCGTCCTCGGGCGCGTGTGTCTCCTCTGTGGCCCTGAGCTCTGTTCTCAGTCCGCTTTCTCTCTGGAGCCTGGTGGTTTTTTTTGTTTTTCTGGTGATGGTGTTTTCTGGCTATGAAAGGCGCTCTTTTTGTGGTAATGGAGATTGGTTGTTAGCGGGACTCTTAAGCCCCGCTTTTCTCGGTCGCCATCTTCCCGGAAGTCTCCTTTTTTTTTTTTTTTTTTGTGGTACTGGGTTTCCTGGAAGCCCTTCTACCTCCGGGCTACACTTTCAGACCTATTTTTTTAATATATATTTTTATTTGGAAACGGGGTCTCTTAAACCAGCACGGCTGGCTTCGAATCTACGCGATCCTCCTGTCTCCGCCTCCAAAGCGCGGGGATTACAAGCATGTGCCACCACACCAAGCTACAAATATTCTTTAAAAAAAACTGTCTAGAGCCAGGCATGGTGGCACTTGCTTGTAATCCTAGTCCTTGGGAGGCTGAGACAGGAAGATTGCAGGCTTGTAGTTAGCCTCAGCTACTTAGTGAGGTCCTGTTTTGAAATAAAGAATAAAAACAGGTCTGAGGATATAGCTTGGAGGTAGAATGCCCTGGGTTCAACCCCAACTACACACACACACACACACACACACACACACACACACACACAGGAAAAAAGTCTAGAACAAAAGTACTATATTCATTTTTTTTTTTAAGATTTAAAGAAGTTTATTAGAAAGATAGAAATACAGAAAATAGAAATACAGCCCCATGCCAAAATGGCATGGGGGGGTGACTCGAAATGAATACACCCCTATATTCATTTCTTATTGCAACTATAACAAATTACCACAAATTTGCGGGCTTAAGAGAGCCCAGATTGATTCTCAAGGTCAGGAATCCAGAATGTGTCTTAGAGGACTGAAGTGAAAGGGAGAATGCATTGTTGGCCTTTTCCAGCTTCTACAGGCTGCCCACATTGCTGGGCTTGTGGCCACATCACTCCAACCTCTGCCTTCCATTGGCGCGTGTCCTCTGACACTCGGCCTCTCCTTCCTTATAAGGACCCTTTGTGATGATGTTGGGCCCACCCAGATACCCCAAGATAATCTCTCCAAGCCAGGATCCTCAGTCACATCTGCAGAGACCCTTTCTTCAGGTGCCATAACATTACACACAGAGCTTCTGTGAGTTTGAGTGCGGACCTCTGTAGGGAGGTATCTTTCTGCCTACCATAGGTAGTGCCTTTGTCCACAAGACAAAGAGACTCGTAAAGAACTGTCTTGTGGTAATAACCCCTGTTTCTACACACTCTTGACCTCTTGCAGACTTTCCATGAGCGTGACACATTGCTGGTCACCATGGCCACCAAAGGCTGGGACCAGATCCATCCAGTTTGCTTCATAGAGCATCAGTAAGGCCAGTGCCCACAAGACACCTTTAGCAGGATAAGCCAGCCTGCAGCCTTAGCCATGCCCTCCGGGGTTCCAGGCCCAATCAACTGAACAAACCCTATAACCCAGCGGGTCCACGCTGGCTGCTTCATAGTTATTGTTTCTTATTGACTTTTCCACTTGGCCAAACCATTCATCCAAACACTGCAGCAGGATGTGTTAGCATTTGCACACACGCCATCATGGCGAAATCTGGGGCAATTCCATCCATCTTACCAACTGCACAGCGAGCTGAGTCTGGCTGCTATGCCCTCCTGCCAATGTGATGTCCCGCATCCCTTCCGTTAAGATAGAACAAATTTTGTTCTACCTGAACTCATTGGATGCTTCACACCGTGGGAATAACTGGCACAAAGTGCACGCAAATAGCAAGCTAGTTATTCCCCTGCGCAGCTCCTCCAAGTAATCCAAAATAGCCTCCTTTTGGATAGTTCTCTCAGTTATCTGAGGGCTAGCTGATCCATCCATAGTTTCTTTAAATACTTGAAGCTCAGCGGGGCGTGGTGGCGCACGCTTGTAATCCCCGCGCTTGGAAGGCTGAGACAGGAGGATCGCACAGGTTTGAGGCCAGCCTCGGCTACTTAGTGAGGCGCTCAGCAACTTAGTGAGACCCTGTTTCCAAATATAAAAAAATAGGTCTGGGAGTATTGCTCAGAGGTAGATAGCCTCTGGGTTCCACCTTCAGTAACCCCCCCAAAAAAAAATATTTGATGCTCTCTTATGCATACAGGCGCTCTGGGCCATCCTCTGCTGTTTTCAATAGGTCTCTGTAAGACTGAGGGTGGCAGTCTATGGTGGTCATAACTGTCTGGCTGTATATGACAGACCCAGAAGTTAAATGTGAAGCGTTTGCAGGTTTAGTAGTGCCTCAGCAGAGTAATTTCCTTTATAAAGAAATATGTAGGGATAGCTCTGAAAAACAGAAAATTGATAACATTTGGCCATTTCCTGTACTTCCCCAAAGTCTAAGCTGTTCCTTTCCCTAGTTGCAGGGTTATTTAATCTATCTCTACTACCAAAAAAAAAAAAAAAAAAAAAAAAAAAAAAAAAAAAAAAAAAAGCATGTTCAATTCCAGGAGCTGCAGCTCTGTCTACTCCCAGTTACCTGAATCATATACAGACATTTCATTCAGAAAGGTATGATGCAGCTGGTCATGGTGGCGCACACACTTGTAATCCCAGCACTTGGGAGGCTGAGACGGGAGGATCACAGGTTTGCAGCCAGCCTTTGATACTTAGGCCTTCCACAACTTAGTGAGGCCCTGTTTCAAAATAAAGACTAAAAAATAGGGCTGGGAGCCAGGCGTGGTGGCACACGCTTCTAATCCCAGCATTGAGGAGGCTGAAACTGGAGGACTGTGGTTTGCGGACAGCCTCAGCTACTTAGTGAGGCCTTCTGCAACTTAGTAAGACCCTGTCTCAAAATAAAGAATTTTTTAAAAAGGGCAAGGGTGTAGCTAGGAGGTTGAATGCCCCTGGGTTCCATCCTCAGACCCGCAGGGAAAAAAAATAGGGCTGGGGGTATAGCTCAGAGGTAGAATGCCCCTGGGTTCAATCCCCAGCACCACACACACACAAAGGTATGGTGCAAAACAGGGACATTTTCCTAATACTTTTGGAGCCCCATCAGGTCCCCCACTTTGGTTCGATGAGGAGGAGACTCGAGGAGCAAGGTTCCCAACCAGGTGATCATTATCCTTATCATCATTTATGGTTAGTACTCACCCGAAAAGAGCCAAGCAGATGACCAGGATGAAGAGTAAATTCTTTGGGCTTCATTTGGCTGGACTGCCCACTCAGCAGGTGTACTAACCAGGTCAATCAGCATAAGAGGAAAGAAAGAAAGCCGGGTGTGGTGGTGCTTGGGAGGCCGAGCCAGGAGGATCACGCAGGTTCGAAGCCAGCCTCAGCTGGTTTAAGAAACCCCATTTCCAAATAAAATATAAAATAGGTCTGGGAGCATAGCCCAGAGGTAGAAGGCCCCTGGGTTCTATCCCAGTACCACACACACAAAAAAAAAAAAAAAAAAAAGGAAAGAAGCATTGTACACAAGAATTCCCACAATATACCTCTGAATTTTCAAAGTGGGTTTATAAGCCCCCAACACACCACTTTTGTTCGTATCATTGCATACAAATTGGCTAAATTCAGTTACCAAAATACCTAACACCAAAGTGTGTGGACAAAAAAGAGGGAGAGATCTATTTGAGTGATTGTTTTTTGGAGGTAGGGGTACCATGCCTTGAACCTCGACCTCTACCTCTGAGGTATACCACCAGCCCTTTTTTTTTTTTTTTTTTTTTGAGGTACTGGGGATGGAACCCAGGGGCATTCTACCTCCAAGCTACATCTCTAGCCCTATTCCTTTATTCCTTATTTTGAAACAGGGTCTCACTAAGTTGCAGAAGGCCTCACTAAGTAGCCAAGGCTGGCTGTGAACCTGCGATCCTCCTGCCTCAGCCTCCCAAGTGCTAGGATTACAAACTTGCGCCACCATGCCTGGCCTATTTTTTATTATTTATTTATTTATTTATTTATGGTGGTGGTGGTGGTGGTACTGGGGTTCCTGGAAACTCTTCTACCTCCAGGCTACACTCCCAGACCTATTTTATACTTTTTAGTGTGGGGATTACAAACGTGCACCACCGGCTAATTTTTTTTATTTTAAACAGGGTCTCACTAGGTTGTTGAGAGTCTCACTAAGTTGCTGAGGCTGGTCTCAACTGTGAAATCCTTTGGTCTCAGTCTCCCAAGTTCGAATTGATTTTTATTTATTTATTTATTTTATTTTTTTGGTGGTACTGGTGTTCCTGGAAGCCCTTCTGCCTCCAGGCTACACTCCCAGACCTATTTGTTATATTTTTATTTGGAAACAGGGTCTCTTAAGCCAGCGCGGCTGGCTTCGAACCTGCACGATCCTCCTGTCTCCGCCTCCCAAGTGTGGGGATTACAAGCATGCGCCACCACGCCTGGCACTCAAATTGATTTTTGGGAGAACTGTTACAACAATACCAGATGCGTATGAGTAGTAGGGAATATGAAAGATCCAGTAAGTACCTTGATTATGTTATTTGTTTTATTGTTATTGGAAATTGAACCCAGGGGAATTCTATTTTTTTTTTTTTTTTTTTGCAGGTCTGGGGATGGAACCCAGGGGCATTCGACCCCCATGCTACACCCCCTACCCTATTTTTTATTCTTTATTTTGAAACCGGGTCTCACTGAGTTGCAGAGGGCCTCACTAGGTAGCTGAGGCTGTCCGCGATCCTCTGGTCTCAGCCTCCCGAATGCTGGGATTACAAGCGTGTGCCACCACACCCGGCTAAACCCAGGGGAATTCCACTTCTGAGCTATACCCCAGTCCTTTTTTAATTTTGAAACAAGGCCTCAGTAGGTTGCTAAGGATCTTGCTAAATCGCTAAGGCTGGCCTTGAACCTGAGATCCTTAGCCTTCCAATGAGGTTGCTGGATGAGTTTTGCAATAAAAGGCACACTGGCTCAGAAAGTGAAAAAGATGACAGGTTCGCTTCAAGGGTGGCAATGGAATGGCTGGATCAGCTGATTCAACTGGACCAGTAATAGTATAAAGTAGAAAAAGTCAATGACTGACGGCACCACTGATGAGAGGAAATCAGATGGCAGTCATCAGTGCGCCTCATAGACACATGTGACGCGCAAGCATGCAGTGGCGACCTTGTGTCAGGGGCCCTGCCTGGTAGTGCCGCACACAGCAGCAATGGTGTCGGTCGGTCGGGCCAGGCAGGCTTGATCAGCAGCTCAACTCCAATCAGTGTCAGCAGAGCAATGAGCCCTTCCCGTGCACCTATATGTGGGAGACGCAGGTATTTAGGTCATGCAGGTATTAAGGAGCCGCCATGATTTGGTCTCAATGTTCACAGTTCCCCAAAGGAGTGATTGCAGTCTGACAGTCTGCCGTTTTCCAAGTGTAGCCCACAGAGCCACTGGCAACAGACAGCCCAAGGGTCAGAGCAAATTTAACAAGTTATATAACAAGTTCATCGAGAGGAGAGAAGAGATGAGCCTTGAATTCTGCCTGCTGAGTGCACTAACCACAAACACTTTGAGTTTGACACAGTTAGCCCTGAGATTGAATAGCCATGGCAGCTCCGAGAGTTTCCATCACGCTTCAGCTTAGTCAGACCATCAGCAGATGAGGCCAAGAATGCAGAGAAACTGTGCCGTGAGGATCCCCCGAGCCAGCAGCTTTGCCTCAAGCAGAGAAGCCAGAGGCTCCTAGAGTGAGGGACGACACTTTCTGTGCCTGTGGTACTGGGGATGGAACCCAGGGGCGTTCTACCTCTGAGCTACACTCCCAGCCCTATTTTTTATTCTTTATTTTGAAACAGGGTCTCTTGGCCAGGCATGGTGGCGCACACTTGTAATCCCAGCATTCGGGAGGCTGAGAGGAGGATCACGGTTGGTGGACAGCCTCAGCTACTTAGAGAGGCCCTTTGCAACTCAATGAGACCCTGTTTCAAAATGAAGAATAAAAAATAGGGCTGGGGGTGTACCTCAGAGGTAGAATGGCCCTGGGTTCCATCCCCAGTACCACAAAAAGAAAGAAAGAAAGAAAGAGAGAGAGAGAGAGAGAGAGAGAGAGAGAGAGAGAGAGGAAGGAAGGAAGGAAGGAAGGAAGGAAGGAAGGAAGGAAGGAAGGAAGGAAGGAAGGGAAAACAGGGCCTCTCTGAGTTGCAAAGGGCTCACTAAGTAGCTGAGGCTGTTTGTGAACCCCAATCCTCCTATCTCAGCCTCCCAAATGCTGGGATTCCAAGTGTGAACCACCACACACAGATTCCAATGACACTTTCTAGAATAAAGCCAAGTGCCTTAGGGCCAGAATAATGGCATTCTTGAATATAACATTTCGAACCTTGTACACACCTGCAGTCCTACTACTTGGGAGGTTGAGACAAAACATTAAAGGTTCAAGGACAGCCTCATCAAGTGGTGAGACTCATCTACCTAGCGAGACCCTGCTTCAAAATAAAATGACTACAATGCACCAATTTAAAAAATAAATTAATTAAAAAAAATAAAGAATAGCAAGGTGTGGTGACACAGGCTTGTGATCCCAGTACTTGGGAGGCTGACAGGAGGATCACAGGTTCACCACCAGTCTCAGCTACTTAGTGAGGCCCTATTTCAAAATAAATAATAAAAAAGAGGGCTGGTTGTGTAGCTCAGGGGTGGAAAGCCTCTGGGTTCCATCCCATTACCCTAAAACAACAACAACAAAACAACATTTCTAGCCAGGTGTAGTGGTGCACATCTGTAACCCCAGGACTTGGAAGGCTGAGACAGAGGTTCACAGGTTTGAGGACAGCCTCAGCTACTCAGCAGCGAGATTCTTAGCAGCCTATCAAGACTTTTTTCCAAACAATTTTTTTTTTTTTTTTTTTTGGCGGTGCTGTGGATGGAACCCAGGGGCATTCTACCTCTGAGCTAGACCCCCAGCCCCTGTATTTTATTCTTTATCTTGAAACAGGGTCTCACTGAGTTGCAAAGGGCCTCATGAAGTAGCTGAGGCTTGCTGGCAAACCTCCTGTTTCAGCCTCCCAAATGCAGGAATTACAAGTGTATGCCCCCACGCCTGGCTAAAAAAAAAAAAAAAAAAAAAAAAAAAAAAACTTTAAAAAGGGGACTGGAGATGTAGCTCAGAGGTGAAATGCTCCTGGGCTCAATACCCAATACCACAAGAAAAAAGTAGAATATAACATTTCCATCTGACCTGCAAGACTTGCTGAGCCCTATACACCTTGTTATTCATTCAATCCAGGTTGGATTTTTTTTTTTTTTTTTTTTTTTTTTTTTTTTTTTTTTGGTGGTACTGGGGGTGGAATCCAGGGGCTTTCTACCGCTGGTCTATACTCCCAGACCTATTTTATATTTTATTCAGACACAGGGTCTCACTAAGTTGCCGAGAGCCTCACTAAGTAGCCGAGGCTGGCTTTGAACCTGTGTGATCCTCCTGTCTCAGCCTCCTAAGCGCTGGGATTACAAGCATGCGCCACCACGCCTGGCATTCAGTTTGGATTCTAAATAGGAGTATTCACTGGAGAATCAGAGGCCTGTACAAGTCAGGCTCTCAGTTTCTACCACAGCCCCAAAACAAAGTCACAGCTGCTTTTTTAAAGTGGATGTATTTGGTAGCCATTGATGTATGGAGTATGCTTGGATGTATTTGGCAGCTGTGAATGTATATGGGAGCCGTGGTAGCCCTGTCAGGGAGGCTAGGTGTCCAAAACCTAGGGGGAGCCAGGTGTGGTGGCACACGCTTGTAATCCCTGCGCTTGGGAGGCTGAGACAGGAGGATCGCACAGGTTCGAAGCCAGCCTCGGCTACTTAGTGAGGCTCTCGGCAACTTAGTGAGACCCTGTTTCCAAATAAAATATAAAATAGGTCTGGGAGTATAGCCCGGAGGTAGAAAGCCTCTGGGTTCCACCCCCAGTACCACACACACACACACACACAAAAAAAAACCCTAGGGGAACTCACAAATGGAGGCCACCTCCCATTACCAGAGGCTTCAGTCAGAAAAATCATTGGTCGTGTAAGCATGTAACTCAGAGGGGTCCTAGGCCTGTGGAGGCTCAGAGGATTAACTGACACTTTTCTATGTGCAGCCAACCCAGTTAGGAGAATCCCCTCTGGTACTTACAGGACGAGGGAGCACAGGCAGATAATGTCCTACCCAATATTCAGACATAAGCAACAATATAGCGGGGCCTGGAGCACACACCTGTAATCCCAGTACTTGGGAGGCTGAGACAGGAGCTCGCAGGTTCAAGGCCAGTGTGCAGTAACTTAATAAGACTATGTTTCAAAACAAAAAAATAAGCTGGGCGTGGTGGCACATACTTGTAATCCTAGCATTTGGGAAGCTGAGACCGGAGGATTGCGGTTCGTGGACAGCCTCAGCTACTTAGTGAGGCCCTCCACAACTTAGTGAGACCCTGTTTCAAAAAAATAAAAATAGCCGGGCGTGGTGGCGCACGCTTGTAATCCCCGCGCTTGGGAGGCAGAGACAGGAGGATCGCGCAGGTTCGAAGCCAGCCGCGCGCTGGCTTAGGAGACCCTGTTTCCAAATGAAAATGTAAAAATAGGTCTGGGAGTGTAGCCCGGAGGTAGAAGGGCTTCCAGGAACCCCAGTACCACCAATAAATAAATAAATAAATAAATAAATAAATAAATAAATAAAATAAAAATAAAAAATAGGGCAGGGGATGTAGCTTGGAGGTCGAATGCCCCATCCCCAGACCCACACACACACAAAATAAATAAATAAAATAAAATAAAAAAATAAAAAGGACTCAGAGTGTAGCTCTGGGTTTAATCCCCAGTACCAATGAATGAATGAATGAATTAATTAATTAATTAATATGAAATAGGGCTGGGGCTGTAGCTTAGACGTAGAATTCCCTTCCTCACCCCTGGGTTCATTCAATTCCCAGTATTCCCAGTTTCCCCCACAAAACTGTGCACTGAATTATCCCTTCCCCTCCCAGATCATATTACTTCTTCCCCAGGCCCAAAGCCAACACCCCCATGGGACTGGGTCTGAATTCCTTTCCTCCTCCGAGCTGCCCGGCGCACTTGGCAGGAGCGTGAGCACTGGCTGTCTTGGTGACAGGACTACCCTGGTCCCGCTGCAGGCAGGCAGCGGGGCCCAGCCTGCTGTGAGCTGTGTGCGGCCAGCTGCGGCCTGACCAGATCAACCCCGTGTTCCCAGTGGGCTCACAGCCCAGCGTGAGGCTGCAAGATCACCATCTGCCCACGCCGCTCTGCCAGCGGCAGCAACTGGCAGCGCGGCCACGTTCTCCTTTGTGCCCTTTGGCTGACTTGGGCACAAGAGAGCTGTGGGGGAATGTTTATTACAGCAACACCATTTGTGACAGTTAAAATGGGAAGTGACTTATACATTCTCCTAACATATTTATACAGAGAAATATGGTACAAATCATAAATTATAGGGGAAAGGCGCAAAACAGATATATGTATCAATTTGATAAAATTACAAAAAATGCAAGTTGCACATCTCTAATATATCATATCAAGTTTTAAAATACGCAAGAAATATATGAAAGCATAAAAGCTTGCATCGGAGCCCAGTGTGGTAGCAGACGGCTGCAATCCTAGGACAAGACCAGCTTGGGCGATTTAGTGAGACCTTGTGTTTTTCTTTTTGTTTTTATACTGGAGGCGCAACCCTAGGCCATTTTAGTTCCAAGCTCCAGCTCCAGCCCTATTTATTATTATTATTATTATTATTATTATTATTATTGTTATTATTAATTGTGTGTGTGTGTGTGTGTGTGTGTGTGTGTGTATGTGTGTATGTGTGTGTGTTGCTAGGGATGGAACCAGGGGCATTCTACCTCCAAGCTACACCTCCAGCCCTATTTTTGTTTTTTGGTTTTTTTTGGTGGTACTGGGGATGGAGCCCTTCTACCTCTGGGCTACACTTCCAGACCTAATTTTTTTTATATTTTATTTGTAAACAGGGTCTCTTAAGCCAGAGAAGCTGACTTCGAACCTGCATGATCCTCCTGTTTCCGCCTCCCAAGCGCGGGGATTACAAGCGTGTGCTACCACGCCCAACTTCTATTTCTTTATTCCTTATTTTGAAACAGGGTCTCACTGAGTTGCTGAGGCTGTCCATGAACCCAGATCCTCGTCTCAGCCTCCAAAATGCTGGGATTACAAGTGTGCACCACCATGCCCGGCTCAATCCTTTGTATTTTTATTTATTTATTTATTTATTTATTTATTTATTTATTTATTTATTTGGTGGTCCTGGAGTTCCTGGAAACCTTTCTACCTCTGGCTACACTCCCAGACCCATTTTATACTTTTGAATTTGGAAACAGGGTCTCTTAAGCCAGTGTAGCTGGCTTAGAATCTGCGCGATCCTCCTGTCTCCACCTCCCAAGCGCGGGGATTACAAGCGTGCACCACCACACCCAGCTAAGCCCTTTGTATTTTTAATTATTATTTATTTATTTTTTGGTGCATGGTACTGAGAATGAAGCCCAGGGTTGTTCTACCTTTGAGCTACATCCCCAGTCCTATTATTTTATTTTATTTTATTTATTTATTAATTTTTTGTGGTACTGGGGACTAATGCCAGGTGTGTTCTACCTCCAAGTTACACCTCCAGCCCTATTTTAGTTTTTATTTGCTAAGTTGAAGCAAGCCTCACTGAGTTGCTGAGGCTGGCTTTGAACCTTCGATCCTCCTGTCTTAGCCTCCCAAATACAATACTGGGATTATAGGCGTGTGCCACCACACTTGGTGCTACTTTTTAATTTTGAAATGGGGTCCTGCTAAGTCGCTGAGGCTGGACTCCAGCGCTGGCCTTCCATGTGCTGGTTTGTTGTACAGGGTATGTAAAGGGTACCTGTAAGCTACTCTATGAGGAGATGCATAGGGTGAGGTTTGGAAGGGCCCAGACTGCACTGGGCTGCACTGCCTTCCTGCTGTGTGGGGAGCAGCGCCTTCCTGCAAGCCTTCATGCGTTCACCTGCCCAGAAACTCTCCAGCTCTACCGGCTCTGTGCTCTTGGACCTTTTCCTGTTTCCTTTGAGGTAGAATCTCACTGTGTTGCTCAGGCTGGCCTCGAACTCAAGAAATCTAGGCAGGTGCCACCAGTTTTGTTCTGTACTGAAGATTGAATTCAGGGACATTCTACCTCGGAGCTACATTTCAGTAATATTTTACTCTTTATTTTGAAACATTATCTAACTAAATAACAACGTGCTGGTATCCAGTCTGTGATCTTCCTGTCTTAGCCTCCCAAGCACTGAGATTATAGACGGGTGCCACCATGGCCTTCCTTGGGGGAGAAATGGAGGAGGTATAAATTGGTCCAGAGGCTACCCCACAGAGACATCCCAGCATCCTTCTAGACACTTGGAGACAGAAAAGGCAGAGGAGTAAGGAGAGGATCCTGGATGGAAACTAAGACTTAGACGGCAGTAACATAACTAGGTTAGCTTCCTAATTCTGACTACGTTGCGGTTATGTGAGAGAATGTTCTTGTTTACATTGAAATACACAGAAAGTATGGAGCATCAGGCTGGCGACTTACTCTCATAGGATCCAGGGATAAGGAAAGCTTGAGCCAGGTGTGGTGGCGCATGCCTGTAACCCCAGTACTTGGAAGCTAAGACAGGAGGATCACAGGTTCGCAGTTAGCCTCAGCTACTTAGTGAGGCCCTCTGCAACTTAGTGCAACCTTGACTCAAAATAAAGCTGTGGGTGTAGCTCAGAGGTAGAATGCCCTTGGGTTCAATCCCCAAAATCACAACAAAACACAAAGTTTGTATTATATTTAAAGATTTTCCATTTGTGATTGTTTCAAATATTTATTTATTTATTTATTTTACTTATTTTTTTTTTTTTGTGGTACTAGGGTGGAACCCAGGGGCTTTTCTACCTCCGGGCTATACTCCCAGACCTATTTTCTATTTTATTTGGAAACAGGGTCTCACTAAGTTGCCGAGAATCTCACTAAGTAGCTGAGGCTGGCTTCGAACCTGTGCGATCCTCCTGTCTCAGCCTCCCAAGTGCAGGGATTACAAGCGTGCGCCACCACGCCCAGCTTCAATTTTTTAACAAGTCACTAAATATAGCAAAATGAATTACTGAGCACTAGAAGGTACATAGATTAGGTAAAAAAAATTTTTATTAGCTGGCTTTTTAAATAGATTTGATAAAATTACTGGGCTGAACCTGGTGTGGTGGTGCACACCCGTAATCCCCATATTTAGGAGGCTGAGACAACAGGATCACAAGTTCAAGGACAGCCTCAGCAAGTAGTGAGAGTCTGTTTCAAAATAAAAAATAAAATAGGGCTGGGGGTATAATTTGGAAGTAGGATGCCCCTGACTTCAAAGTTCAATCCTCAGTAACACACACACACACACACACACACACACACACACACACTAAAAATAAGTAAATAAATAAATAAATAAATAAATAAATAAATAAATAAAATAGAGCTGAGAGTATAGCTCAGAGGAAGAATGCCCCTGGGCACAAACACACACACACACACACTAAACACAGTAACCCTGATTTCAGCAAGACATCTGACAAAAGTTCCATATAATATCCTTAAAATAAAATGGAAAATATACTCTGGAAAATAGGAAAGTTAGATTCAAAGCTGGTTGCATATCTGTAGCAAATAATGCGGATTTTTTTCTTTTTAATATCAGCCCGAAAGGAAATCTCCAGCAGCACATCACTGGACTTTGCACGTGTACTTTGTCACCTGACTAATGTTTCTGTCAACATAAAAGACGAGTCATTTGATCAACAGCATAGAAAGTAATACTTAGAAGACTAGCTAATTTAGCCGATGACAGGATCATTAAAAAATCTGTACTGAGCCAGGCGTGGGGAGCACGCCTCTTACCCCAGTACTTGGGAGGCTGAGACAAGAGGATCTGGGGTTGAATGCCTCTGGGTTCCATCCCCAGTACTATAAAAAATAAAACTTGTACTGGGCGTGGTGGTGCACGCTCATAATCCCTGCGCTTGGGAGGCAGAGACAGGAGGATCGCCCAGGTTTGAAGCCAGCTTCAGCTACTTAGTGAGGCTCTCAGCAACTTAGTGAGACCCTGTTTCCAAATAAAGTATAAAACAGGTATTGGAGTATAGCCCGGAGGTAGAAAGCCTCTGGGTTTCACCCCCAGTGCCATCAATAACTAACTAAATAAATAAAACTTTAAAAAATTAAAATAAGCCAGGTAGGTCGGGTGTGGTGGCCCACGCTTGTAATCCCAGCATTGGGGAGGCTGAGACCAGAGGATCGCGGTTCGCAGACAGCCTTAGCTACTTAGGGAGGCCCTCTGCAACTCAGTGAGACCGGTTTCAAAATAAAGAATAAAAAACAGGGCAGGGGGTGTAGCTCGGAGGTCGAATGCCCCTGGGTTCCATCTCCAGACCCGGGGGGAAAAAAAAAAAGCCAGGTAGTGACGGGCTACTTCTTTTACAAGAGTGGTGGTACACTCTTGTAATCCCAGAGCTTGGGAGGCTGAGACAGGAGAGTCGCACAGGTTTGAAGCCAGCCTCAGCTACTTAGTGAGGCTCTCAGCAACTTAGTGAGACCCTGTTTCTACATAAAATATAAAACAGGTCTGGGAGTATAGTCTGGGAATAGAAAGCCCCTGGGTTCCATCTCCAGTGCCACAAAAATTAAAAATAAATAAAATTTTAAAATTTAAAAATAAGCCAGAGCTAGGTGTGGTGGCTCATGCTTGTCATCCCAGCATTTGGGAGGCTGAGACAGGAGGATCGAGGTTTGAGAACAGCCTCCACTACTTAGTGAGGCTCTTTGCAACTCAGTGAGATTCTGTTTCAAAATAAAGAATTAAAAAAAAAATCGGGCTGGTGTGGGGGTGTGGGTCGGAGATAGAATGCCCCTGGATTCCATTACCTAGTACTGCAAAGTAAATAAATAAACAAACAAACAAATAAATAAAAAGGACTAGAGGTGTAATCCCCAGTAACAAACCAATATTTTTATTTATTTATTTATTTTTATTTTATTTTATTTTATTGGTGATACTGGGGTGGAAGCCAGAGGCTTTCTACCTCCGGGCTATACTCCCAGACCTTTTTTATATTTTATTTGGAAACAGGGTCTCACTAAGTTGCTGAGAGCCTCACTAAGTAGCTGAGGCTGGCTTCGAACTCATGTAATCCTCCTGTCTCAGCCTCCCAAGTGCGGGGATTACAAGCGTGCGCCACCATGCCTGGCTATTTATTTATTTATGTGTGATAACTGGGATGGAACCCAGGGGCACTGTGCCTCCGAGCTACACCCCCGGCCCTGTTTTTAGTCATTCTATTTTTTTGAAACAGGGTCTCACTGAGTTGCGAAGGGCCTTGCCAAGTAGCCGAGGCT